>NW_016819911.1:1552218-1575657 GCF_001698545.2 Rhinopithecus bieti
TATATAGTTCTAAACCTTAAAAGTTTTATTTTGTTCTAGTGGTTTTTTGAGCTCTGGCATGTTCAAAATTGTCTGTGATCTCCAGGTCCACTTCAAATGCTCTAATTATGTAATTGTCCTCTCCCTTTATCTGTACTGAATTGCTTCTCCCTAAGTTATTATACTTGCATTTTGTGGTCTTCCATTCACTTTCAAAATTTTTGTAGAACAGTTGGTTTAAATTTTTTATATTCTTTATGACAATATTTTTTAGTGAGTTTTCATCATCTATGGGAAAATTGAGTCACTTTTCAACCTACATTTTCCTTTATAGTGTGTTTGTTTTTTATTTTTTTTAAAAAATGGCTTTTATTACCTTCAGGTATGTCCCTTCTATGCCAATTGTGCTGAGGGTTTTAATCGTAAAAAGATGCTATATTTTGTCAAATGCTTTTTCTGCATTTATTAAGGTGATCATATGGTTTTTTGTTTTTACTTCTGTTTATGTAGTGTATCACATTTATTGACTTACATGTGTTAAACCAACCCTGCATCCTTAGTATGAAACCCACTTGATCATGGGGTATTATCTTTTTGATATGCTATTGAATTCCGTTATCTAGTATTTTGTTGAAGATTTTTGCACTATGTTTATCAGGGGTATTGGTCTTTTTTTGTTATGTCCTTTCTTGGTTTTGGTATTAGGTTAATACTGCCTTCATAGAATGCTTTAGGGAGGAATCCCTTTTGCTCTATTTTTTGGAATGGTTTCAGTAGGATTCATACCAATTCTTCTTTGAATGTCTGATGGAATTCATTTGTGAATTCATCTTGTCCTGGACTTCATTTTGTTGGCAATTTTTTTTTATTACTGTGTAAATTTTACTGCTTTTTACTGGTCTGTTCAGAGTTTCTGTTTATTCCTGGTTTAATCTAGAAGGTTGTATGTTTCCAGGAATTTATCCATATCCTCTAGGTTTTCTAGTGTGTGCACATAAAGGTGTTCATGGTAGTGCTGAATAATCTTTTGTATTTCTGTGGTATCAGTTGCAGTATCTCCTAGTTCGTTTCTAAATGAGCTTAGTTGGATCTTCACTCTTCTTTTCTTGGTTAATCTCACTAATGTTTTTCCAATTTTGTTTATCCTTTCAAAGAACCAGCTTTTTGTTTCATTTATCTTTTGCATTTCTTTGGTTCAGTTTCATTTAGTTCTGCTCTGATCTTGGTTATTTCTTTTCTTCTGATAGGTTTGGGTTTGGTTTGTTCTTGGTTCTCTAGTTTCTTGAGGTGTGAGCTTAGATTGCCTGTGTGTGCTATTTTAGACTTTTTGATGGAGGCATTTAATGCTATGAACTTTCCTCTTAAAGCTTTTGCTGTGTCCCAGAGTTTTTCATCAGTTGTGTCACCATTATTGTTTAGTTCAAAGAATTTTTAAATTTTTATCTTGATTTCATTGTTGACCCAAAGATCATTCAGGAACAGATTATTTAATTTCCACATATTTGTATAGTTTTGAGAGTTCCTTTTGGAGTTAATTTCCAATATTATTCCACTGTGGTCTGAGAGTACTTGATATAATTTCGATTTTCTTAAATTTATTGACACTTGTTTTGTGGTCTATCATATGGTCTATCTTGGAAAATGTTCCATGTGTTGATGAAAAGAATGTATATTCTGCAGTTGTTGGGTAGAATGCTCTGTAAATATCTGTTAAGTCCATTTGTTCTAGGATATTGTTTCAGTCCATTGTTTATTTTATTTAGTTACTTTTATTATACTTTAAGTTCTGGGATACATCTGCAGAATGTGCAAGTTTGTTTTATAGGTATACATGTGCCATGGTGGTTTGCTGCACCCATCAACCTGTTATCTACACGAGGTATTGCTCCTAATGCTATCTTTTCCCTAGCTCCCCATCCCCCGAAAGGCCCTAGTGTGTGCTGTTCCCCTCCCTGTATCCATGTGTTCTCGTTGTTCAACTCCCACTTATAAGTGAGAACGTGCAATGTTTGGTTGTCTGTTCCTGTATTAGTTTGCTGAGAATGATGGTTTCCAGCTTCATCCATGTCCCTGCAAAGGAGATGAACTCATCCTTTTTTTATGGCTGCATAGTATTCCGTGGTGTATATGGGCCACATTTTCTTTATCCTGTCTATCATTGATGGGCATTTGGGTTGATTCCAGGGCTTTGCTACTGTGAATAGTGCTGCAATAAACATGTGTATGCATGTGTCTTTATAGTAGAATTATTTATAATCCTTTGGGTATAAACCCAGTAATGGGATTGCTAGGTCAAATGGTATTTCTAGTTCTAGATCCTTGAGGAATCGCCACACTGTCTTCCATAATGGTTGAATTAATTTACACTCCCACCAACAGTGTAAAAGCGTTCCTAATTCTCCACATTCTCTCCAGCATCTGTTGTTTCCTGACTTTTTAGTGATCACCATTCTAACTGGCATGAGATGGTATCTGATTGTAGTTTTGATTTGCATTTCTCTAATGACTAGTGATGATGAGGTTTTTTTCATATGTTTGTTAGGTGCATAAATGTCTTCTATTGAGAAGTGTCTGTTCATATCCTTTGCCCACTTTTTGATGGGGTTGTTGTATTCTTGTAAATTTGTTTAACTTCCTTGTAGATTCTGGATATTGGCCCTTTGTCAGATAGATAGATTGCAAAATGGTTCTCCCATTCTGTAGGTTGCCTGTTCACTCTGATGATAGTTTCTTTTGCTGTGCAGAAGTTCTTTAGTTTAATTAGATCCCATTTGTCAATTTTGGCTTTTGTTGCCATTGCTTTTGGTGTTTTAGT
The DNA here is from genome assembly GCF_001698545.2 of Rhinopithecus bieti. Classification (NCBI taxonomy): domain Eukaryota; kingdom Metazoa; phylum Chordata; class Mammalia; order Primates; family Cercopithecidae; genus Rhinopithecus; species Rhinopithecus bieti. The sequence continues at coordinate 1,555,013 of NW_016819911.1, forward strand.
CATGAAGTCTTCGCCCATGCCTGTGTCCTGAATGGTATTGCCTAGGTTTTCTTCTATGGTTTTTATGATTTTAGGTCTTACATTTAAGTCTTTAATCCATCTTGAGTTAATTTTTGTATAAGGTGTAAAAAAGGGACCCAGATTCAGTTTTCTGCATATTGCTAGCCAGTTTTCCCAACACCATTAATTAAATAGCGTATCCTTTCCCCACTGCTTGTTTTTGTCAGGTTTGTCAAAGATTAGATGATTGTAGAGGTATGGTGTTATTTCTGGGGACTCTGTTCAGTTCCATTGGTCTATAGATCTGTTTTGGTACCAGTACCATGCTGTTTTGGTTACTGTAGCCTTGTAGTATAGTTTGAAGTCAGGTAGCATGATGCCTCCAGGTTTGTTCTTTTTGCTTAGGATTGTCTTGACAACGTGGGCTCTTTTTTGGTTCCACTTGAAATTTAAAGTAGCTTTTTCTAATTCTGTGAAGAAACTCAATAGTAGCTTAGTGAGGATAGCATTAAATCTATAAATTACTTTGGGCAGTATGGCCATTTTTGCAATATTTATTCTTCCTATGCATGAGCATGGAATGCTTTTTCATTTGTTTGTTTCCCCTCTTATTTCCTTGAGCTGTGGTTTGTAGCTTTCCTTGAAGAAGTCCTTCACATCCCTTGTAAGTCATATTCCTAGGTATTTTATTCTCTTTGTAGCTATCGTGAATGGGCATTCACTCCCGATTTGGCTCTCTGTTTGTCTATTATTGATGTATAGGAATGCTTGTGATTTTTGTACATTGATTTTGTATCCTGAGATTTGCTGAAGTTGCTTATCAGCTTAAGGAGACTTTGGACTGAGATAATGGGGTTTTCTAAATATACAATCATGTCATCTGCAACCAGAGACAATTTGACTTCCTCTCTTCCTATTTGAATACCCTTTATTTCTGTCTCTTGCCTGATTGTGCTAGCCAGAAGTTCCAATGCTATTTTGAATAGGAGTGGCAATAGAGGGCATCCTTGTCTTGAGCTGGTTTTCAAAGGGAATGCTTCCAGTTTTTGCCCATTCAGTATGATATTGGCTGTGGGTTTGTCATAAATAGCTCTTAATATTTTGAGATACATTCCATCAATACCTAGGGTATTGAGAGTTTTTAGCATCAAGAGATGTTGAACTTTGCCAAAGGCCTTTTCTGCATCTATTGAGATAATCATGTGATTTTTGTCATTTGTTCTGTTTGTGTGATGGATTATGTTTATTGATTTGCATATTTTGAACTAGCCTTGCATCCCAGGGATGAGGCCATCTTGATTGTGGTGGATAAGCTTTTTGATGTGCTGCCAAATTTGCTTTGCCAGTATTTTATTTAGGATTTTTGCATTGGTGTTCATTAGGGATATTGGCCTGAAATTTTATGTTTTTGTTGTGTCTCTGCTAGGTTTTGGTATCACAATGACGCTGGTCTCATAAAGTGATTTAGGGAGGAGTCCCTCTTTTTTTATTGATTGTAATATTTTCAGAAGGAATGGTACCAGCTCCTCTTTGTACCTCTGGTAGAATTCAACTGTGAATCCATCTGGTCCTGGGCATTTTTTGGTTGGTAGGCTCTTAATTACTGTCTCAATTTCAGAACTTGTTATTGGTATATTCAGGGATTCATCTTCTTCCTGGTTTAGTGTTGGGAGAGTGTATGTGTCCAGGAATGTATCCATTTCTTCTAGATTTTCTAGTTTATTTGCATAGAGGTGTTTATACTATTCTCTGAGGGTAGTTTGTATTTCTGTGGGATCAGTGGTGATCTCCCCTTTATCATTTTTTATTGTGTCTATTTGATTCTTCTCTCTTTTCTTTTTTATTAGTCTGGCTAGTGGTCTATCTATTTTGTTAATCTTTTCAAAAAATACCAGCTCCTGGGTTCACTGATTTTTTTGAAGGGTTTTTCGTGTGTGTATCTCCCTCAGTTCTGCTCTGATCTTATTTATTTCTTGTCTCCTGCTAGCTTTTGAATTTGTTTGCTCTTGCTTCTCTAGTTCTTTTAATTCTGACGTTAGGGTGTCGATTTTAGATCTTTCCTGCTTTCTCCTCNTAAGTCTTTAATCCATCTTGAGTTAATTTTTGTATAAGGTGTAAAAAAGGGACCCAGATTCAGTTTTCTGCATATTGCTAGCCAGTTTTCCCAACACCATTAATTAAATAGCGTATCCTTTCCCCACTGCTTGTTTTGTCAGGTTTGTCAAAGATTAGATGATTGTAGAGGTATGGTGTTATTTCTGGGGACTCTGTTCAGTTCCATTGGTCTATAGATCTGTTTTGGTACCAGTACCATGCTGTTTTGGTTACTGTAGCCTTGTAGTATAGTTTGAAGTCAGGTAGCATGATGCCTCCAGGTTTGTTCTTTTGCTTAGGATTGTCTTGACAACGTGGGCTCTTTTTTGGTTCCACTTGAAATTTAAAGTAGCTTTTCTAATTCTGTGAAGAAACTCAATAGTAGCTTAGTGAGGATAGCATTAAATCTATAAATTACTTTGGGCAGTATGGCCATTTTGCAATATTTATTCTTCCTATGCATGAGCATGGAATGCTTTTCATTTGTTTGTTTCCCCTCTTATTTCCTTGAGCTGTGGTTTGTAGCTTTCCTTGAAGAAGTCCTTCACATCCCTTGTAAGTCATATTCCTAGGTATTTTATTCTCTTTGTAGCTATCGTGAATGGGCATTCACTCCCGATTTGGCTCTCTGTTTGTCTATTATTGATGTATAGGAATGCTTGTGATTTTGTACATCGATTTTGTATCCTGAGATTTGCTGAAGTTGCTTATCAGCTTAAGGAGACTTTGGACTGAGATAATGGGGTTTTCTAAATATACAATCATGTCATCTGCAACCAGAGACAATTTGACTTCCTCTCTTCCTATTTGAATACCCTTTATTTCTGTCTCTTGCCTGATTGTGCTAGCCAGAAGTTCCAATGCTATTTTGAATAGGAGTGGCAATAGAGGGCATCCTTGTCTTGAGCTGGTTTTCAAAGGGAATGCTTCCAGTTTTGCCCATTCAGTATGATATTGGCTGTGGGTTTGTCATAAATAGCTCTTAATATTTTGAGATACATTCCATCAATACCTAGGGTATTGAGAGTTTTAGCATCAAGAGATGTTGAACTTTGCCAAAGGCCTTTTCTGCATCTATTGAGATAATCATGTGATTTTGTCATTTGTTCTGTTTGTGTGATGGATTATGTTTATTGATTTGCATATTTTGAACTAGCCTTGCATCCCAGGGATGAGGCCATCTTGATTGTGGTGGATAAGCTTTTGATGTGCTGCCAAATTTGCTTTGCCAGTATTTTATTTAGGATTTTGCATTGGTGTTCATTAGGGATATTGGCCTGAAATTTTATGTTTTGTTGTGTCTCTGCTAGGTTTTGGTATCACAATGACGCTGGTCTCATAAAGTGATTTAGGGAGGAGTCCCTCTTTTTTTATTGATTGTAATATTTTCAGAAGGAATGGTACCAGCTCCTCTTTGTACCTCTGGTAGAATTCAACTGTGAATCCATCTGGTCCTGGGCATTTTTTGGTTGGTAGGCTCTTAATTACTGTCTCAATTTCAGAACTTGTTATTGGTATATTCAGGGATTCATCTTCTTCCTGGTTTAGTGTTGGGAGAGTGTATGTGTCCAGGAATGTATCCATTTCTTCTAGATTTTCTAGTTTATTTGCATAGAGGTGTTTATACTATTCTCTGAGGGTAGTTTGTATTTCTGTGGGATCAGTGGTGATCTCCCCTTTATCATTTTTTATTGTGTCTATTTGATTCTTCTCTCTTTTCTTTTTTATTAGTCTGGCTAGTGGTCTATCTATTTTGTTAATCTTTTCAAAAATACCAGCTCCTGGGTTCACTGATTTTTTTGAAGGGTTTTTCGTGTGTGTATCTCCCTCAGTTCTGCTCTGATCTTATTTATTTCTTGTCTCCTGCTAGCTTTTGAATTTGTTTGCTCTTGCTTCTCTAGTTCTTTTAATTCTGACGTTAGGGTGTCGATTTTAGATCTTTCCTGCTTTCTCCTCTGAGAATTGAGTGCTATAAATTTCCCTTTAAACACTGCTTTAGCTGTGTCCCTGAGATTCTGGTATGTTGTGTCTTTGTTCTCCTTGGTTTCAAAGAATTTATTTATTTCTGTCTTAATTTCATTATTTACCCAGTAGTCATTCAAGAGCAGGCTGCTCAGTTTCCATGTATTTGTGCGGTTTTGAATGAGTTTCTCAATCCTGAGTTCTAATTTCATTGCACAGTGGTCTGGGAGACTGTTTGTTATGATTTCTGTTCTTTTGCATTTGCTGAGGAGTGTTTTGCTTCCAATTATGTGGTCAATTTTAGAATACGTGTGATGCGGTGCTGAGAAAAATATATTTTCTGTTGATTTGAGTTGGAGAGTTCTGTAGATGTCTATTAGGTCTGCTTGGTCCAGAGCTGAGTTCAAGAACTGAATGTCCTTGTTAATTGTCTGTCTCATTGATCTGTCTAATATTGACAGCGGGGTGTTAAAGTCTCCCATTATTATTGTGTGGGAGTCTAAGTCTCATTGTAGGTCTCTAAGAACTTGCTTTATGAATCTGAGAGCTCCTGTGTTAGATTTATATATATTTAGGATAGTTAGCTCTTCTTGTTGCATTGATCCCTTTACCATTATGTAATGGTCTTGTCTCTTTCCATCTTTGTTGGTTTAAAGACTGTTTTATCAGAGACCGGGATTGATACCCCTGCCTTTTTTTGCTGTCCATTTGCTTGGTAAGTATTCCTCCATCCCTTTATTTTGAGCCTGTGTGCTTCTTTGCACATAGATGGGTCTCCTGAATACAGCACACTGATGGGTCTTGACTCTTTATCCAATTTGCCAGTCTGTGTCTTTTAATTGCGGCATTTAGCTTATTCACATTTAAGATCAGTACTGTCATGTGTGAATTTGATCCTGTTAATATGATGGTAGCTGGTTATTTTGCCCGTTAGTTGATGCAGTTTCTTCATAGTATTGATGGTCTTTACAATTTGGTATGTTTTTGCAGTGGCTGATACTGGTTTTTCCCTTCTATATTTAGTGCTTCCTTCAGGAGCTCTTGTAAGACAGGTCTGCTTGTGACAAAATCTCTCGGCATTTGTTTGTCTGTAAAAGAGTTTATTTGTCCTTTGCTTATGAAGCTTAGTTTGGCTGGATATGGAAATCTGGGTTGAAAAAAATTTTTTTAAGAATGTTGACTGATGGCCTCTGCTCTCTTCTGGCTTCTAGGGTTTCTACAGAGAGATCTGCTGTGAGTTTGATGGACTTCACTTTGTAGTTAACCCTACCTTTCTCTCTGGCTGCCCTTAACATTTTTTTCTTCATTTCAACAACCTTGGTGAATTTGACGATTGTGTGTCTTGGGGTTGCTCCTCTCGAGGAGTAACTTTATGGTGTTCTCTATATTTTCTGAATTTGAATATTGGCCTGTTTTGTTAGGTTGGGGAAATTCTCCTGGATAATATCCTGAAGAGNTTTTATTAGTCTGGCTAGTGGTCTATCTATTTTGTTAATCTTTTCAAAAAATACCAGCTCCTGGGTTCACTGATTTTTTTGAAGGGTTTTCGTGTGTGTATCTCCCTCAGTTCTGCTCTGATCTTATTTATTTCTTGTCTCCTGCTAGCTTTTGAATTTGTTTGCTCTTGCTTCTCTAGTTCTTTTAATTCTGACGTTAGGGTGTCGATTTTAGATCTTTCCTGCTTTCTCCTCTGAGAATTGAGTGCTATAAATTTCCCTTTAAACACTGCTTTAGCTGTGTCCCTGAGATTCTGGTATGTTGTGTCTTTGTTCTCCTTGGTTTCAAAGAATTTATTTATTTCTGTCTTAATTTCATTATTTACCCAGTAGTCATTCAAGAGCAGGCTGCTCAGTTTCCATGTATTTGTGCGGTTTTGAATGAGTTTCTCAATCCTGAGTTCTAATTTCATTGCACAGTGGTCTGGGAGACTGTTTGTTATGATTTCTGTTCTTTTGCATTTGCTGAGGAGTGTTTTGCTTCCAATTATGTGGTCAATTTTAGAATACGTGTGATGCGGTGCTGAGAAAATATATTTTCTGTTGATTTGAGTTGGAGAGTTCTGTAGATGTCTATTAGGTCTGCTTGGTCCAGAGCTGAGTTCAAGAACTGAATGTCCTTGTTAATTGTCTGTCTCATTGATCTGTCTAATATTGACAGCGGGGTGTTAAAGTCTCCCATTATTATTGTGTGGGAGTCTAAGTCTCATTGTAGGTCTCTAAGAACTTGCTTTATGAATCTGAGAGCTCCTGTGTTAGATTTATATATATTTAGGATAGTTAGCTCTTCTTGTTGCATTGATCCCTTTACCATTATGTAATGGTCTTGTCTCTTTCCATCTTTGTTGGTTTAAAGACTGTTTTATCAGAGACCGGGATTGATACCCCTGCCTTTTTTTGCTGTCCATTTGCTTGGTAAGTATTCCTCCATCCCTTTATTTTGAGCCTGTGTGCTTCTTTGCACATAGATGGGTCTCCTGAATACAGCACACTGATGGGTCTTGACTCTTTATCCAATTTGCCAGTCTGTGTCTTTTAATTGCGGCATTTAGCTTATTCACATTTAAGATCAGTACTGTCATGTGTGAATTTGATCCTGTTAATATGATGGTAGCTGGTTATTTTGCCCGTTAGTTGATGCAGTTTCTTCATAGTATTGATGGTCTTTACAATTTGGTATGTTTTGCAGTGGCTGATACTGGTTTTCCCTTCTATATTTAGTGCTTCCTTCAGGAGCTCTTGTAAGACAGGTCTGCTTGTGACAAAATCTCTCGGCATTTGTTTGTCTGTAAAAGAGTTTATTTGTCCTTTGCTTATGAAGCTTAGTTTGGCTGGATATGGAAATCTGGGTTGAAAAAAATTTTTTTAAGAATGTTGACTGATGGCCTCTGCTCTCTTCTGGCTTCTAGGGTTTCTACAGAGAGATCTGCTGTGAGTTTGATGGACTTCACTTTGTAGTTAACCCTACCTTTCTCTCTGGCTGCCCTTAACATTTTTTTCTTCATTTCAACAACCTTGGTGAATTTGACGATTGTGTGTCTTGGGGTTGCTCCTCTCGAGGAGTAACTTTATGGTGTTCTCTATATTTTCTGAATTTGAATATTGGCCTGTTTTGTTAGGTTGGGGAAATTCTCCTGGATAATATCCTGAAGAGTTTTTTCCAACTTGGTTCCTTTCTCCCCATCACTTTCAGGTACACCAATCAAATACAGGTTTGATCTTTTCACGTAGTCCCATATTGCTTGGAGGTTTTGTTCATTCCTTTTTATTCCTTTTTGTCTAATCTTGTCTTCACACTTTATTTCATTAAGTTGACCTTCAATCTCTGATATTCTTTCTTCCACTTGATCAGTTTGGCTACTGATACTTGTGTATGTATCACGAAGTTCTCGTGTTGTGTTTTTCAGCTCCATCAAGTCACTCATGTTCTTCTCTAAACTGGTTATTTTCATTTGCAATTCCTCTAATCTTTTTCCAAGGCTCTTTGCTTCCTTGCATTGGGTTAGAACATGCTTCTTTAGGTCAGAAGAGTTTGTTATTGCCCACCTTCTGAAGCCTACTTCTGTCAATTCATCAAATTCATTCTCTGTCCAGTTTTGTTTCCTTGCTGGAGAGGAGTTGTGATCCTTTGGAGGATAAGTGGCATTCTGGTTTTCGGAATTTTCAAATTTTTTGCACTGGTTTTTCCTCATCTTCATGGATTTATCTACCTTTGGTCTTTGATAGTGGTGACCTTCAGATGGGGCCTCTGAGTGGATGTCCTTTTTGTTGATGTTGATGCTATTCCTTTCTGTTTGTTAGTTTTCCTTCTAACAGTCAGGCCCCTCTGCTACAGGTATGCTGGAGTTTGCTGGAGGTCCACTCCAGACCTTGTTTGCCTGGATATCACCAGCGGAGGCTGCAGAACAGCAAAGATTGCTGCCTGTTCCTTGCTCCGGAAGCTTTGTCCCAGAGGGGCACTCGCCAGATACCAGCCAGAGCTCTCCTGTATGAGGTGTCTGTCAACCGCTGCTGGGGAGCTATCTCCCAGTCAGGAGGCATGGGGGTCAGGGACCCACTTGAGGAGGCAGTCTGTCCCTTAGCAGAGCTCAAGTGCTGTGCTAGAAGATCTGCTGCTCTCTTCAGAGCCAGCAGACAGGAATATTTAAGTCTACTGGAGCTACGCCTACAGTCCCCACTTCCCTCAGGTGCTCTATCCCATTGAAATGGGAATTTTATCTAGAAGCCCCTGACTGGGGCTGCTACCTTTCTTTCAGAGATGCCCTGCCCAGAGAGGAGGAATCTAGAGAGGCAGTCTGGCTACACTGGCTTTGCTGAGCTGTGGTAGGCTCTGCCCAGTTTGAGTTTCCTGGTGGCTTTGTTTACACTGTGAAGGGAAAACCACTTACTCAAGCCTCCTTAATGACTGACACCTCTCCCCCACCAAGCTTGATCATCCCAGGTTAACTTCAGACTGCTATGCTGGCAGTGAGAATTTCAAGCTAGTGGATCTTAGCTTGCTGGGCTCCGTGGGGGTGGGATCCACTGAGCTAGGTTTTCAGCCCCCTTTCCAGGGGAGTGAACGCTTCTGTCTTGCTGGCATTCCAGACACCACTGGAGTATGCAAAAAAACTCCTGTAGCTAGCTCAGTGTCTGCTCAAACGGCCACCCAGTTTTGTGCTTGAAACCCAGGTCCCTGGTGGTGTAGGCACCAGAGGGAATCTCCTGATCTGTGGGTTGTGAAGCCTGTGGGAAAAGCATAGTATCTGAGCCAGAATGTGCTGTTCCTCACGGCACAGTCCCTCACAGCTTGGCTAGACGAGGAAGTTCCCTGACCCCTTGTGCTTCCTGGGTGGGGTGATGTCCCACCCTGCTTCGGCTCACCCTCTATGGGCTGCACCCACTGTCTAACGAGTCTCAATGTGATGGGCTGGGTACCTCAGTCAGAAATGCAGAAATCACCTGCCTTTTGGGTTGATGCTAGGAGCTGCAGACCGGAGCTGTTCCTATTTGGCCATCTTGCCAGCCATCAGAGTCCATTGTTTCTGTGTTGATTTTCTGTCTTGATGACCTATCTAGTGCTGTCAAGTGGAGTATTGAAGTCCCCTACTGTTATTTATTGTATATTGTCATCTATCTCATTTCTTAGGTCTAGCAGTAATTGTTTTATAAATTTGGGAGCTCTAGTGTTAGTTGCATATATATTTAGGATTGTGATATTGTCCTGCTGGACAAATCCTTTTGAATCCTAATGAATTGTATCATTATATAATGTCCCTCTTTGTCTTTTTCAACTGTTGTTACTTTAAAGTCTGTTTTGTCTGATATAAGAATAGCCACACCTGCTTGCTTTTGGTTTCCTTTTATATGGAATATCTTCTTCCACCGCTTTACCTTGAGTTTCTGTGAGTCCCTGTGTGTTAGGTGAGTCTCTTGAAGACAGAAGATACATTTTATCCATTCTGCCATCCTGTATCTTTTAAGTGCAGCATTTAGGCGATTTACATTCAACATTAGTATTGAGTATTCTATTCATCATGCTTGTTGTTACCTGAATACCTTTTCTTTTTCTTTTTTTTTTTTTTTTTCCATTGTATTATTGTTTTATAGGACCTGTGAGATTTATGATTTAAGGAGGTTCTATTTGGGGGCGTTTCAAGGTTTTGTTTCAGGGTTTGGGACTCCTTTCAGCATTTCTTATAGTGCTAGTTTGGTAATGGCAAATTCTCTCAGCATTTGTTTGTCTGAAAAATACTTTATCTCTCCTCCATTTATGAAGGTTAGTTTCACTTGATACAATATTACTGGCTAATATTTATTTTGCTTAAGGAGGCTAAAGATAGGACCCCAGTCCCTTCTGGCTTTCAGGGTTTCTTCTGAGAAGTTTGCTGTTAATCTGATAGGTTTTCCTTCGTAGGTTACCTGATGCTTTTGCCTCATAGCTCTTAAGATTCTTTCCTTTGTCTTGACTTTAGATGGCCTGATGACTGTGTACCTAGGTGATCTTTTTGTGATGAATTTCCCAGCTGTTCATTCCTATAAATGAATGTTTTCTAGAGATCTCTGAAATCTGTCCTCATCAGAAATGTAACACTGTTCTGAGGCACGATCTTCCTGCCTCTGATTGGAGCAACACCTCTTACTCATTGTCTGCAGTTTTGGAGTTGTATACATTTTCTAGTGCTACATAAAATGTTGTTTGTGGGGATTTTTTTTGTTTTCATTTTTTCCACATTATTTCTTTGTATAGGATTCAAGAGAAGTGGGAGGTTCAGAACAAAATTTTTTATACTCTTACTAGAACCAGAAGTCCTGCAAATGTATTTTAAACATTTATTTATTTACAGAAAAATTCTTCTGTGTATATATGATAGATTGACACCTTGCATCCATTCCAATCTTCTTCTGGCACATCTTCCTGTACTTCTGGATCCCTTGCAAAAGGGTTCTTTGTGGTTACTGGTTTGAAGTTCTGGCTATCAAAAGTAGTCATGCAGGATTTTGAAGGCCAGTGAGGCAGAGGCCATATGCCTACTGTTCAGCTTTTCAGCTGGGAAGCACAATCCTTGAGACCTTTGGGTTTTTATTCATCAGAGATTTAGCAGCCAGTCACTTGCTTTATTGGTGGTGAGATGCAGCTATGGCAGCTGCAGCATCACACCTCCTTCTCTGGATCTAGCTTAAGGCAGCATGCTTTTGGGTTTTTTGTTTGTTTGTTTGTTTTGTTTTGAGACAGGGTGTCTTTCTGTCACCCAGGCTGGAGTGCAGTGGCATGATCAAAGCCCACTGCAACCTCTACCTCCTGGGTTCAATTATCTTCCTGCCTCAGTCTCCTGAGTAGCTGGGACTACAAGTATGCACCACCACACCCAAATAATTTTTGTATATTTTGTAGAGATGACATTTTGCCATGATGCCCAGGCTAGTCCTGAACTCCTGAGCTCAAGCAATCCACCCACGTTGGCCTCCCAAAGTGTTGGGATTACAGGCATGAACCACCACTCCCAGCCCAGCAGTGTGCTTTTGAAGTCAACAATTTCAGTAGCACCCTCCTGATTCTAATCTTCCTGATTATATGGAGACAGAAACTCTTTTGGCAGGCTAGTTCTGCAGTGTCCTTCTGAAGTGTGCTTCTCTGGCCTTTCCTAAGATTTTAAAGCAACTGAATGCCTTTCTTTTTGTAACTGCTAATTTAGTTTTGGCTTTCTTCACTCAGACCTTGTTTCGTGCAGTTGCTACCTTCAAAGTTATTTCAGGCACAGAAGCCTCAAGTATGAGACACTGAGTTTAGTTTTCTTACCTACTTGAGGACAATTCATTTATCAATAGAAAATAAAGCAAGGCACACAAGGGCAGTGTAGTCATTTAAATTATCCCCTGTGACTCCCTGGAGTAAAGGCCTATTGAAGGCAAGTCTTGAGAAAGCTGAGTGGCAACTGGTGGACCATTATGGCAAGAATGTGAAATACCAGGACTTGAGAAGAAGTGGCTTTTTTTCAGATTTCTATAAAGCTTTAAAGAAAAAAAGAAAACATAAAGTTTAGGATTTTAAGTTCTTACTTCAATTAGCACAAAGAACCAGCAACCTTCTGAGTNTATATAATATAATATATAAATACATAATATGTATAAAAATATATATATAATCTCTTGAAATTTCAGAGCCAGTATGACCAAAAATCAAATATGGAGTCCAATCTTACAATGTAAGTTGAATTCATTGTCTTTTCAGTCTCTTATATGAAATTTAGAGTATTAATTGGGAAAGAGAGGGACCGAAAACTGGAAAGAAGACATTTGGTGGGGATTTAGTTTAATCTTAGCATCCTGCGCCCAAGCTTCATAGAATCTTGCTTGTTAAAAGAAGAGGAAGCTTCTCCTTCCTTTCTCTAGAGATGAAAGCAAGAAATGTCTCTATTGAAATTGGATTCTTGATTTCAGTGCAGATGAGGATAGCAGAAGCTGAAAAGCAACTCTCAATCATCAGAGCTAAGGTAGACATGGTTACCATAGTAGGCAGCAGGGTTAGGAGTGGTAATCACAGTGATTTAGAAAATTTTTTGGCAATAGATGCTAGGGATAAATGGAGATCCTCAAACTGAAATAGAAGGGCAGTTGATCAAGATTCTAAAATAAGGTCTAGCAAACACAGCAGCCTGACCTGACTTATCACATGAGAAGCATGGTTTCTCATTCAAATTCCAGAGACCCATTAATGAAGAATGCATTTGAGAAAAAGCATTGTCTCAGCCTGTTTACTGCTGCTACAAAGTAATACCTGAGGCTGAGTAATTTATAAAGAAAAGAAGCTTATTTCGTTTATGGTTCTGCAGGCTGTACAAGAAGCATAGCACCAGCACCTGCTTCTGGTGAGGGATTCAGTCTGCTTCCACTCATGGCAGAAGGCAAAGGGAAATGGGCATGTGCAGAGATCACATGGCAAGAGAAGAAGCAAGACAGGGAGGGGAAAGGTGCCAGGCTTTTTTTTAACAACCAGGTCTCATGAGAACTAGTAGAGTGAGAACTCACTCATTACTGCAAAGATGGCACCAAGTCATTCATGAGGGATCTACCCCCAGAATCTAAATACCTTCCACTTGGTCCTACCTCTGGCACTGGGGATCAGATTTCAACATGAGGTCTGGGGGTACAATCAAATCATAGCAAGTACTGTGATGAGGCCCTTTATTGAAGTCAGTGTGTACCTAAACTTTCAGGGATTACTGGGCTCTGCTCTCATGCTAAGTCTTGTTGCTTAAATATCACTGTGTGCTACCAATTACATTGGTGCTTATGAAGCTCATGGGATAAATGCAGTTTTGGCTTGAGACATAGTGGCTCCACAAACATAACCTTGTTAATTTTTGCCATTTATGAATATAGATTTTAAATGGGAATATTTGGCAATTGGCAGAATATATACATTGGCTTACTAACTTAAAGGGTAATTGCTATTTTGATCAAAGTACAAAGAGGAAGCATCCGAAAGTACACTTCCATATCAGAAGAGTTAATCAATAGCAATATAGCTTTTCTGGAGAAATTACAGACATTCACATTATCCCCAAACATTTGAAAGAAGCAGAGGTGGTATTTTCTATCATATTGCCTTTAAACTTGGTTTTAGGTCTTTCAGAATGAAAAAGGATTTTCCTGAAATTAATAAGGTGGTGGCTCAAATTGTAATGGCTCTTCCAGATGTGTTATATTTACAAGAGCAAATCAACACCATCCTTAGCATATGGTATGCAGCCATTGATTTGGAAAATGCTTACACTGAACCAGCTGGAAAGACTTCTCATGCTCAGGGTCAAGCTAAGCTGGCAGCTTTATGGATTATCTGGTAGAGAAACACACACACACACACACACACACACACACACACACAGAGTCTATGTTACTTTCAGAATCCAAATCCTTTATAAAGGCCCTTCAAGCCATATGCCTCTTCTTCTTAGCAGTAGTGGGGAGTGGGACAAATGCAACAATTTATGCTTCATTTGGAAGTCATGTTCTGATATGCCTCAGATTCCACAAAACATTAGTGAGTTAAAAGAACTCTGAACTTTCCTAGGTTATATGTATTTCTGGCATATAACTGTTTTACTAAGGCATTCAGAATGTCTGCTACTTCCTGCTCACAAAGGCCTATCATCATGAGATCATCAATAGATTTTAAGTTTACCAGCAGTATGTCCTGTAAGGTTGGCAATTCCATTAAAATGTGGTCACAATTTTAATGTTGAGGAATAGATTTTACCTGCTTTATTTTTGATGAATATTTCAATTGCTTAGAATTTTGCTGGCATGTAATAAGCACTCAATAAGGAGTGCTAGGAAGAAGCCTAGACTTGACCACTATACAATTCATTCATGTAACCAAAAACCACTTGTACTCTTTTTTTCTTTTTTCTTTTTTATTACACTTCAAGTTCTAGGGTACATGTGCACAAAGTGCAGGTTTGTTACATAGGTATACATGTGCTATGTTGGTTTGCTGCACCCATCAACTTGCCATTTACATTAGGTATTTTTCCTAATGTTATCCCTCCCCCAGCCCTCCACCCCGCAACAGGCCCCAGTGTGTGATGTTCCCTGCCCTGTGTCCAAGCTTTCTCATTGTCCAATTCCCACCTATGAGTGAGAACATGTGGTGTTTGGTTTTCTGTCCCTGTGATAGTTTGCTGAGAATGATGATTTCCAGCTTCATCCATGTCACTGCAAAAGACATGAACTCATCCTTTTTTATGACTGCATAGTATTTCATTGTGTATATGTGCCACATTTTCTTAATCAGTCTATCATTGATGGACATCTGGGTTTGTTCCAATTCTTTGCTATTGTGAATAATGCCATAATAAACATAAGTGTGCATGTGTCTTTATAGTTGCATGATTTATAATCCTTTGGGTATACACCTAGTAATGGGATCACTGGCTCAAATGGTATTTCTAGTTCTAGATCCTTGAGGAATCGCCTCACTGTCTTCCACAATGATTGAACTAATTTACAGTCCCACCAACAGTGTAAAAGCATTCCTATTTCTCCACATCCTCTCCAGCATCTGTTATTTCCTGACTTTTTAATGATCGTCATTCTAACTGGCATGAGATGGTATCTCATTGTGGTTTTGATTTGCATTTCTCTGATGATCAGTGATGATGAGCATTTTGTCAGTGATGATGAGCATTTTCTGTTGGCTGCATAAATGTCCTCTTTTGAGAAGTGTCTGCTCATATCCTTTGCCCACTTTTTGATGGGGTTGTTGTATTCTTGTAAATTTAAATTCTCTGTAGATTCTGGATATTCGCCCTTTGTCAGATGGGTAGATTGCAAAAATTTTCTCCCATTCTGTAGGTTGCCTGTTCACCCTAACGGTAGCTTCTTTTGCTGTCCAGAAGCTCTTTAGTTTAATTAGATCCCATTTGTCAATTTTGGCTTTTGTTGTCATTGCTTTTGGTGTTTTAGTCATGAAATCCTTGCCCATGCCTATGTCCTGAACGGTATTGCCTATATTTTCTTCTAGGGTTTTTATGGTTTTAGGTCTAACATTTAAGTCTATATTCCATCTTGAATTAATTTTTTGTAAGGTGTAAGGAAGGGATCAGTTTCAGTTTTCTACATATGGTTTTCCCAACACCACCGATTAAATAGGGACTCCTTTCCACATTTCTTGTTTAGGTCAGGTTTGTCAAAGATCAGCTGGTTGTAGATGTGTAGTGTTATTTCTGAGGACTCTGTTCTGTTCCATTGGTCTATAGATCTGTTTTGGTACCAGTACCATGCTGTTTTGATTAATGTAGCCTTGTAGTATATTTTGAAGTCAGGTAGCATGATGCCTCCAGCTTTGTTTTTTCTTTTGGTTAGCATTATCTTGGCGATGTGGGCTCTTTTTGGTTCCATATGAACTTTGAAGTAGTTTTTTCCAATTCTGTGAAGAAAGTCATTGGTAGCTTGATGGGGATGGCACTGAATCTATAAATTACCTTGGGCAGTATAGACATTTTCACAATATTGATTCTTCCTATCCATGAGCATGGCATGTTCTTCAATTTGTTTGTGTCCTCTTTTATTTCATTGAGTAGTGGTTTGTAGTTCTCCTTGAAGAGGTCCTTCACATCCTTTGTAAGTTGTATCCTAGGTATTTTATTCTCCTTATAGCAATTTTGAATGGGAATTCACTCGTGATCTGGCTCTCTGTTTGTCTGTTATTGGTGTATAGGAATGCTTGTGATTTTTGTGCATTGATTTTGTATCCTGAGACCTTGCTGAAGTTGCTTATCAGCTTAAGGAGATTTTGGGCTGAGATGATGGGGTTTTCTAAATATATAATCATGTCATCTGCAAACAGGGACAATTTGACCTCCTCTTTTCCTAATTGAATACCCTTTATTTCTTTCTCTTGCCTGATTGTCCTGACTAGAACTTCCAAAACTATTTTGAATAGGAGTGGTGAGAGAAGGCAACCTTGTCTTGTGCTGGTTTTCAAAGGGGATGCTTCCAGTTTTTGCCCATTCAGTATGATATTGGCTGTGGGTTTGTCATAAATAGCTCTTATTATTTTGAGACACGTTCCATCAGTACCTAGTTTATTGAGAATTTTTAGCATGAAAAGCCTTTTAATTTTGTCAAAGACCTTTCCTGCATCTATTGAGTAATCATGTGGTTTTTGTCTTTGGTTCTGTTTATGTGATAGGTTATGTTTGTTGATTTGCATATGTTGAACCAGCCTTGCATCCCAGGGATGAAGCTGACTTGATCATGGTGGATAAGCTTTTTGATGTGTTGTTGGATTCGGTTTGCCAGCATTTTATTGAGGATTTTTGCATTGCTGTTCATCAGGAATATTGACTTGAAATTTCCTATTTTTGTTGTGTCTCTGCCAGGTTTTGGTATCAGGATGATGCTGGCCCCATAAAATGAGTTAGGGAGGATTCCCTCTTTTTCTATTGATTGGAAAAGTTTCGGAAAGAATAGTACCATCTCCTCTTTGTACCTCTGGTAGAATTCAGTTGTGAATTGGTCTGGTCCTGGACTTTTTTTGGTTGGTAGGCTATTAATTACTACCTCAATTTCAGANGCATAGTATTTCATTGTGTATATGTGCCACATTTTCTTAATCAGTCTATCATTGATGGACATCTGGGTTTGTTCCAATTCTTTGCTATTGTGAATAATGCCATAATAAACATAAGTGTGCATGTGTCTTTATAGTTGCATGATTTATAATCCTTTGGGTATACACCTAGTAATGGGATCACTGGCTCAAATGGTATTTCTAGTTCTAGATCCTTGAGGAATCGCCTCACTGTCTTCCACAATGATTGAACTAATTTACAGTCCCACCAACAGTGTAAAAGCATTCCTATTTCTCCACATCCTCTCCAGCATCTGTTATTTCCTGACTTTTAATGATCGTCATTCTAACTGGCATGAGATGGTATCTCATTGTGGTTTTGATTTGCATTTCTCTGATGATCAGTGATGATGAGCATTTTGTCAGTGATGATGAGCATTTTCTGTTGGCTGCATAAATGTCCTCTTTTGAGAAGTGTCTGCTCATATCCTTTGCCCACTTTTGATGGGGTTGTTGTATTCTTGTAAATTTAAATTCTCTGTAGATTCTGGATATTCGCCCTTTGTCAGATGGGTAGATTGCAAAATTTTCTCCCATTCTGTAGGTTGCCTGTTCACCCTAACGGTAGCTTCTTTTGCTGTCCAGAAGCTCTTTAGTTTAATTAGATCCCATTTGTCAATTTTGGCTTTTGTTGTCATTGCTTTTGGTGTTTTAGTCATGAAATCCTTGCCCATGCCTATGTCCTGAACGGTATTGCCTATATTTTCTTCTAGGGTTTTATGGTTTTAGGTCTAACATTTAAGTCTATATTCCATCTTGAATTAATTTTTTGTAAGGTGTAAGGAAGGGATCAGTTTCAGTTTTCTACATATGGTTTTCCCAACACCACCGATTAAATAGGGACTCCTTTCCACATTTCTTGTTTAGGTCAGGTTTGTCAAAGATCAGCTGGTTGTAGATGTGTAGTGTTATTTCTGAGGACTCTGTTCTGTTCCATTGGTCTATAGATCTGTTTTGGTACCAGTACCATGCTGTTTTGATTAATGTAGCCTTGTAGTATATTTTGAAGTCAGGTAGCATGATGCCTCCAGCTTTGTTTTTTCTTTTGGTTAGCATTATCTTGGCGATGTGGGCTCTTTTGGTTCCATATGAACTTTGAAGTAGTTTTTTCCAATTCTGTGAAGAAAGTCATTGGTAGCTTGATGGGGATGGCACTGAATCTATAAATTACCTTGGGCAGTATAGACATTTTCACAATATTGATTCTTCCTATCCATGAGCATGGCATGTTCTTCAATTTGTTTGTGTCCTCTTTTATTTCATTGAGTAGTGGTTTGTAGTTCTCCTTGAAGAGGTCCTTCACATCCTTTGTAAGTTGTATCCTAGGTATTTTATTCTCCTTATAGCAATTTTGAATGGGAATTCACTCGTGATCTGGCTCTCTGTTTGTCTGTTATTGGTGTATAGGAATGCTTGTGATTTTTGTGCATTGATTTTGTATCCTGAGACCTTGCTGAAGTTGCTTATCAGCTTAAGGAGATTTTGGGCTGAGATGATGGGGTTTTCTAAATATATAATCATGTCATCTGCAAACAGGGACAATTTGACCTCCTCTTTTCCTAATTGAATACCCTTTATTTCTTTCTCTTGCCTGATTGTCCTGACTAGAACTTCCAAAACTATTTTGAATAGGAGTGGTGAGAGAAGGCAACCTTGTCTTGTGCTGGTTTTCAAAGGGGATGCTTCCAGTTTTTGCCCATTCAGTATGATATTGGCTGTGGGTTTGTCATAAATAGCTCTTATTATTTTGAGACACGTTCCATCAGTACCTAGTTTATTGAGAATTTTTAGCATGAAAAGCCTTTTAATTTTGTCAAAGACCTTTCCTGCATCTATTGAGTAATCATGTGGTTTTGTCTTTGGTTCTGTTTATGTGATAGGTTATGTTTGTTGATTTGCATATGTTGAACCAGCCTTGCATCCCAGGGATGAAGCTGACTTGATCATGGTGGATAAGCTTTTGATGTGTTGTTGGATTCGGTTTGCCAGCATTTTATTGAGGATTTTGCATTGCTGTTCATCAGGAATATTGACTTGAAATTTCCTATTTTGTTGTGTCTCTGCCAGGTTTTGGTATCAGGATGATGCTGGCCCCATAAAATGAGTTAGGGAGGATTCCCTCTTTTCTATTGATTGGAAAAGTTTCGGAAAGAATAGTACCATCTCCTCTTTGTACCTCTGGTAGAATTCAGTTGTGAATTGGTCTGGTCCTGGACTTTTTTTGGTTGGTAGGCTATTAATTACTACCTCAATTTCAGAGCCTGTTATTGGTCTATTCAGAGATTCAAGTTCTTTCCAGTTAAGTCTTGGGAGGGTGTATGTGTCCAGGAATTTATCTATTTCTTACAGATTTTCTAGTTTATTTGAGTAGGGGTTTGTATAGTATTCTCTGATGATAGTTTGTATGTCTGTGGGATTGGTGGGATTTATTATTTTTTATTGTGCCTATTTTATTCTTCTCTCTTTTCTTCTTGATTCGTCTTGCTAGTGGTCTATCAATTTTGTTGATCTTTTCAAAATACCAACTTCTGGATTCACTGATTTTATGGAGGGTTGTTTGTGTTTCTATCTCCTTCAATTCTGCTCTGATTTGTTATTTCTTGCCTTCTGCTAGCCTTTGAATTTGTTTGCTCTTGCCTCTCTAGTTCTTTTAATTGTGGTGTTAGGGTGTTGATTTTAGATCTTTCCAGCTTTCTCTTGTGGGCATTTAGTGCTATAAATTTCCCTCTACACACTGCTTTAAATGTTTCCCAGAGATTCTTCTATGTGTGTCTTTGTTCTCAATGGTTTCAAAGAGCATTTTATTTGTGGCTTCATTTTGTTATTTACCCAGTAGTCATTCAGGAGCAGGTTTTTCAGTTTCCATGTAGTTGTGAGATTTTGAGTGAGTTTCTTAATCCTGAGTTCTAGTTTTATTGTATTGTTGTCTGAGAGACAGTTTGTTGTGATTTCTATTCTTTTACATTTGCCAAGGAGTGCTTTACTTCCAATTATGTGGTCAATTTTAGAATAAGTGTGACGTGCTGAGAAGAATGTATATTCTGTTGATTTGAGGTGGAGAGTTCTGTAGATATCTATTAGGTCCACTTGGTGCAGAGCTGAGTTCAAGTCCTGGACACCCTTGTTAACCTCTGTCTTGTTGATCTGTCTAATATTGACAGCGTCTACTATTATTATTGTGTGGGAGTCTAAGTCTCTTTGTAGGTCTGTAAGGACTTGCTTTATGAATCTGGGTGCTCCTGTATTGGGTATGTATATATTTAGGATAGTTAGCTCTTCTTGTTGCGTTGATCCCTTTATGATTATGTAATGGTCTCCTTTGTCTCTTTTGATCTTTGTTGCTTTAAAGTCTGTTTTATCAAAGACTAGGATTGCAACCCCTGCTTTTTTTGCTTTACATTTGCTCAGTAGATCTTCCTCCACCCCTTTATTTTCAGCTTATGTGTGTCTCTGCACATGAGATGGGTCTCCTTAATACAGCACATCAATGGGTCTTGACTCTTTATTCAATTTTCCAGTCTGTGTCTTTTAATTGGAGCATTTAGCCTATTTACATTTAAGGTTAATATTGTTATGTGTGAATTTGATCCTGTCATTATGATGTTAGCTGGTTATTCTGCCTATTAAGTGATGCAGTTTCTTCATAGTGTCAATGGTCTTTACAATTTGGCGTGCTTTTGCAGTGATTGGTACTGGTTGTTCCTTTCCATGTTTAGTGCTTCCTTCAGAAGCTCTTATAAGGCCGGCCTGGTGGTGACAAAATCTCTCAGCATTTGCTTGTCTGTAAAGGATTTTATTTCTCCTTCACTTATGAAACTTAGTTTGGCTGGATATGAAATTCTGGGTTGAGAATTCTTTTTTTAAAGAACGCTGCATATTGGCCCCCACTCTCTTCTGGCTTGGAGAGTTTCTGCCAAGAGATCTGCTGTTAGCCTGATGGGCTTCCCTTTGTGTGTAGCCCAACCTTTCTCTCTGGC
>NW_016819911.1:1577468-1647650 GCF_001698545.2 Rhinopithecus bieti
TGTGGCACATATACACCATGGAATACTATGCAGCCATAAAAAAGGATGAGTTTGTGTCCTTTGTAGGGACATGGATGCAGCTGGAAACCATCATTCTCAGCAAACTATTGCAAGAACAGAAAACCAAACACCGCATGTTCTCACTCATAGGTCAGAACTGAACAATGAGATCACTTGGACTTGGGAAGGGGAACATCATACACCAGGGCCTATCATATTGAGGGGGGAGGGGAGAGGGATTGCATTGGGAGTTATACCTGATGTAAATGACGAGTTGATGGGTGCTGATGAGTTGATGGGTGCAGCACACCAACATGCCACAAGTATACATATGTAACAAACCTGCATGTTATGCACATGTACCCTAGAACTTAAAGTATAATAATAATAAAAAATAAAAAAATAAAAAATAAATAAAAGATGAAAAAGAAATAATAATAATAATTGGTCCTACAACAACCTCTAGCTTAGAACTCCCAAATTATATGGTAACCACTTGTACTCTTAAAGTCACTGAAATTAAAAAAAAATTAAATGTGTGGAAAGAAAGAGAAAGAGAGAGAGATAGAGAAAGAGACAGAGAGGGAGAGAAGGAGAAAGAGAGAGAGAAGATTAGAGAGAGAGAGAGGAGAAAGACTGGTAAGGTGGCCAAAGCCTCTATATACTAAATTATCACAAATATCTCGGTAGACCTGGCCCCTGATATAAGATAGGGGAGGTATACTCTTTGGGAAAAGTAAAGGTCTAGTGCTCTTTACTCATTTGGACAGAGAAAAAGGATTTCTCAGATCAATACCCAGAAGCTGACTACAGTAGCATTACCCTGCACTAAGTCTTGGCTCAAGAAGGAGGGTGGTGAATAGAAATGCTCACAATTATAAGAGAGAAGGGTGGAGTGTGATCCAGTCTCCAAAGGTGCACACCATCACTTTCACTTTTCTTCACCAAGTACAGCCTAACCTCCAGAGAAGGAGAACAGGCTCCATCTCTTGAAGGAAGAAATATAAAAGAATTTGTGGAGATATTTTAAACCCACCACAGACAAATTATGAATACAGAAATATAAGGCACATATTGAGAGAAAATATTCACAATACCTATATCTGACAAAGGATATATATGTTATACAAGAATAATATAATATTCTTAATATAGTACTATTTTTATATTAAGACAATCAACTCATAAAATATAGGCCAGAGTTTTGTACAGATACTTTGCAAATAAAATGTATGAATGGCCAATTACCACAAAAAAAGATACTTAAATGTGGTACAACTACATACCCACCAAATGGCTAACATAATGTTCTCAATATTAAATTTTGGTACATAGATCACGTGGCCCTCTATAGATTTCCTGTGTGAGTATAGCATGATATAACCACTTTGGAAAACTTTTTAGCAGTTCCTTATGAAGTAAACATATACTTACATCATGATCTAGCAGTTCCACTTCTAGGTCTTTACCAAGAGAAATCAAGACTATGTCCACAAACCAGATGTAGTACTCACATCTGTAATCCCAACACTTTGGGAGGCTGAGATGGCAAGATCACTTGAATCCAGGAGTTCAAGACCAGCCTGGGCAACATGGCAAGATACAGTCTTTACAAAAAATAAAAAATGAGTCAGGTGTGGTGGTGCACACCTGTAGTCCCAGCTACTTGAGAGGCTGATGTGGGAGGATCACTTGAACCCAGGAGGCAGAGGTTGTGGTGAGCTGAGATCGTACCACTGCATTCCAGCCACAGCAACGGAGTGAGACCCTGTTTGAAAAAAAGAAAAAAGACACAATACAGTACACTTTTTAAAAATAATAAATAAAGCCGGGCACGGTGGCTCAAGCCTGTAATCCCAGCACTTTGGGAGGCCAAGATGGGCGGATCACGAGGTCAGGAGATCGAGACCATCCTGGCTAACACGGTGAAACCCCGTCTCTACTAAAACTACAAAAAACTAGCCGGGCGAGGTGGCGGCGCCTGTAGTCCCAGCTACGCAGGAGGCTGAGGCAGGAGAATGACATGAACCCGGGAGGCGGAGCTTGCAGTGAGCTGAGATCCGGCCACAGCACTCCAGCCTGGGTGACAGAGCGAGACTGTGTCTCAGAAAAAATAATAATTAATAATAATAATAATAAATAAAATAAAATTCAAAAGAAGAAAAAAATTCATTGTTAGATGATGAGTAGGTTAAACACTCTTAGGGACACTGGTTGCAGAAGGGAGCTACCCCCTGTGGGTCTCCTCTGAGCTGTTCTCAGTAAAGCTCCTCTTTGTCTTGCTTATTCTCTGCTTTTCGGCTTACCTCATTCTTCCTGGTCACGAGACAAGAACTTGGGACCTGCCAAATGGCAATGCTAAAAGAGCTGTAACACAAACAGGATTGAGACATGCCCCTTGCTAGCCACCATGTGGGTGAAGAGGAGAGAAGAGCTGTGGCCCTTTGGGGATCCCAGACCTGGAGCTCCCTGAGCCAGGGCCACGACTTCGTCTTTGGGGCCCTGTGGCTCTTGGTTATCTCCAAGCTTCTGGGTGCCACCATGTTCCCTGGTACCAGCTGGGGAAGCTGTTGTGGTACGCCTGGTCCAGCTGTAGCCTCACAGAAAACTGGTGCCCATGCAAATACCTGGAGCTGCCTGCCCCATGGCAGCAGTTGACATGTCTGACTGTGCAGTGACTGGACGCATGCTCACACACCCCTCACTGCTCCACACCTGACTTGTAGTCTCCCATGGAGGTATGGGATCCGGGCTGGTAGTGTGAGCTGAGCACAGCCTGCCAGGCTGAGTGGGGAGAACAAGCCCAGCAGGCCCTAGCAACACTTGGGCAAAGATGCCACTGGCCACAGAGGTTTCCAGCCTGAAAAGCAACCCCCAAAGATCCCACAACACCTTCTCTGCTGGTTCCATTTCTTTTGACAACATACTTTTATATACCTAGTACTACAAAACCCAAATAAGCAGACAAAACCTTTTTCTTTACTGATCCTTAGACTCCCTCATACTGTCTCCTAATATCTCTGTACTATCCTTTATCATTACTGTATTAGTATACTTACCCCTCCCTCTTTACCTTGTTGTAATCTGCTTTTCATGCCTACTTATCATCTAAAGTTGTATTTTTTCTTTTTTTTGAATTTCATTTTATTATTTTTAAAAAGTAAATTGTGTATATTTAAGGTTTACAACATGATATTATGGGATACATATAGAAACATAGATACATATAGATAGTAAGAAATTATATTTTAAAAAATATTTAAATGTATTATCTTTATTATTTGAGATAGGGCCTGCTTCTGTTGCCCAGGCTGAAGCACAGTAGCATGACCACAGCTCACTGCGGTCTTGAACTCCTGGGTTCAAGTGATTCTCCTACCTCAGTCTCCTGAGTAGTTGAGACTACAGGTGTGTACCACCACACCCTGCTACTTTGTTTTTGTTTTGTTTTTGGTTTTGTTTTTTGTAGACAAGTTCTCACTATGTTGCCCAGGTTGGAGAAATTGTATTTTTAAAGGTCAATATGGCTCCATTAAACAAAAATATTTCCTCCTATGCTCATCTTCTTGCAAGTGTTGACACTATGGAGCACTCCTATTGTTGATTCTCTCTGGGCTGTTTCTCTCTTCCCATCTTATCAATGTGCTCACTGACTTACATGAATGATAAATTGCAACAATCCACATTGCTTACTTACTTGCTATACTAATCAATATTCCCATTTGAGTCATCCTATAGTGGTCTCCCCACCACTAATGTCTCTCTTCTCTGTCTTTCAAAGACCACCCCTTTCATGAAAACCTTGATACCAACCAGGGTGTGTGAGTCCTCATCCCTCCTTTAAAAGAATGCACTGCTAGCACTTGTACATTTTTATGGCTTTCTTTTGTTTTGTTTTATAATCTACTAAAGTGCTTATCCTCCGTTTAGTTTTTAACTGGTTCAGAGGCAGGTTATCATTCTCTTATATACGACTGTCACAGAAAACCTCATGTATCTGAGCATATGATAGGTCTATAATCTCTAACCTATACAAATATAAATACACCTTAAAACAGATGCTGTAAGGAGGCATGCTATATCTGATTTTCCCCACTTGTGAGCATGAAGGGGTGCTCAGTTGTACTGTACATGATAGTAAAATTAAGGGATATATTTATACTTGAGGCTCGGTATACTTAATGTATAATGAAATAAGAAGAATACATTGAGAGTGACTCATATCATATGGTGAGATTAAAAATATTTTATTTTACTATAGGTAGTCCTGAAATGGTGAGCCTATATTTTAAAATTAACCATCATATTATATGTTTCAGGTAATACATTCTCTGTCGTAGGATGTAAGGCTGAGAAAGCTATTTCTTCGGAAAAAGTTAGTCAGACCAAGACAGAAAGCCAGCAAACAAAAGACAACCCTTGACTCTTAAATTCTAAATGGATGTTAAACTCTGGGCTGAGATAAGAGCTTGAAAGAAAAGGTTTCTAAGTGTGAAAGGCCTGTTGTTTTTGAGAATAATCAGCTCAAAGTTTGTGCCCTAAAGTGTATTTTTGAAAGATTATATGATGATATGAGGCGATTTTATGACTAAAAATGAAGCAAAATTATCTCTAGTGCTTGAGATGAGGAAAGAGGGCATGAGTGGTAAAGTAAGAGTTAGTCTTCGATAAGTGTTTCAGCGCAAGCTACCACCATCTCTGGGCTAAAGTCTGGGGAGTTGGGGCAATAAATCAGTAAAATATCGACTATTTGAGAACAGAAGAAACTTGTGTTCTATCTGGAATTTGGGTGTGAACAGCTGCCTTAGAGTTTTCCCTGTGCTGACACCGAGCAGGACAGTAGAACTGGCTCTTCCACGGGAAGAGGCTGCACACCTAGTGTAGTTTCCACATCCCCCAAAGAAACAAGGTAGGGACACGCAAATCTCTGTTCCATGAGGAGAGGTGATGACTCTGGAGCTACAGACACAACACGGTTCATGTACAATGAGTTCATTATACGATATAAATGACCTTCTATGATGCTAAGATGTTCCATATGCATAACTTATAATACTTGTAACTTAGGCATTTTCATAGGGAGAAAGAAATGACTCATTCTAAATCTTAAATGACTGAGAAAAACTGGGATTCCTTGATTATATAGTCTGCCACCAGGATGAATGGCAGTATGAAGTAGAGAAGATGTTGCCTAAAAATTTTTGAAAAGCAAAATTTTTATACAACTGTATATATATGACTAAAATGTCACATGGGATAGCATAGTATACAACAAACGTTGGTCTCAGTTCATTAGTAGGCCATCAATTAACTGAGTTTCATCCAGCAATTTTTTTTTTTTTAAGACAGAGTCTCACTCTGTCACCCAGGCTGGAGTGTAGTGGCATGATTTTGGCTCACTGCAACCTCTGCCTCCTGTGTTCAAACGATTCTCCTGCCTCAGACACCCTAGTAGCTAGGATTACAGGCGCATGCCACCATGTCCAGCTAATTTTTGTATTTTTAGTAGAGATGGGGTTTCACTATGTTGGCCAGGCTGGTCTCGAACTCCTGACCTCAAGTGATCCACCTGCACTTGATCCCAACTGATCCCTGAACTTTGGGAGGCTGAGATGGGTAGATCACTTGAGGGCAGAAGTTCAAGACCAGCCTGGGCAACATGGTGAAACCCTGTCTCTGCTAAAAATGCAAAAAATTAGCTGGGTGTGGTGGTGCACTCCAGTATCCCAGGTACTCGGGAGGCTGAGGCATGAGAACCACTTAAAATGGGGAGGTGGAGATTGCAGTGAGCCAAGATCTCACCACTGCACTTCAACTTGGGTGACTGTGCAAGACTCTGTCATAAAATAAAATAAAATAAACAAGTGAAATAACACAGGAATGGAAAAGCAAATATTGTGTTCTCACTTATAAGTGGGAGCTAACCTTTGAGGATGCAAAGGCATAAGAGTGATATAATAGACTTTCGGGACTTGGGAGGAAATGTTGGGAAGGGGATGAAGGATAAAAGACTACACATTGGGGGGTATAGTGTACACTGCTTGGGTGACAGGTACACTAAAATCTTAGATATCACCACTAGAGAACTTATCCATTTAAGCAAACACCACCTGTACCCCAAAAACTACTGAAATAAAAAAAGTAGGAGTATAGTAAAGCATAGATTATCATAATAGGAGTGAGTTGATTACCAGTCCCCTGCACTGGCTGGCAGATTTCTTCAGCGGGCAGGCTGGAGAATCCTTGAAAAAAAGAAAGAAGAAAGAAAGACAGAAAGAAAGACAAGAAAGAAAGAAAGAAGGAAGGAAGGAAAGAAAGAAAGAAAGAAAGAAAGAAAGAAAGAAAGAAAGAAAGAAAGAGAGAGAGAAAGAGAAGAGAAGGAAGGAAGAGAAGAGAAAGAAAGAAAGAAAGAAAGAAAGAAAGAAAGAAAGAGAAGAAAGAAAGAGAAGAGAAGAGAAGAGAAAAAGAGAAAGAGAAGAGAAGAGAAGAGAAGAGAAGAGGAGGAGTGGTGGGAGGAAAGAGGAAGGAGAAGAAGAAGGAAGGAAGGAAGGAAGGGAAGGAAGGAAGGAAGGAAGGAAAGAAGGAAGGAAAGGAAGGGACTGACTACTGCTGCAGCCAGAAAGGATAGCACAATATTTGCGTTTAACCCTGGTAAGGTCAGTGCCACTGACAGGGCTGTATATTATAGATTTAAGTAGAAGTGTTGATCTGTAGTCAGGGTCCAATTTCCTTAAAGCTGAATATTGGCTTGATAAAGTGAGGGAAATTCATGTACCTGAAGGGACCTGTGAAAGGAAATATGCCTTTTGGTGTTTCAACTGAACAGCTATTAAATTTTTGTTAGCAGGATCAGGTAGGGCAGTGACAAATTCAGTATTTCATTAGATTCTCTTTCCTTTGGTGATAAAGGAAGGCTATAGAAGGTTAGCTTTCTGAAAATGATTAATATGTGTAAAAAACATGGATAAACCTTTTTGGGTAATTTCTAGGGTTCACTGAAGTACAATAATAAGATTAACAATGAAGAAGGATAAGTAGGATAGGAAATATATTAGAGAAATAATCTTGTTTCATAATTTTAGATGGAAGCTGTCTACATTTTGCTTTCATCAGCTTGATCTAAAGATCTTTGGTTAGAAAACTTGCTCTATTTTCTGTCTTTGGAGGATTCTTAAGAATTCTTGGCTTAAGTTCTCCTGATAAAACAGATGTCCAATTGTCCAGATAAGACGGTTTGAATTTTTTTAAATTAGAGAACATAAATCCAAAGACAATGCCTTAGGAGTGTACCATGGTACTATGGTTGATAGTACCTGGTAAGGTCTTTTTTATCAAGGTTTGTGGGCAGTCTTATTTCAGAGGAACAAATCTTATTTAGGTTCTGTTTAGTGTGAATGTCATGGGCAGGCCGCTTGTACTGGCTGTAGATAAGACTGGGTATATGCATTAATCCATTGCAATACTTGGTCATATTAGCTTGCAATAGAGATTGAAGGTGCAACTTCTAGATATGTGGGGTGGCCTCTTATTAATTTATAAGGTGAAAGCTGATGAATCCCAGAAAGTGTTGATTTTAATGTCATTAAAGCTCATGAAATACCTTAGGCCAGAAAAAGTTGAAGACGCCTGGATGCATTGCTTATTTTAGTGTTAGAATTTCATTTATTTGCTCTACTTTTTCTGAAGATTGAGGATGAAATTTCTCTTAGTAAAAGCTAAGGCTTTGCAAAGTTCGTTAAGAAGAGTCCCAGGGAAATGTGTGCCCTATCACTGAAGTGAAGGGTTAGATTTCCCCATATCAGAAGCAAACAAACAAAAAAATCAAATAACTTTTTCACTACCATCAGAACTTTCTCCTCCAGCAAGAAAAAGCCTCAATCCATCTTGAGAATAAGCAAACAATAACTAAAAGATATTTATTGTCCAGTCATGGGAATGATTGGGGTTGAAGGTATTCAAAGGGACTTGGAACCTTCTTTTCAGTCTTGGCAGGATTAGGCTGTTGGCAAGTAAGACATACACTGGAAACATCTTTGGCAAGACTCTTAAAATTACCCAGGTAATGATGTTTCAATATCATGTCCAATTTTGATATGTTAATTTAGGTAAACTTATTTAGGTAATAATTTAGGTAAAATAATAAAGCATTTTTGCTAAACTCCAGAAGATAATTTGTTATGATCAGACAACAGTTTTATAACACCATATTATCTTTAAGCAATGTGCATTCTGATCTCCCCTAATGCTTTTTATCTGGATCAGGGGCTTATCTCTGGCAATTAATGATGGCATCTTTGAATCTCTCCAGAGTTTTTCCTATTTGGGAGGTGATGGGTACAATCATTTTAGTAAAGGCTGCTTGTTTACCATAGGCCAGTTAGGTCATTATCATAGGATTCTGGATCATTATGCTTTGAATGAGTCTCCACTCATTAAAAAGCTTAATTTGTTTTCATTTTTCTGCAAGTATCCGCAGAGATCAGGAAATCTCTTTTATTCTAAAGCATTACCACATCATAGACCACCTTACAAGCATACTTACTGTCTGTATAAATATTTGCTCTTTAACTCTTGTTACTTGGCTGTCTCAGAGGCATGATAAATTCAGCCATTTGGCTGATTTAACTTTTTGGTAGAAGCTGAGATTTTAGTTGTGAATTTAGATCTGTGAAAGCCTGCTTAACATTTTCCATTTCTTATTTTTAGGTACAAACAAAATTAAATCAGGATTGTCCAGGGATGTTTCCTGAAAATTCTCCCACAGAGGTCAAACAATAAATAATGAGATCTTCCTTCCTTAAGTAAAAAAATGAGAGCTGCTGGGTACATGGTGTTACAGCAACCAACAGAGATCTTTAAAAGGGAGAGTAACAATATTTCACAGGAATTAAGGTATCTAGCTGAGGAGTGCTGAGTCTGAACATTATGGGGAATCATCACATTGGTAGAGACAATAGAACCTTATCAGCTGAAGCTTTCACAAACTCTGCTACTACATCTTTTACACAGGGTAGATATGCATTGGCCAATGGACTGAAATAAGCAATGGGTTTCTGATTGTTTCCCTGTAATTGAGACAGTATTCCAATGCCTACATAGAACATCAGGTATAAAAAGACAAAACAGTTTGTAATAGCTAAACAAAAGAAGGGGCCTTCTTTAGTTTAGTTTCCCAGGAAAAATGTTCAGTGTTCTTAGAAGAATTCAACATCCTGTGCTCCAAAATCCAGATATCCTTAAAAAGCCTAGGATTCCTTTTGGTAACTGCACTAGGAATTTCCTAGACTGTAGAGATGACTCATTCTTTATAATGGTCATGTTGATCCATTGTACAAATAGTTTATACTTTTTCTTTTAACTAGTCCTCTGCTGGTAGACAACTGGGCTGTTTCTGGTCTTTTGCTGTTGAGATAATGAAGCTATAAGTAGCCAGAATATATGTCACACATGTGTGACCCTATCTACAAGTGGAAATGTCTTCGGGAATAGCTGGACATGGGGTTAAAGAATACTGGCAGAACTTGCTTCTCTGTCCATCCCCAGCTCCCCATTCTGGGTTGCCCTCATTCTCAGGCATGCTCTTCCCTCATTGCCTGGCAAGCACTCTGTAGGCAGACTCCGCATTTAAACCCTGGATCTATCACTTACTGGTAGTATGATTTGTGAAAGTGTACCTGTAGATACATGCATTTATATGCCTAATATATCCCATTGTCACTACAAAATACAGCATAAAATTAAAATCTAAAATAAGATGCATAGTGAAGAAAATTCAAAGCAAATTTATTAAAAATATAATACTGATTACGTTTGGTTGGATATTGGCATATCATTTCAATGCATACATTTTCAAAAAATATCTATGCAAATATGTATTGCTTTTATACTATTAAAATAACCAATAAGCCATTTAACAAACTCTTATTGAGTGTCTACTTAGCTAGATACTCATCTGGGCAGCAAGGATAGAGGAGTGAGCAAGAGACAAAACTGTCTGCCCTGTGGAGCTCACAGTCTTATGACAATAGCACTCCATGAAGAATGCAACAGAAGCAGACCTGGATTAGACAAGAGAAATATGGGCTCTGTCCTAACTGCTACCTACAGCTATGTGACCTTCAGGAAGTCACTCAATGTCACTGAACCTCAGTATTCTCACCTAAAAGATAGGGATACAATACCTATTAACAGGGTTACTGTGAGAATTAAGTAAAGTCATGGGTGTGTGAGTACTCTAAAATGTAAATCATTGTACAAATATGAGGTATTATAATAAGGTATAATTATTGTGGGCTTTTCTAAGTAAAGAACAATATTGTCAATTTTTTTATTATTGTGTCTGTAAGAAGTATTAAAGGATGCTATATTTAAATCCTTTCTACTGGAATTGCTGAAAAGTCTGAAGAGTTATCTGAATGTAAAATTGTACCTTTAGTTTTATATGAGGAAGAAAATGTGCAAAATCTCTTTTATCATTTAAATGGAAACAGAAAAGAATTTTAGGATCAAGCTCATGGTCAAAGTTTTATTATCTAGGGAAGGTATTACATTTTACCACTGCTGAAAGTGCATTTGCTAAATTCTGTCTACTTTACAAAAAAATTCAATTAAATTTAAGCCATAATGAAATTCTCTTGATTTAAATATTGTCTAATGCATGAAATGTTACTTTTTTGTTCTGCTATTTCATTTTCACCAAATATTATTCCTGAGCGATCTCATCTAAGGAAAGAGTGCACAGAGTTACTTACATTGTGAATCATAGAGTTTTGTTAATGGAAAGAACATTAAGGATTCTCCAACCCAATCCCTCATCTTACATTTGAAAAAGTAGAGCTCCTAGAAAGCTAAATGGCTTTCACTCACAGCTAGCGAAGTCAACAGCTGGGCAGGGCCTCCTGGTTTTTGACTCCCAGTTCAGCACAATCAGCTTAGTGATCATTCCAATATAGTCAGGCTTCTCAACACTGTATGTCTCCTTTGTAAGGTCCCATGGATCCCTGGGGCAGTGTCCAGTGATACAGGAAATGAAAACTTAATAGTTTATTGTTAGATAACATCAGTGTCATTTTTCTATTGTATACTGAATATTCCTGTGGTTGAATTTTTTAAAAGTTTACTTAGTTTAACTCGTCCTTTCTCTTTCTTTTGGTCCAAGTTGCATTGTCACTCCAGTGTTTCTCTTCTAACAATCAAGCTCCAGAATTCAAGAGCAGAGCAATAAAACTTCTCACTCTCAACTTTACCTTTCAAGTTAGATTTATATCTTCATTTAGAAGGATACAAGAGTATATCTTCTGTACTTTAAACTTGTATACTTACTTTTAGAGCAGCCCATGCCTTTAGCTTTTTGCTACGATTCTGTTTTGACCAACTATTCTTATTTTATTTTTAGAGATGGGGTTTTGCTCTGTCACCCGGGCTGGAGTGCAGTGGCACCATCATGGCTCACTGCAGTCCCAAACTCCTGCACTCAAGCAGCCCTCCCACCTCAGCTTCCCAAGTAGCTGAGACTATAGGCGTGCACCACCACTTCAGGCTAAGTATCTTATTTTTGTAGAGATGGGATCTTGCTCTGTTGACTACACTGGTCTCTTGGACCAAAACCTTAGCATTCTAAAGGGCTGGGATTATAGACGTGAGCCATTGTGACTGGCCTGATTCACAGTTCTTTGAAATCTCAAACATCTACCTTAGAGGCAGAAGAACAAACAAACGAAGCAAACAACAAAGACTTGCAGTTGCAATCGTGACTGTTTACAATGGTGTAAGAAACTAGCACTGTCCCATTTCATGGCTCCCATCAGCACTACTTGGAATGTAGAAGACTCACACCCACCCCCAAAGAGCCCTGTGCTGGCTTCATCCTGCTTTTTCTCTGCAAGGGCTGGCTACGCTGGAAGGCCTTTGCATTATTTCACATGTGACAAAATCCACCATCAGCATCCTCTCTGATAAGGCCACCCTTCTCCTTTTCTGTTGTTTGTGACTTGTTCTTACTTTAAAGGATGCAGGGTGGCAGAATTTCTGTTTCTGCACCAGCTCTGGCATTTAGTCTTTATTGCCTTTAGCTCTGGCAAGCAGTGTTTTTAGCTCCATCCAGAGGCCTGCAAACAAAGGTACCTTGTAAGTTTCACAAGGTTGTTACTAATGATTACCACTCCTCAGCACCTTGGTTAGACTTGGTCAGGATTTGTTTTCCAAAAGAAAATAGCCTTTGATTAGGCATGGGTTGTGTTAAGTGCAGCTAAAAACAATAAGCTGATCTTTATTTTAATGTTTTGTTAGTAGTGAGTAAATGTTATTTTAAAGTAAAACTCTATGTAAGTGTTTTGAATGATCAATGTTCATGCAAGTTAGAAAAATGTAGCCGAGTGAACATATTTACTTCTGACCATCCCTTTTCCCATTTGAATCTGAAGCTTATATTTGCCTGGACCTTTGGTCATTAAAAATAAACATTTGAAAAATAATTATGACTATCAGGTCAAAGTTTGCTAACACATTTTGACATTGTGTCAGTGAATAGAGAAGCCAAACAAAGGAAATATGGTAGAAAAAAAGGACTTTGAGTAGGAATCTAGGAAGAGCCTCTGTAACTTGCTGTGTGACCCTAAGCAACCTACTTCATCACTCTGTCTCTTTAACTTTCAAGTGAGGCTGTCAGACTGGATCAGCTGACAGAGCACTTCTGGCATTAATTATCTATAATATTCTACATCTCTGTGGTTTTTGTTTACTTACTAGGAATTACTAGGTGTGGAGGGGTGAGATGGTTTTCATTTTGTTTCTCAATCAACAAGGTATATTGTTCATTTCTCATCATTTGAGACCATCTGTTTCATGACATTGCAGATTTACAGCCCATGTTTCAAGGCACCCACATTATCTATATTGCAAACATGGAGGGTCACAGAATGTTTTTAATAAGTTAGAACCAAAACAGCAGGACTATTACATAAGCTCCTCAGAACAGGCGTGTGTTAAAGAAACTAATCACAGAAGCTCAAGTCGTAACATTAAGCAGAACCCAAAGAGGAGCATTTACCCTCTATTGCAAACAGTCATTTTTAGTTGGTCCATGATTGAGTGTAATGTTTCGATAATACATTTAAAGGGCAGAGTTTGCAAGCTCCTGATGCACAGACTATTATTAACATACATTTTTTCTTCTTTTATCGAAGTGATAAATTCTCCACGATTATTTTGTGATGTAGTCAGAGGGAAGTCATTGAGTTTTTACAGTTTCACAATGCATGTGCTTTCCAAGACCCAATAGAGCTGTGGGACTTCGTTCTGGTTTATAAGCAGGCAAAGACAGAGTAAGAGGAAACTTGAGTAAAACTAATGTCAACAAAAAGAAAAAATTTGAAGGCTAAGGTTTTCTTTTATCTGAAATCAGGTTTAGTTTCAGTGCAATTTCCTCTTTTGATCCTGCTGTCTGCAATAATGTCAGCAACCTTGAGTTTATTTATGGCTCCTTGGTATAATCTAACTGTGTGTGGAAGCCTGGTACCAGGCTTCCCTAAATACTTTGGTGATAAAGGTCAGTCCAGAGCAGAATTATGAGGGGAAGCAGCTATCTTTACTCTCTTCCGTCTGATTTAGCAGTTACGTATCAACCCAGAGTTAGAAGTGGGCCTCTATAAAAGAGGAAAACTTAGAGGTGGCTATGTAGATTTGTATTTTATAGACACACACACATATATATCTAAGTAGGCATTCAAATATGGCCTGGTAAGTTGAATTTAGGAAGAGATACCTGAGGTCAAAAGTAGCAAAAATCAGAAGGATTATAATGACCATCAAAAATCAAATGGCAGTTTCCACTTGTATCTCCAGGTCTGCAATCAAGGCTAACATTCACTCATAACATTCTTTCATAATCAATGAAAGAAAGTCAACAACATAAAGGGGGTCTCCACATTCTTGAGTTTCTGACACTTCGGTTCTACACCTAGTAGGAAACTCAACTGACTGTCTTAAAATTTTGACTTAACAGTTGTGAAAATACTTAAATGATAGAGAATTTACTTAAACTTGGAGATCAAATATTAATTACAGCTGAAATAACATCCTTTACAGACTGTTTTGTTTAGCAGCATCTTTCTTTTATCCATCAAAAATGATAGAGATATTTGTTTGGGTTTTCAAATTCCATTTGCTCTGTTAAAACAGCATTGCAGCCAAAAGACTCTAATGAAAGTCTCCCTGTGACAAGCCTAAACAATGATCCAATAGGAATTAAAAACCAAACTAATGAGAAAATGATGTAAAAGGCCAGCTTTCTGCTCTCCCCACGAGGATTTTAATTACAGAGAAATCAACAGCTGTGCCAGGGGTAATGCAGGCGTGCTGGCCATGCAAAATAACACCTTGGAGGGAATGAATTTGAAGTAAATGGGCTGGAAATATTGGTTTTCCAAGCAATCAACAACAACACCTGAGGGGCAACATAGAGCCTTTAATTTGGTTAAGTGTGCTGATCCCAAACTTAAGTATAGCAAATGAATTCCCTTAAGTGTGTGGATACGTGTGATCCCTGATTAAATGGAAAAATAATCTTTCACATACACTGCCTAGTAGCAAGACCTGGGAAAGCAAGATGAAGCCCAGCCCAGGACCTCAAAACCCACTGTATATTTTCCTTATGTATGAAAGTAAGTGTTCTCCTGACCCTATCACTCACTGTAGGAATACAATGTTATTCCATACTGTTGTTTCTTTTCTGTACAGCTCACCTTATACAGAATATTTTGAACAAAAGTTTTTTCTCTCACTTCAGGAGGGCTTATATCTTTTTCTCCTCCTGCTCCTTTCTATGTGAAGGTTATGGTTAAACTGAAATTACCTAAAACATGCTTTTATTAATCAGCTCACTAATGAGAAGCTTAAATATACCCCCTGGATACTAGAAATACTACTGTGTCAACCAATAAAGTAAACCAAAAACCAATCTCAAATAGGTTCAAAATAGTACAATAGGTTCAAATAGGTTCAAATAGTATAATAATGCAAAAGAAAATGTTTTCAGCCTTTGTGATTAGACAATAACCTTGAGCTTTTATTATTCCTTTCTTTTCTTTTTCTTTCTTTTTTTTTTTTTACATGAGTATTGTGATACATTTGACCCATGACTTCAGTGTTCTATGACAGCGGTCCCCAATCTTTTTGGCACCAGGGACTGATTTCCACCTACGGAGGGAGGGGAGATGATTTCGGGATGAAACTGTTCTCAGGCATTAGATTCTCATAAGGAACACACAGCCTAGATCACTTGCATGCACAATTCACAATAGGGTTCACGCTCTGAGAATTGAATGCTGCCGCTGATCCGACAGGAGGCAGAGCTCTGGCAGTAATGCCCACTTGCCTGCAACTCAGTTCCTGCTATGTGACCTGGTTCCTAACAGACCACGGACCAGTACAGGTCTGTGGCCCTTGGGTTGGGGACCCCTTTTCTATGACACATCACAAAATGAAAGACAATCATTTTTGTTGAGGAAAGGAAATAAGCACTTTAGTTCACCAATTAGGGGTGTGGCAAGGTGCAGCCCTATTTACTCACTCTGGACATTCTTTTCCTGGGGACAGGCAGCTGGACACACTGACCATGTGGGATGACACAGCTCAGTCTCTCAGGGCTTTCTGCACAGGACAGCAGCTTTGGGAAGTGGAAAGAGCCAGTGGTTAGAGTCCCACTTGAGTTCAAAGTTCACTTGGCTCAGCTGTGTGATTCAAGCAGCTTGCTTAACCTTTCCGAGCCTTGGTTTGTTTAATTAAGCAACTTACCCAAGGTAGCCTTGTTAGAAGGTAGAAGAGCCAGCATTTAATTTAAGGCTGCCTGACTTTAAGCCTGTGCTAACTTTATTTCTGTTTTCATGGTAAAGATGCATGTCTCACATGTAGTCAATACACAGAAGATTAAACATATATTGATTTCATTAGAAGGATCTACTTCCTTCCTGAATGCTTCACAAAATTCTGGCTGCTGCACACTTTATAACAAGATAGTTCTGTGAGTCCACGGCTCTCAATCCTGACTGAACGGTCTGTGGCTGCGTTCCACCAGCAGCTCTGCTCTGTTGCCATGTCCCAGGTTCTCTCTGTACTGTGCCAATGCTAGAAACTGCTGAGGGAAAGAAAGTCTACATTTCAATGTAGAAGCCCAATCTTCAGAGTCAGTGCTAATGGTCTCCTGATCTGCGAAAAACAGGAAAACAGGGCTATATTCTGGCAGGTTTTTTTTTTTTAACTTATTTATTTGAGACAGGTGCTCTGTCACCCAGGCTGGAGTACAGTGGCATGATCATGGCTCCCTGCAGCCTTGACTTCTAGGGCTCAATGAATCCTCCCACCTCAGCCTCCTTAGTAGCAGGGACTACAGGCATGTGCCACCAAGCCTGGCTATATTTTTTATTTCTAGCAGAGACAAAATCTAGCTATGTTTCCCAGGCTGGTCTTGAACTCCTGGGCTCAAGCAATCCTCCCGTCTTGGCCCTACAAAGTGCTGGGATTAT
The DNA here is from genome assembly GCF_001698545.2 of Rhinopithecus bieti. Taxonomy (NCBI): domain Eukaryota; kingdom Metazoa; phylum Chordata; class Mammalia; order Primates; family Cercopithecidae; genus Rhinopithecus; species Rhinopithecus bieti. The sequence continues at coordinate 1,593,989 of NW_016819911.1, forward strand.
GGGTGGGAGTCACTGTGCCTGGCCTCTGGCAGTTTTTTTTTTTTTTTTTTTTTTCTTTTGCTCCCTTTCTTATTTTATTTTGGATTTGTATTGAAACTGTTTCTAAAGTCCTGGGTACCTTCTTCTTCCTTTGTTCCCCATGCTAAAGACTCAGAAAATATCTGGGATTCTATCTGTTGGCTATACATTGCTACTGCTGGAGCTGGAAGTCACCTTGATAGGCATTGCCTCCACTCAGCTATCAGAAAAAAATAGTTTAGTAATCAGTAGACTAGACTTTCTGGGAATGCAGTGACCATGTCTGGTTTTTCCCTATTTTCTGCCCATTATCTAGCATGGTGCTTGGGTCACGGGAAGCACTCCATAAATATTTGCCAAATGCATAAGTGAATAAACCATCATAAAACTCGTCACAGGTTGTTTTTCCCAACAGGCCTTCACTATTTGTTTCATATCCAGTAACTTCATACAGTGGATACATTTGTCTAGATGCTAAGGGGTATATTTACAACTAGAACATCCTTGTGAATTTATAGGAAACCATGTTTTCCAATATTAGTCATGTGCTGATAGTGTTTTCCAGCTTTTTCTAAGATCACAGGGCAACATGTATTGTAAAATAATAAACTTTATTTTTTAGATGTACATTAGATTTATAGAAAAATTATAAAGGGAGGACAGAAGGTCCTCATCTACCCCATAGCCGGTCTCCTATTATTAGCATCATATGTTAGGATGGCACATTTGTTACAATTAGCAGACCAATACTGATACATTATTATTAAACAAAGTTCACACTTTACAGAGATTTCCTCAGTTTTTACCTGACGTCCTTTTTCCTTTCTAGGATCCCATTGAAGTTACCACGCTACATTTAATAGTCATGTCTGTTGGCTCCTCTTGGTTAAGATAATTTCTCAGGCTTTCTTTGACTTTGATGACCTTGATAGTTTTGAGGAGTACTGGTCAGGTATTTTACAGCAGGTCCCTCAAGGGGAATTTGATTATCTTTTTCATGATTAGATTAATATAGTAGGATTTTGGCACCCAGAAAGACCATAGAGATAAAGTACTATTTTTCACCACTTCATGTGTCAGAGTACTTACCATCAAGATGACTTATCATTGCAGATGTTGACCTTAATTATCTGGCTGCAGTGGGGTTTTGTCAGGTTTTTCCACTGTGAAGTTACTTCCTCCACTTGGCTTTCCATACGGTACTCTTTGGAAGGCAGTCACTGTGCACAGCTTACACCTGAGGAGCAGAGAGTTTTGCTTTCTACACCTTCCAGGGAGAGTATGTACATACATTATTTGGAATTCTGCCTGGAAGATTTATCTCTTCTTCCCCACTTATTAATTAATTAATTTACGTTAGTATAAACCCATGAATATTACTTATGCTTTAAGTTGTAATCCAATACTACTTTATTAATTTTGTTGCTCAAATTGTTCCTGGTTTGGCATTGGGAGCACTTTCAGTTGGTTCCTGTGTTCTATTGACATACACTTAGCATTGTGGGGTTTAAAACTTTTTAATTATTTTTTTAATTATTTCCTTACTTTCTGGTGGTATAAAATGTTCCAGGCTCATCTTGTATATTTCGTGTCCCAGTCACAGAATCAATCATTTCTCCAAGGAACGCTGAATCCTTTTTTGGAGAATGGTGTTAGAAACAAAGATTTGGGTACTAGATGTGTTCATTGTGATTAGGGTGTCATTGCTTCTAGGCCCTCTCAGCTAACAGAGCATAGGAATATGTGTATGTATATTAACCTTTGTATATACAAAACTGATAAATATTATATTTCTGCATATAAATATTTATATTAATAAAAACATGAACATATACTGGCATCTCTGACTTTCATTCATTATCACATGAATCATTCTAGCTTTCTGTCCTACTTACCTGTAAACTCCCACTCCAACAGTGAGAAACCTGCCTTCCACCATTTGTAATCCATTTACCTAATTGCACAATTTCACTATACACGCGTAGCATTCTCAGAATTGTATAACTTTTGCCCTCATTGGGAAGAACTTTATCAAGTAGACTATGGTGCTTACATACAGCTTATTTTGGCCTGAATCTTACAAAATTTATTTACCAAGTTACTGAGGTCAGCAACTTCTTTCCACACTTTCTTCAGTGAGGTTGTTTCATACATTTGTAATACAGTAAGAATCTATGATCAAAGTCTGCATTCTATTCTGGGATCCCCCAAGCTCCTAAATGATTTTTTAACATTTGTATACATAGTCATTGTGCTGTAAAGTTTAATGGATTTTTTAAAAATGAAAAGTGTGCAACATCTACTTTTTTAACTGGCCAAAATCATTATGGCCACGTTATACACTGTAAAAATGTGTATTTTTAAGCAATTACTTCCCATGTGTAAAATGGAATCGTTCTTTATAAAAATCGTGTTGTTTGTGGTTGAATACTCTATGTGTAGTTGAGATGGGCCTCCATTCTGTGTATATTCTTGCTTAGATTCTTCAGTTCCATGAATTGAATTCCACGTAATTAACACATCTTCATGTTTTGCTTTTAATGTACATGGATTAAATTTCAATCCACAACTCAAAACTTCAGATCCTCACCAGAGAATTCAATCTGAAGTGACTATGCTATTCTATCTTTATCAGAATCCCACCTTAGAAAAATATTCATGATCAGACTAAATCAAGGCTATGTTTTGTGGAACACTGACTCCCTTATAAGATGTTCTTAAGTTCTATCAAATCAGATTATCAAGTACATGCTGGTGCCATATTGTCCTGGCCCCAGGCAGATTGTCTATACGGACCTTGTGTTTTAAGGTTAAGCCTTAGGATTTTTGTTGAGGGATTAGAGGAAACAGCCACATTAACAGCCCTCACTGCACTTGCTATAGGAAGGCTGTTGAAGATATTTTTTATTACATAACCTCATCTCTCTACCTTCCAGACAGGAGTTCCAAATGAGAAATGCAGGCATTTTTTAATGAAGAGCTTTTCAGAGATTCACTTAGGAGAATGTAATTATTCATATAAGCTTTTCAAAGAAAATCATTCTTAGCTAGGAAGATAGCTCCTCCTAATATGATTGTTCAATTTTGCACAAACAGGAATGGGATGAATACGACACACGTTTTGCCGGTCAGGTCATATGAATAAGCTGTGGTAAATAAATGTGCTGACTTAATGCCCGATCACTCTCACATCCAATTCTGTTTAAAATTTAGTGCTAGGAAACGCTTTATTTCTTTAAGGAATTGGCATGATACCATTCCTCTATGGCATTATGATCTATGTAACTGACCATGTCTTCTTTTAACCTGGCCATCAAAAGAGTTAGAATTTGAAATTCAACTTGAATAACTACCTAACCTTTGTAATTAACACATCACTGTTACTAATTTTGTATTCTCATGATGTATTAGTCCATTTTCATGCTGCTGATAAAGACATACCTGATACTGCACACTTTACAAAAGAAAGAGGTTTAATTGGACTTACAATTCCATATGGCTGGGGAAGCCTCACAATCACAGAGGAAGGCAAGGAGGAGTAAGTCACGTCTTACGTGAATGGCAGCAGGCAAAGAGAGAATGAGAGCCAGGCATATGGTGCAAGCTGTAGGTGGATTTACCATTCTGCGATCTGGAGGAGAGTGGTCCCCTTCTCACGGCTCCACTAGATGGTGCCCCAGTATGAACTCTGTGTGAGAGCTCTGACCCCATATTTCCCTTCTGTGCTGCCCTAGCAGAGGTCTCCCTGAGGACCCTGACCCTATAGCAAACTTCTGCTTGGGCATCCAGGCATTTCTATACATCTTCTGAAATCTAGGCAGAAGTTCCCAAATCCCAATTCTTGACTTTTGTGCACTTGCAGGCTCAACACCACATGGAAGCTGTCAAGACTGGGGGCTTGCACCCTCTGAGGCCATAGCCTCAGCTCTACAATTCCCCCTTTCAGCCATGGCTGGAGTGACTGGGATGCAGGGATCCAATTCCCTAGACTGCACACAGCATGGGGACCCTGGGCCTGGCCCACTAAACCATATTTTCTGCCTAGACCTCTGGGCCTATGATGAAAGGGGCTGCCATGCAGACCTCTGACATGCCCTGGAGACATTTTCCTCATTTTCTTAGGGATTAACATTTGGCTTCTGGTTACTTATGCAAATTTCTGCAGCCTGCTTGAATTTATCCTCAGAAAGTTGGATTTTCTTCTCTATTGCACTGTCAGGCTGTAATTTTTTTGAACTTTCATGCTCTGCTTCCCTTATAAAACTCAATGCATTTAACAGCACCCAAGTCACTTCTTGAATATTTTGCTGCTTAGAAATTTCTTCCGACAGATACCCTAAATCATCTCTCTCAAGTTCAAAGTTCTACAGTTCTCTAGGGCAGGGGCAAAATGCTGCCAGTCTTTTTGCTAAAACACAATAAAAGTCACCTTAGCTCCAGTTCCCAACAAGCTCCTCATCTCCATCTGAGACCACCTCTATCTGGATTTCATTGTCCATATTGCTATCAGCATTTTTAGCAAAGCCATTCAACAAGTCTCTGGGAAGTTCCAAACTTTCCCACATTTTCCTGTCTTCTTCTGAGCCCTCCAAACCGTCCCAGCCTCTGCCTGTTACCCAGTTCCAAAGTCGCTTCCACATTTTTGTGTATCTTTTCAGCAATGCCCCACTCTACTGGTACCAATTTACTGTATTAGCCCATTTTCACACTTTTGATAAAGACATACCTGAGACTGGACAATTTACATAAGAAAAAGGTTTAATTGGACTTATAGTTCCCCGTGGCTGGGGAAGCCTCACAATCATGGCAGAAGGCAAGGAGGAGGAAGTCACGTCTTACGTGAATGGCAGCAGGCAAAGAGAGAATGAGAGCCAGGCGAAATGGGTTTCCCCTTATCAAATCATCAGATCTCGTGAGACTCATTCAGTATCAGGAGAACAGCACAGAAAGACCTGCCCCATAATTCAGTTACCTCCCACCAGGTCCTTCCCACAACACATGGGAATTCAAGATGAGATTTGGGTGGGGACACAGCCAAACCATATCACATGTGTATTTTTACCATTATGCTATTCAAAAGAAATGTAATTTAAACATATTTGCAAAGGGACAAAATAAAAGCTGTACCAAAGAGCTACTAACCTAAAGAAAGTTGGGGTAGAAATAAAAATATTAGACAAAAAACTTGATTAAGGAAATGACTATTTAGTATAAATATTATTCTTTAATGATATAAGGGAAATTCATTGAAAAGTTATAAATATTGAGCTCATATGCACATAGCAACACAACTTTATAATATATAAAGCAAAAACTAACAATATTACATGGAATATTTGATAATTCTACAATTATTGGAAATTTTAATTCTCAGAAATCATGTGTCAAATAAACCAAAAAGAAAGGATATAGAATTTTTTTTATTTTTAAGAGGGAGTCTTACTCCATCACCAGGCTGGAATGCAGTGGTGCGATCTCAGCTCACTGCAACCTCCACTTCCCAGGTTCAAGCAATTCTCCTGCCTCTGCCTCCCGAGTACCTGGGATTACAGGCACGCGCCACCACACCCAGCTAATTTTTGTATTTTTAGTAGAGACGGAGCTTCACCGTGTTGGTCAGGCTGGTCTCGATCTCATGACCCGTGATCCGTCTGCCTCAGCCTCCCAAAGTGCTGGGATTACGGGCATGAGCCACCACCCCTGACCAGGATATAGAATGTTCGAAGCACACAATTTACAAGCTGTGTGAATGGGCATATTTTTTGTAGAAACTTAATGGTCTGAGAATACATGTTCTTTACAAGCTCTCACGAAACATTTATACAAATTGAACGTGAATAAGACACAAAGCAAATCTTAATAACTATAATTCCTATAGAATTAATTGCATACAGACCACCTTCTTCGACCATAATAAAATTGTCTGTATAAATAACCAAAAGAAAATAATACTCCAATTCTTGAATAATAGAAGAAATCATTGTGAGAATTATGAATGTCTTATCACCTAACAAAACATTTTATATAAAAACAAATAGAACACTACTTGAGTTATACTCAAAGAGAACGTTATTGTGGCACCCAGAAGGAAATGTAGGGTTGGAAAACCATATATTAGAAAGTAAAAACATAAAAATAAGTAAGCTAAATGATTAACTCAGGCAATTAGAAAACAGTAAAATGCAAAGAAAGCAGAAGAAAGACAATAATAACAATAAGACTAGAAATCAACAAAACATAAGACAAAGAAACAATTTAGAAGATTAACAAAACTAGCAGCTGCTGCTTCTGAAAAAATACAGCAATAGGTAAGCTCTTGGGAAGATTTATTTTACCATTATAATAAAGAAAATGATAAGACACAATTTAAAACATAATAAAGGAAACAATGCTATAAATAGGTAAAATATTTAAAGACTATAACATAATACTATGAACAACTTGGGGGCAATAAATTTGAAAATGTAAGTCAAATGGCAAATTTTAAAGAAAAATATAAATTAAAGTTTTGACTCAAAAAGAAATAGAAAACTTGAGTAGAATATAATCAGTAAGGAAGTAGAATAATAAAGTAGTCATAACACCCCAAATGATAATAACATATGATAAAACACAGCTGTGTTTTTTCAAATATTCAAGAAAACAATAATTCCTAATTTTATACAAAATTTTTCTTAGATAGAGAAGGAATGCCTCCCAATTAGTTTTGTGAGGCAAGGATAACGTTTATAAGAAAACCAGACAAAGGAAGCATGAGAAGGAAAAATTAAAAATTAAAAGGCATTCTCATTCTGGAACATGAAAACATAAATCTAAGTCTAAGTATGTAAATCTAAATCTAAGTATGTAATGGTTAATATATGCCATATATAGTTTTTATACATAACCTTATATCCTCTGTTTATTCATATAAAACACACATGCATTCCTGTAAATACAATAAAATCAGGACATATACAACAAACCAGATGTTAGCATTAACTGTGTATTTTATCATACCTCAAATGCAGATGCAATAAAAATTTTTACTATATACTCCTTAAATATACTTTTCAAGTCTTAGTCCTCTGTGGATCCCTTGAAAGTAGTTTCAGTTTACTTTTTTATTGTCACTTCACTTAACCAGAATTTGGAATGAGCATGCAATGGAAATTTTAAAGTATTTTTGCTCAAGCTCTTTACAGAGACAGCTGTCGTGACATTTAATTCCCAGACAGCAGAGACACTGAACCCGCATCTCTATCTTCTTTTGTGTCTGCCACGTGTCAGTCTTCTGCCTGAACATTCCAAAGAGCAGCATGCAAAGGAGAAAGTGTCCAGAGAGCTTGAAGATGTTTATCTTTTTCACCTATGCCAGAGCTGTTTGGCAGTAATAGATGAAAAGGTAAGAGTCTTTCTCTTCCCACTACCTGCTAACCAACCAAGAAATTATCAAACCCTTCAGAATATTTAATTGTGATTCAGAAACACATGTAAAGATTTACTTTGAAAGGGCATGTTATGACACCAAAAGCACAGGCAACAAAATAAAAATAAACAACTGGGATTATATTGAACTGAAAAGCTTCTGCACAGCAAAGGAAATGATCAACAGAGTGAGAAGGCTATGGTTCTATGGAACCTATGGGAGAAAATATTTGTAAATCATGTATCTGGTAAGCAGTTAACCTTCAAAACATATTTTAAAACTCCTACAACTCAGTAGGAAACAACTAATAACTAGGTAGTGGGAAGTGGGGGATAGGAAGAGATTAGTCAACGGGTACAAAGTTACAGTTAGATAAGAGGGAAAAGTTCTGGTGTTCTGTTGCACAACAGGATGATATGATTAACAATGTTATATCATATATTACAAAATAGCTAGAAGAGAGGATTTTGAATGTTCTTGCCAAAAATGATAAATGTTTGAGGTGATGAATATTCTAAATATCCTAATTTTATCATTACACAATGTATACATGTATCAAAATGTTGCACTGCGCCTCACAAATATGGCCAATTATTATGTGTCTATTAAAAACGACATTTAAAAAATGGGCTAAGGACGTAAATAGACATTTCTCCAAAGAAGACATACAAATGGCCAACAAGTTTATGAAAAAAATGCTTAACATAGCTAATTATCAGGGAAATGCAAATTTCAACCACAATAAGATTATCACCTCACACCTATTAGGAGGTCATTATTAAAAGAAAAAATAAATAAAAGACAAATATTGGTGAGGATGGGAAGAAATGGAAACCCCTGAAAACTATTGGTAGGAATGCAAAATGGTGAAGCTACTGCGGAAAACAACACGGAAGTTTCCCCCAACATTAAAAATAGAGCTACCAAATGATCCAGGAATCCCACTTTTGGATATTTATTCAAAGAATTGAAATCAGGATACTGAAAAGATATTAGCATTCCCATGTTCATTGTAGCACTATTCACAGTAGCTAAGATATGCAAACAATCTAAACATCCATTGACAGATGAATAGATAAAATGTAGCAAATACATACATTGGACTACTATTCAACCTTAAAAAAGAAGTAAATTCTGCAATATGCAACAACATGCATGGAACTTGAGGATATTATGCTGAGTGAAATGATCCAGTTGCAGAAAGACAAACACTGCATTATTCCACTTATATGATGTATCTATCATAGTCAAATTCATAGAGTGAAAGTATGGAAGGCTGAGTGTGGTGGCTCACACCTGTAAATCACAGCATTTTGAGAGGCTGAGGTAGGTGGATTGTTTGAGGTCAGGAGTTTGGGACCAGCCTGGGCAACATGGGGAAAATGCCTCTCTACAAAAAATTCAAAAATTAACTAGGTGTGGTGGCACACACCTGTAGTCCTAACGACTTGGGAGGCTGAGGTGGGAGGATCACCTGAGCCTGGGGAGGTTAAGGCTGCAGTTAACTGTGATTGTACCACTGCACTCCAGCACTTGAGTGACAGAGCAAGATTCTGTCTTACAAAGAAAAAAAAGAAAGAAAGAAAGAAAAAGAATGGAATGGTGATTGTCAGAGGCTGAGGGGAGAAGACATAGAGAGTTACTAACCTATGGGCATAAAGTTTCAGTAAGCAAGATGAGTAAGCTCTAGAGATCTGCTATGCACATTGTACCTATAGTCAACAATACTGTATCATACACTTAAACTTTTTTATTAAGTATACTTCATGTTAGGTGTTTTTACCACAACAAAATAAACTTTTTTAAAAAAGAAAATACTTGGTTCCTTGCTTTGATTAGATCAAGTGGTTGGGGGTAGAGGTTTGTGAGGAGATAGTAAAAGAGAAACCAGGTGATGACCCGCTTTTTAAAATTTATTATTTTTTATTATTATTATTTTTGTTTCTGATCCCACTCCACCGGGATGGATTACCTGCTTTTAACCCAACCTCTTTGTCACATGTACTCAGGAAAAATTTCTATACAGAATGTCATCTTTACTTGCCAAATATCAACTTGATTAGTGTGAGACAGAAACAGTATTCAGTAAAATTTTAATATGAAAAACACTTAGTTGGGCTTTAAGAACATTTTGTTTGAACTTATATTTAAATGTATTTGTCTGATTCTTAGAATAATGTGTCCATGAACCCCTAAGCGATATCCCATATTGTCTGGGAGACACCCCCACAAAGACACTGATAAGTCTAAAGATGAAGACAAGTTCTAGAATATGTTACTTGTTGGGAGAGGAAGCGCATATGCAACAGTGAATATAGAAGAGGTAGGTGATGGTTCAGCATTAAATTTCAGGATGATTTAATATGTGTGTTCATAAGACACACACCTTCACAAATCATTGGAGAATGTCTGGGAAGAATTGATTTTTTTTAAAGGTCAAGTTGGCAGGTAATGTAACTCAAAATATCAAATTCAGTGAAAAAAGCAAAACTGTGTATTCGGTATAATTCCATATTTGATAAAAATGAAAGATAACAAATATTTTATTAACAGGAAACAAAAAGTATTGGAATGCAAGTAGAATTGTTAAAAATAGTTTTCTTTGGGGAAAATAATAAGGGCAAATGTTCAAGTTTCATGTCATGTGTTTCAATAATTTGTAGTTTATATATATCTATAATATTACTTTAGCAATTAGAAAAAATATTTTCAAGTTGGAGGAGGACCCAGAGAATCAACACGGCCATCATTCCTCCCTAGCACTGTCCAGGATGGAGTCCAACCAAACAAGCCCTGATGACACTACCTGAATCTTGTCATCAGCTGGCTCCTTTCCCATGCAGGACATGAAGTTCACTAGCTCTCAGCCTGGAACTCTGGAAGCGGCTGTGTGAACTCTTTCACTATGAAGTAGATGAGGAAAAATTCATATAGAAACAAAAGTGTAATAAAGCAAATCACAAGAATGTCAGTAGTAAGTATCTCATGAGCCATCAAAACAAGTGCTTTGTAGACCGAACACAAGTCTAACAAATTTTAAAAGTAGATTCGTGCCAATGAGTTCCTTGAAAAGCAGTCAGAGGATCTTTCCCAAAGGCAGTAAATAAGTATCATCCCTTCCTGCACTGGCATGATCTAAAACCCTGAATTGGACACAGAACTGCTCCCCATATTCGCTGCATGAAATTGGGGAAGTTACTAAACTTCTCTGATCCTCAGTTTATTCATCAGTAAAATTTGGAAAATAGTAATGTCTACTTCATAAGGTTGTTATGTGGATTAAAGAGATGCCTCAGCTCAGTCTATAACTCTCATCTCAGGATGTGGCATCTAATGAAGGCCCAGTAAACATTTGCTGCTAAATAATGATAACAGAAGTCAAACATGTGCAAAGGCAAAGCAGGAACAGAAACAAAGACAACCACAGACAACTCTTGATATGCTAAAACACAAAAGCATTAAATAAAGGTTTATTAACATCATATTAAAGACACATTGTATCATATGTAAGCATTACATCAAACTCTATATTATAAGACACAAAGAAACACCAAGCAAAGTTGTTATGGTAGTATGAGTCCCCATTAAAACGGGAAAGTTCTACACAATAACAGTAACTTAGCAATACTTTGTCAATTATTCATCTTCTGTCCCTAATGCTTGATTTGTATCTGCGTCAGAGAAAACTTGCTTACAAATATGCAGGCCAAGCTTTAATACACTTTAACTTTCTGCAGTTTTAGTAAGGAACTCGTCATGTATTCCATTCTGGTGAGATTCACTAAGTAGCACTGGAACTCACAAGCATACAGGTGGATGTGGAAAAATGCATTCATTTGGTACCAGATGTATCTGCGTTTAAATTCCAGCTCCATCTTGTATTAACTTTGTGACCTTGAGCACATTATGTAATTTCTTTGTTCTTTGGGTTTCTCCTCTGCTTAATAAGAATACAATAATGTCTTCATCTCAGGGTTGTTATAAGGATTAAATAATGGTATTTCAAATGCTTGGCACTCTGTATGTGCTTAAAGGTTGTTAGTTTCCCTGCTTCTCCAAAAAGGAATCTAGGAGATCATCTCCCTTCTCATTTTACAAATGAGAAAGCTCAAGTCCACAGAAGTTTAAGAAAATGCCCAAAGTCCCACTTCTGCACTTTTTCCTCTGCTGTCCTCTTATTAGCTTGCTTAACTTCAATAGAGAAGAGAAAACTCAGTGGAATCAAAAGAATTATTTTCCTCTTTTAATATAGGTAAGCCACCAAGAGACTTTTAAAGTAGGAGTGAGTTTTATGAAAGGTAATAAGTAGTCTAAGAACTGTTTTAAATCCTCAGAGATATTAAAAACAGAAGTTCCGTTCTTCCCAGATTTCCATAGCAGAAAGTCAGTATTCTGTATGCTTTGGCACCAAAAAACTCCAGAACTGAGTATTTATCTGCACATTTTAACTCGGGCCTCCTGGAATGCTTGCCCATGGAATTGGCAAAGGAACTGGCATTCAGTATTTAGAGCAGCCAAGTTTGCTCAGTCCACAGCTGTATTTGAAGCACAGCTCTCTGCCATTAGTCAATGGAACTTGCACAAAATTCAATTTAGATGTAAATGTTGTGATTCTTACCCTGCTTTCATATCTCTTTCATCTTTTCCCATACCTGAAGATCACCCCAGGACAACCCAACAGAACTTGGGATCCTGTGCATAATAGAAGGCAAAATTCCGCAATCTGTAATTTACAGCTTGACCTCTTTATTTGAAGAATGACAAGCTTTATTCAGCAGGAATGAGATATTCAATATTACTCTTTTAAAATAGCCATAAAATAGAAATAGAGTCTGCTATTTCTTTAAAAATGTTTTTAAAGTTATATTTTACCATAATAAAACTGGTTGAATTTTATTTTATTATTTAAAACATATATGCATGCTTGTTTGTCTCTCTCACTTAAAGTTCTTACCATATCCAGAAGAGCTGGAAACATCAAATGTTGCTAAAACTAGTGTAGCTACTGTGATACATGAAAACTGAACCATTGGAAATGGGCCATATTTGTGACTAGATCAGTTGCTCTTAACCAAATTGCTCATGTAGCAATCTATGTCTACTGTTATAACTATGACATTGGTTAAGCCACAATCTTGTTACTTCAGCCATATGGACCCACAGAGCACAAACCAGGTCGGACAAATGCAGATGCCTATGAGACATTTACCAGTGGTTCTTGAGTGTGACATACTTCTTCCAAAAACTGTTTGTTGGTCTGGCAATGTGGAAATTATCAGGCCTGTATGATGAAAGGAACTAATATATTTATCCTATTTAAATAGGTCTGAGTTCATTTTATAGGAAGGGATGAGAACAAACAGTCAGACTTCTATGCCTGTAATGTATTCATGTACTTGGTTCTGTTTATTATAAACAATCTTTCTCAGAAACACACTACTGTCAGAGTTATAGGGGCATTTTGGGGTTTCCAGTCTATCTTGAAATAACTATTGGTGTTATTCTGTTATATCTTATTTACACAAGTTGAAAGGATTATCCTAAAAGGTAATTATAGACAAGAAATGAATATTTGTTTATTTCCAAGTCATGGCATTTGATTGGGTATTAATCTGGGCAGGTGTTTACAAGAAAAGAGAGACACAAACAACATTTTGAAGTTGCAACTAAAAACTGACCAGTTTCAGACAGTAATACTACTACACTCAAAAAAACAAAATAACACTTCCATCATACCCCCTCATTGTAAGAGTTACTTTTTTTGAGACTGTTCTGTCTGGATCTCATCACCCATAACCAGTACTGATCTGCTCTGACCTCTCTGTTTTACACCTCTGTTTCAATTCAAAACATTATGCCCAGTTCTGAAGAGGCTTGGGGCCTGGCTATACCCTGGGAGGTTGCTTGATTGTGTTCCTGGCTCAAAGTCTAGACGACATTTCTAACAAGTTCCAGGGAAACCTTACACTGCCTTGCAAGTTCTCCTCTGTAGCATAAAGGGATGATAAATTACATTCTGGTACTTCATTCTTATTTCTGTTTTTTAATGGATCTTTTACTAGGAATCAATGTCCTTCCCTGCATTGCCCTCCTCCCCGCTATACTGTGGCATAGCCAATCTCACCCTCTCTTTTTTGGGATCCAAATAATGACAGTGTAAGATGAAACTGTGCCTAAGACCTTGAGCTAATGGTTTTTCCGTAATGAAGATCTACAGCCTTTTATTTCTATTACACTTAGAGTAAATATTTACAAACATCTTTGAAAGAGTTCTAAGGGTCCATCTGGAAAGGCATTTTAAAAGACTTTATTTCTATACTTTGATGACTGTTTCTCAAAGGTCAGGAATGGAGAATGTAAAGAGAAATGAAGGAAATCTTGCCCAGATGCATGATCAGCCACTCCTGGGAAATGAAAATGTCCATCAGTGAGATGCAATTCTGACAGAGAGGATGGTGATCCAGGTACAATGCTCCAGCATAAGGTTACATGAAGGACAGAATGCAAACATTAATAAAATCAAATTACACTGGATCTCTTGCTTCTCTTGACTTCTTAGATCTCTCAGAGAAAGAAATGAGATAAAATTATGCTTCTCTCCACACCCCACTTCTCTCCCTGTTCTCCTTTCTCCTACTTCCTACTTTCAAAACAACAAAGGCCCAAATCCCCAAAGACTGTCTATTTTTCTGGCTAAAACTCTCTGGGGAAACACAATTGTGAGTGCACCTTGGTGCTTCCCAGGTCATTTGGCTGACTACACATAAAGACCAGCTAAAGTCTGGCAGTGGTCACTCTACTTGGTCATAGGGAGAGGGCCAGAAAGTAGGTTCCCAGCCTATTGTATCTCTGTCACACTATATCAGAGTGGGGGAAGGAAGTGGCTGGAGATGCTCCAGATGACATTGTCCTCCAAGTTAGATGCTTGTTTTTGTGTTGTTTTGAAGCTAGCCAGTGAATAGAGACAAAGAAGTATACTCTGGGTGAGTTGTCCCATGCTTTCTATAGTGAGGAAGTGCTTAAGATGAAGTCCTGAGTGAACATTAAACTGTGAGTAAGGCAGTCTGGATTCTAGTCTTAATTGGGCCTCAATTTCCTCATCTGTAAAATGAGATGATATAACTAGATCATCTCTAGAAGGGATTGGTAAAATATTGGAAAGGATACTAGATTGGTTTCAGCTACAACAGATTCCTTGAATATATACAAAAGTGTGGGTGTGTGCGTGCATGCGCACATGTGTGGTTTCATTCAGAGTCAAACCATTAAGAATCATTAAGTGTTTTTCAAACTCTGAAGTTCATCTTTGTCATTTTGTCTCTTCAACATATCAAAATCATAATCTTTCAAATGTGTTCTGAGTAATGAAAATAAGTGCTTTTCAGCACTAATCCTTAAATGCATGCTTAAACATTTAATCTAGAACTTGATTATAAAGTAATTTAACAAAGAAAATAATCTGTTATAATTCTCATAGATTTTTTATTAGTATTAGATTTTAAAAAACAGGGCTTATAATTAAAGCAATTGACTAACTATTTCAGAGCCTCAAGGTTGTATGTACATGCAAACCTAGATTAGAAATACTTTGTCTCTCTAAAAATAACAAAATGACCATAAAATTTTTTTCTTACAAGTTTGAAATGGTCGATTATGGGTAACACACACATTCCTAAGGAAATCTGAAATGGTCTTGAAGAATAAGTTTCTTTGAAATGGTAAGTAATACAAAAAGTGTGCTTCTTTTTTTTGGAAAATGATTCACAAATAACCCCTTTAAACCAAGAATTGGTGATTTATATTCTGGTCAGGATTTTGGAGTCTGGGCAATGCCATTACTCAGCTGTTTTGACTATGAGAACTTTTACAAATTTATTCTGACTTCTATGATCTTTAATCTCTTTTCTACACCTGAAAAATAAAAGATTGTAAACTAAATGTCCTCAAAGATTCTTCCCTCCCCAATGACACATGACTATACTTGGGACTCTAAATGCCCTGCTGTCAACAGAGCTATCCTGAAGCTCACTGAACACAAGGTGGTGCTTTCATATGAGCTTCTTTCTAGTTCTTTTGTTAATTAAGAACAAGTTTTTGTTTTTTGTCCCCAGTTTAGCCAATGCTCCTGAAATAGAAATGCATTAGTAAATAAGAGAGCTTCATTTTTAATAGGTTTTCCCCTTTCTTTAGGAGTGATAGAAGTTTCACAATGTGTATTTCATTTTCCTAATAATTTCAAAAAGGCAAATTTCACTGGGGCCATGAAAGAATTCTCAGATTTATCCAGACTATGTAGAAACCACCATCACAGCTGGCTAAAAAGCAAAAGCTTGGTTAAATTGACTTGGCCTGGTTCCCAGGGTTTCCCAGGCATTAAGCAATATCTGAAAGTTAAGTCTGTCACCTTCAGAAGCTGCAACAACTCTTTGATTCACTGTAGTCCCATTTAACACATTGTTATGTAATAATATATATATGTGAGTAATATGAGAAAGCTGATTTTTCTTCAATGGCAGCACATTCATAACTTAGGATACAGCATCTCTGGGATGCTTTCAATTTTAAAGTCTCTCCTTCTAGTTGGTTGGTTACATAACCATGGGGGTACTGTTCCTTATCTGTTAAAAAATTCAGGTGTCATTACTGTTGGGTACAGATGTGGTCACTTTTGTTTAGATATCTTAACACTGAGGAGTTGGATGATAACGTTTTTAGGAACTATCTTTTCCTAAGGCAAGCAGAGCACATTTTATAAGGACCACCACGCACACTACCTTGGTCATAGCCATATATACTCCACAGGAATGTTGCTGTTGAATGCCTGCCATACGAACGGCAGGGTCAGTATGCAGGGGGCAGTAGAGGTAAAGGGATTATACCTGTCCACACTTGTAGTCACAGTACTTTAGAATCATAGAATTCCACCAAAGACACCTCTTACAATAGAAAGTATCTAACAATGTCATCTCATCTAAATCTATCACCACCTAATGTTACAGATGGGAAAGGGAGATGATGGGAGGTAACAGATTTTCTTAAAGTCATATTGCTTTAGGTGATAGTAAATTCCAGACTTTTCTGATTCCTGGACCAATGTTCTTGTAACCCCTCATGATTCATGTATAAAACCTGTGGAAAATGAAGTTACCTAAAAGTGCCCTTTGTGCACAGTCTCTGATAAAATATTTCTATTATGATTTGCCTAAATTGTCTCTTACACTTGAAATTACTTTTAAAATCCATGAAAATCAAAGTTCAAAGTAGCAGACCATTAGTGTTATAAAACAACAGCTTTCCTAGTTTTCTTCTTACTAATGAAAGTCCTGATTGGTATTTGTTAAGTCGCATCAGCTAGAGGTTAAAGTAATTATTTAACTATTCTGCTAATATTCAAACAGATGGAAAATACTTGAAATATCTCAATTTTGTACTTAAAATAAATGCTTATAATGTGATTGTTTTAGGTTATTAAGGACAATTTGTTGAATACTTATCGAGTCAGTGTTTGGTTTGTCCTATTCTTTTAAAACAAGTCTACTGTAGCTCTCTCAACTCTCCTAACAGCTGGCTCCTATTCAACGTCAAAAATACAAATTTTAATAACTATTTCTAATGACATAGTAACTTAGAGAGATGGGGCATCCCTTTTTAGTTACTAAAATGGTTCTGTTTTGGTGCCAAACTACAGAAGGTGCAGTTTTGAGGACAGATTAGAAACTGAATACACCAAGGTAGCTGCTTGGGAAAACGAACAGTATATAATCTAATATCTTTAATTTTATGAACATGAATATAATGTATGTCAACTTTGTACATGAGATACATATAGTATTTAAACATTTTACTCAACAAACAAGAATTTACAATAGCAATATAACTGACTAGAGGGCTATTCACTTAATAATACTTAGATTAGATCTGTAATAGGAAAAGAATTTAATAGTTTACAGTCATAGAAACACTGACATTTAAAACAAGAATTTATAAAATAATTTATATATATCCTAGCATCTATAGAGAGGAATGATTTGCATTTGTGGGTGTGTGCAATGAATGGCATATTTTAAATTTTTAGGTAATAAAATAATTTAGAAGCAGTTCATGCAGTGGTCAAAGCAAGGAATGGCAAGTTCCTTTAAGAAGTCCTCTATCTTTGACACCAACCAGCATAAGACACACACTAGGTACCATGGGGCACGCTAGAGCAAGTCTCCTTCAAGAGTTACTTATATAAACATCAATATACACACGTTGATATCCTTCCTTCCATAGTACAAGTACAGGTCACAACTTCTCTCAGCTGTGGGAGTAGTCAGTTTATACTTAAAGTGATTTAATGTCCCTCCTGGAGTTCTACATAATATATCTCTATAATAAGGTAACTAACAGAACTTTCTAGTTTTCACAACCTTACTCTGATACTTTACAGAGTGCCCCCCATGTCCTATGACATAAACATCCAGCAGGTAAGATTTGCCAGGCTGAAGACCTTTAATTGTTTCTGTGGTCACTGCTTTCTGCAGGTTTTGACTGTGGAAATATTTACAGAGGACCTTTTCTGACTTCTTCCTTATATCTGGTCCTAGGCATTGGTTTTGCTCTCTTCTCTTCTGGTCTTCATTGTAGTTATCATCCACTTCTTTTTTGTAGATGCAGAACTTATTCCTTTCCTGAGTGCCTAGCCAAGCCACAGTGGCCGAGGAACAGGTACGGAGCTTGTCAAAGGCTTTGATTCTTGTGTCTTCAGGAAGAGAGGGAAATGACTGCTTAGTAGGCCGTGTGGTAGCTAGTATTTTCAACATAGATGCTCCTTTCTTGTTTCCTTTCAGTCGAATGAGGTATTTCGCTTTAGGTTTTCCTCTAAGCTGAAACTGCTGAATGCCTTCCACATTCTGAGACAGAAGAAGTTTCCCATCTCTTCTCACTTGGATTTGGACAGCATCCAGACAAGAGTGAATAAAGAAGGTGACTTTTTGGTGAGAAGAGACTGGAGCAAACCGTAGAAACTTTGCTCCCTTCCTTTTAACAAATACATCTGTTACCTTCCCATCTTTTAGCTCAACTGTCTTTTGTTTGGCTTCTTCCTTGGTCCTGGCAAAGGTACCTACGTAAGCGGTGCTCATGTTGCTGTTGATGTTGACCACAAATACATCAAAGTAGTACTGCGTGTCGGGTTTCAGATCAGAGACGGTGAAGATGTTCTTGTTTCCTATGCAGATTTTCTGAATGTCAACCTTGGGCCTGGAGTAGACATGACGCCCCAGTTTTGGAGAAGGCTTTGCTTGGAAACTGCGTTCTTTACCTGAATTATCTGAAGGAAATCCAAAGTGGGCAAAGTCAAAGGGGCTGAAGTCCAGACCAGGTTTTGGTGCCATCATAAAAGCATCATCTGCACTCAGTTTTGCTTCTACTGCACAGAGACTTTTGAAATTGTGCTCTTTGTTGATGACCACACAGTACTGAATGGGTTGTTTCAGCAAAGAGGCAGTGGGGCTTGGTTTCCAGGCCAAAGTGACCGTGGTGCGCCCCAGTGAGGTCACATCTACTCTGGGGTCATAGGGTAGCTCAGGGTATGGCTGATCAGATTCTGGAGTTGTGGTGGCATATACTTTGAAATGTGTGTCTTTCTCTGTTGAAAGAATATCCAACTGATATAAACCGGATGGGGAACTAGAAGATATAAAATACTCAACATCATTGCCTTTGTAGGAGAATAACTCAGTGCCTTCCTCATTAATGATCTGCTGCTTCTGCTGCTCAAGAGGTTCCAGATCACCTAGAAGACACATAAGAAGCACAGGCTACTGTCAGGGCATACACTGTGGCTTGCCAGCCTTAAGTTATCCTTTTATCTTATTTCTTCTCCATTATGAAAATAGTACATGTTCATAAGTAAAAATATTTATAAATGTATTCAAGATAATATTTATTTTGACCAATATACATCATGATCTTATATATGTGTAAGGCTTTTCTGAATTTAAATTAATTCTTCAGAGCAGAATCCAATTAGTAAAAATTTCAGGTCAGAGACTATAAACTTTTGAGATATTAGGAATCCTGACTGTCAATCTGCTTACCAAAAGAAATGTATCAGCTTGCATTTGGATGGCCATTTTGCTAATTTCACTACTGTTAGAAGGACTAGACAATCTGATTAAAATACGGAATATAAAGTACCAGTAAGAATGTTTGGCTGGGTGTCATGGCTCATGCCTGTTATCCTAGCACTTTGGGGTGCTGAGGCTCTAAGATTACTTGAAGCTGAACCTGGACAACAAACAGAAACCCTGTCTCTACAAAAAATAAAGATACAAAAATTAGCTGGGCATAGTGGCACATGCTTGTAGTCCCAGCTACTTGGGAGGCTGAGGCAGGAGGATTGCTTATGCCCTGGAGTTCAGGGCTGCCGTGAGCTATGATTGCACCACTATGCTCCAGCCTGGGCAACAGAGCAAGACCCTGTCTCAAAATAAAATAAAATAAGATAAAAATTTTTAAAAGAGTGTTTAAGGTTCAACGTATAGAACATGCACCCAGGAATAACATAGGAATAGTGTTAAAACTAAACTAATTTTTCCATATTTTGTTACTGTAAGTAGCAGATATCACACAGATACCAGTGTACAGATAAGTTTCCAGGGCTTGGTGAATGAGTGGGTAGCTACAGTGAGAAGAAACCTTTCCCAGTTTATCACTGCAGGTTGAAAGTGAGCTATACAGAATTTCATATTCCTAAACACAATCATCAAACGGATATGTTAACATCAAGATTTGGCCAGGTGCAGTGGCTCACGCCATAATCAGCACTTTGGGAGGCTGAGGTGGGCGAATCGCTTGAGCTCAGGAGTTGAGACCGGCCTAGGTAACACAGTGAAACCCTGTCTTTACAAAAAAAAAATTAGCTGGGCATAGCGGCATGCACCTCTGGTCCCAGCTACTCGGGAGGCTGAGGCAGGAGAATTGCTTAAGCCCAGGAGATGGAGGTTGCAGTGAGCCGAGATTACACCACTGCACTCCTAAGCGACAGAGCGAGACCCTGTCCTGGAAAAACAGGCCCATCAAGATTCGTTTTCTGTATCTTGGTCCCTTTACTTCCCAAACACACTTCCATAATTTTCCTAATTGTGATGTTTGCTCCTCTTTGTAACTACTATAGCTAGCCTTTATAGCTATATATACATATGTGTGTATATATATAGATTATATATATGGTCTTTTGTAGGGCACCATTGTCAAGCCTTCACCTTTAACCTATGATGCCCTTAAAGAGCTTTCAGGGCGCCATACAGACTCTTCTCATTTCCCTCTTATCTTCTTATTTGCTCTCCATCATCTGTCTTCTTTAAATGCTTAGCCCACTTATCCTACTAACTTTGTTTTCATCTTGGCCTTTAACTGCTACTAAATGCCTCTCTGCTTCTCTGTCACCATCTCTTATTCCCTGGAGATTAGAGGTTCTTAACTTTGGCTGTACATTAGAATCACCTGGAGGGCGGGGCTAACAATCCCAAAGTTTGGACCTCACCCCGTGGCAATTAAATCAGCAGTTTTTAAAGCCTTATATGTGATTAGGATGTTTAGGCAAGATTGCAAACCACAGCCATAGAGGCTAATCCAAACCTCTCCCCTTCTCCTCAAGGCATCAGTCCCCGTACCTGTCTCTCCTAACCTTTTGTCAGGATCAAAGTCATCTGATGCCACCCTCCCAGATAAGATACTTCCCTTATCTCTGTCTCATACCTTCAGCTTCACCTGTGCACCCATGCTGCTTTTTCTTACTAACACACAGAAGTTTGTATGTTTCACAAGCCTTAAAACCATCCATTCAAAGGTCCAGGGGCAGATCTATCCACTGCTTACCTGAGCCTTCCCCACTCGTGTCCTCTGGAAGCTCCTGAAGGCTCAGCTTCCACTCCAAAGGTGTGTCACAGGGCGTCACTGTGACTGATAATGGAGTATTGTCTTCTTCAACCACAAAGAAATACCTGTGGGAAAGTGGACCAGTTTAGATCGTGGTAACTCTTTCTAACATTTACAATCAAGACTTACCAGAGAAATAATTTGGTTTTAATTTTGTTTTCATTTTACAAATTTTATAAAATTTCCATAAAATGTCACTGTATTTTCTCTTAACAGAAAATAAACTTGGCTATTTGACACAAAAACATGACACGGCATTAACTGTGGAAGTCCAACAGCCTCAAGGATCTGCAACCAGATTTATCATCAACAAATACAGTGTGAAATAAAAGACACTGAACCCAAAGTATTTTGAGTTAAAAAGCAACACTTACGTGTTGTCTGGTATTATTTAACACATGCCCTGCCATTGCAAAATGAATCACAACCAAGAACATTTCCAGGTTTGATGCCCTAAAGGTGCTGTGCTTTCCATACATTTGGTGATAAATTTGTACATTACCTTGAGGGCACTCTGACATAGTTGCAACTATTTCAAAAGATCATTTTCACAGCAACCTAGTCCTAAAGTGTATGTTTGTCTCTGGCACTATAACGCTGTATTCATATTTTTACATTAGTGACTTTTATTCACAGCTTTACTATATCATATCTTTTTATTTGTTTGTTTTGAGACAGGCTTGCACTGTCTCCCAGGAAGGAGTGCAGTGGTGTGGTCATAGCTCCCTGCAGCCTCAAACTCCTGGGCTCAAATGATCCTCCCACCTCAGTTTCCTGAGTAGCTGGGTCTACAGGCATGTGCCACTATATCTGGCTAATTTTTAAATTTTTTGTACAGATGGGAGTCTCACTATGGTGCTCTGACTGGTCTCAAATTCTTGGCCTCCAGTGATCCTCCTGTCTCAGCCTCCCAAAGCACTGGGATTACAAGTATGAGGCACCATGCCTGGCCCATTTCCTATCTTTTTGAATGGCATTATCTAATCACCATTTGAGAAATACTTTTAAAAAGTAAAGAGCACTGTGTCAGTCAGTAGAAAGACACATTCCTCTATCACAAGTTTTCTGTTGAATTAAATAAGTTAATGATTTTAAAACAAAATTTAAAAAATCAAATGTTCTACTCTGTGCTTTCCCCTGAGCCTTTATTGTAATGCCTTAAAAAGAATAAAAATATTGCTTAACTATAGAAATACCATATATTCTTACTCCAAATGACTTAAGACAGTTTCATTTAATTATCTTTCAAAACCTATAATCTTGCCAATGAGGAAACAGTGTGTTTCGGTTCTAGCAACCCCAGAGTTGCTCACTGATTCCATGCAGAGAGAAACAGGCTTTACCTCCTGTGGAGTGAACCTCCTGGATATCTCTTGCCTTCCTATTCTCTCCATAACCCTGACCAACACTGACCACCGAGCCTCCGACCACAGCCGTCTCCTCTGCTGGTTCCTTCTCACCTCCCTGAACTCTAATGTCGGGAGGGAACCACAGGACTGTGCTTGAACATCTCTTCTCTACCTATGCTCACTCCCTGTGCTACCTCATCCAGGCTCATACAATTAAGGAATTTTTCCCCAAAGCTAAAATCTAAAGCTCCGATAGGACTCTAAGCTGGAAATCACATAGTACATTTGCTGTTTTAGGAGATTCCTCTTGCTGCAGTTTTTGATTTGGAGTTGGTGAAAGTGGATGTATGGGAAACTACTCATTAATTCATCCAACAAACATTCCTTGAGAAGTCTTTGAGACTAAAGAAAAAGCATCCCTGAAGAAATGACTTTAAATGTGAGTTGGGGCAAAGGAGTTCTTTTCAGGCAGAGAAAACCACATCCTATAGATGGTAGGGTGGGTAGGGTTCAGAAACTAGAGAAGTCCTTTGAGGTTTGAGCACAGAGAGTTAAATGGGTAGTGACAGGACAAGAGACAGGTGAGGTAGGCAGAGGCCCTGTCACTACAGAGGTTTGTGACTCATACTCACATTTAAAGTTATTTCCTCAGGGATGCTTTTTCCAGCTCACTCTGGATCAGGTCCTCGTATGTATTCTCAGAATGTCCTATACTTTTTACTTGCGGGCACTTATTGTTACTTGTGACTATATAATTGTATTATTATTTGATTAATGTCATTTTCCTCACAAGGGCCCTGTTAGGGTTCATTTGTCACACCTTTGTGTTCCTAGCAATTAGCACAGATTTTTGCATGTATGTACTTGATCAACATTTTAAAATATCTGAATTATTAAATGAGTAAATAAAACCTAAGAATCCGAACACCACACTTCTTGTTCTAGCCTGGTTCATATACCTAGAGTCTGCTTCTATCTGAAGACATAGAATCTGAATTGAAATATAAGTACTTCCCCTCTCCACCGCCACCATTCTAAGATGCTTTTGGAGATGGAGAATGGCCGGGGGGCAGTGGGCAGACAAATAAAGTGAAGACCCTATAAATGCAAAAGCAATTTATTCATAATACAGTAAAGTTAAACCATCATCTAGACAAAATAGATGACTGAATTGTTTACTGTCTGGAAAGTTTAATGTACCATAAGCATTCCTGAACAGAGTGTTGGAAGGCTTAATTTTTAATGCAGTCTACTTTTTGTGAGTAGAATTTTGTCTCTTTGGTTAGATTGCATGGGAGTTATTAACCACATAAACACAATTGAACCTATCTATATTACAAAGAAATAGATACAACAATATAACTAGATTGGCATCATGTGAGTAAAAGAGTGTTCAAAACTTCTTGTTTGATTTTAGGTTTTATGTGAATAGCAGAGCTAACCCAACGGCACAGAAGAAAACAATGTCCAAGTTTGTCTATTACCTTCTGTTCTCATTTCACACAAGGAAGTAGTTTATTTCCCAAACTGTGTCTTAGTAACTTAAACATAGGTCATAGGTGACCAATTACAAATAAAACAATGCTTGCATTCCACAAGATAATCATTATGCATACAAAGCAGCAGGGAGTCCCTCTTAAGTCAACATTTTCATATGGAAGCACTTAGATTAGGAATAAATGATAATTTGAATATACTTAACAATTTGATGGTTGCACAATTCTACAGTTGCACAAAGCAACTGTACAAGAGAGTGACAATCAGAGATGACAGGACGTAATCTACACGTTCGAGATATTTACTGGCTAGTGAGGGACACAGAAACATAATAACTAAGGAAACACAGCCACACATTATAGTGTCAAAGCTGAGGGATAATCACACCATGAGCCATTTAGCCTTTGGAATTTATGTACAAACATAAGAATAATTAATGCATTTGTTGTCTTTTTAAGTTTACTGCTGTGAAACTTTATCTGGAATTTCTTTTATTATTTGGAATATCAACAACATCTATGTGTGCTTATCACTGCATATTTCACACCTAGAAATGAAGTTTCTACTTGTGGCTATAATTCTTTATTACTATAAGTCCGCTTTTATGTTAACATTTTTTCATATTGTGGATACCAAGGGCCTCAATAACTATTGGTGGAAAAAAGATAAAATAATGAATAAAAGAAAGAAATAAAATAGAAAATGTTTTATAATGTCTCATAATAAAACATGGAGGAGCTTTTCTTCAGAAGTGTAATCCCTAAAACAACTCTTAAAGGCAACTTATTTTAAGAAACTGGAAGACTAAACAAGATGAACTATTTAATTAAGTGATTTGATTACATAATGTGGAATGCTGTATTTAAAGTATACTGCAAAGAAGGCAATGCACAAGTGCATTTGGGAAATGAAAGTAATTTCTACAGAAAATTTTTTATTTGATTTCACTCACACGTAAATTTCAAAGGACAAAATAATATGAAAAGCCAAACGTGTTCGCAAGAACTCAGTTAGTGGTTAAGAATAACTAGAAGTATGAGGACTGCCTTGTATGCCTTTTACTGTTTTCACAGACTCAATTTTAGTCAGGACCAAGACAGTAAGTTCCTTCAATATAATCATTTCCTTCTCTGCCTTTACTCTCATGAATGTCATTTAAAGGTTCAATATTATTTTATATGTTATTGACAAGTCAGTTACTAGACTGATGTGGTCATGCAAACAAATAATTTCCCTCGAGCAGTGCCAAAATGATATCCAAACAATAGTTCGCTCTAGTTAATGTATTTTGACTAACCAGATGGAGATATGACTGGGCCATTAAGTGGAAGGGGTTCAGACCACCACCTTCCATGATTACTGTTAATGAAAACTGAAAAGATGACTAATGATCTGATGTACCTCAATCTCTAGAAAATGGGTTATTAATGTTCTGAGACAGTTTAATCCTTTGGCATGTCACTGTATCCCAGGTTAGAAGGAAAAACTGTTCTGAAATATAATTATCCAAAGATTAACTGTGTGTTCTAAACTTATAAAGGGAGAAAAGAGTTTCAGCACTACAAAGTAGGTAATTTTAAATGTAATTAATTTATAACATATTACTTATATTATTTATATATTTTTTTAAAGGTCAAAATATTTAGAAACTTTGTGTGAGCCCAATTTGTTGATGTTGGAGTAAAGGTAAATAAACAGTGTCAGTTTTTATGACTGTTTAGTTTGATTCTCTCAGAATCTGATAGTATTTGTTGAAGAAATATTATACTCCTAAAACATAATGCATTAAGTGTGGTGTCTCACGCCTGTAATCCCAACACTTTGGGATGCTGAGGCAGGAGGATCACTTGAGCTCCGGAGTTAGAGACCAGCTTGGACAACAAAGTGAGATCCCCATCTCTACTAAAAATTTTAAAAATTTGCGGGGCAAGGTGGCACAGACCTACAGTCCCAGCTACTCATGAGGCTGAGGTGGGAGGATTGATTCATCCCGGGATGTTGAGGCTACAGTGACCCATGATCATGCTACTGCACTCCAACCTGGGCAACAGAGACCTTGTCTCAAAAACAAAAACAAAACTTAATGCAAATTCTTGAAGAATTATACATATTCATGAAAATTGATTTCATTTTAATCCTACAGAATCCTTTTTAGAAATAGCCTACTGTACTGAAAAGAAGAAAATAATCATTCCAAAATATAAGAAGTGCAAGCATTGCCTACTCCACCCAAAAGGAGATGACAATCAGCAAGAATCAAACAGCCTTTATTTCATGAGAAGTTGCAGTACCATTTTCCCCCTTACTTACAGAAAATCGGTAATGCTATTCATAGGGTGATATGTAAATTACCTAAACTAGGTCTAAAGGTTACTTTCTTTTTTGGAGGCATCCTTTGTGAGCTTTTTAATAAAGAAAATACTGCAGGGAGAGTACCTTTTAGGTGTATCTCTAAAGAGATAACTGCTAATTTCAGCTCCATCTGGAATTACTGACGAATCATGAAAAAATGCCTTGTCCCGGATCTGCATCTGAAAAAGTTCCTCATCCCGGGTGGGTAACTTCTGGGTCCTTGAGCTGAGTGGAAACAGAAGCCACAGCAGACACCAGTGGAGCAGCACCATCCTGAGGCAACAGAAATGACTGCTTTATTAGTTTTGCAGGCAGACACTAGGGCAAGTCACAGACTTTCTAAAGGGTTAACATTATTTTAGCTTTGATGGAAATTTAGGGACGCATCACGTATTTTTGATACATGCACATGATCTTGAAGGCAACTTTACTACATTTTTTCTTCAAACGATTTCATGATGTTGAGAATAAATTCACTAGAATTTCAGACATTAAAAAGATTTTGAAATGAAAAGACTCTTGCTGCATTAACTTCTCTGGGTATTCAGAGAGAAAATCCTCACTTCATTACAGCAGAAGCCTATATGGACATTGTAGATAACATTGTATCAATGTCTCAAAGCTTGTATGAAAATAATCTCTTAAGGTCAGTTCTTCGAACTATTATAAAAGTTAAACCAATGGTCGGCTGGTATCATTGCTCAGCAGTCAAGTTGCTAATTGCTGATATGATTGAACTATTACATTCAACATAAGTCAGAGACTCTTTGAGAACCAGAAAATCATCACTGCTCAATTATTTTTATTCTTCCCTAAAATCTGACTAGGGATTATACATATATAACTCTCTATATAGTATTATGCTTTTTCCAAGATCAAATTTTCTTAAGTCAGGGATTTATAAATCATAAAGTTCATCTCCCTCACAGATTAAGCAATTTATCCAGAATCACATGATGAGTTATTTGTTGATGTCTAGTTGTTATCAGGTACCAGAGTCTTCAACACAACATTGACATTGACATATACACCTCTATCGTTTCAGAAAATGGGCTTGAACCCCCACTCACACATCAAGTCAGAAAGGTGTATATTTAGAACATTTGTCTTAACTTCCAGCAGAGTACTTTCACTAAGTTACGTTTTGGCATTTGTCACTGACTTTCATCAAAGATCCTCTAAGTAATGATGGATCATTCTCTACTGCACATTGTTGTAGGGGTGTTGTCAAAGGCACTGTCTTCCACGTGTCTTGATGTTCCCAACAGGAAGCCTCAGGTAGGCAAGTTCCTTGACATGACAGTCATGAAAAGACTTTGCTTCCTCTGACCATTTGGTACATTTTTTTTCTCACAGAAAGAAATATGTAAATAATTGTTTTCCTTTACCTCTTTGACTTAACATGTGTCAGGGAATTAAAGCATTAGAGAAATATAGTGATTTTACACTGAGGTACTTGAAATAGCAAATGTTTGTGATAATTCAAGATGAAGTGAATGCCAGTTTTATTTTTAAATAGACATTACTGTAATCAATCTCTACTTAAAACATCATTTGATTTTCATTTTGTCTTTCTTTGGATGCTATCAAAATAGATTCAGATCCCAAAATATATAGTTTGAAAAAAATAAACATTCTCCTTTTACAATGTGGACACGAGAGGTGGATTTTCACAGCGAGCTTATGCAAAAGCATTTTACTTTTTTCCAAATATTCTTTTCTGCTCTGTGTTCTGTGGTTTTCCATACAACATATCTGCAGTGATTTAGAGCTAGTATGTTGAAAGCACTGTGCTAAGTTCACGAGCTGCATTACAACTTTTAGTCCTCACAATAAGCCTGTGAAGTAGCTGCTATCCTATGCAAAAATAAACCTCCATTATGTAAGCAGAGAAAGGATATAAATACAGGTGGATCTGACTGCAGAGCCCAATGTTCATCCTCTGTAATAACTCTCCAGAAAGCCATAATAACTTATTATGAGGTTTTCCTTCCGACTCTTATTTCTTAATTGTATTACAAGTGTAAGAAAATTCAACTGAGAGCTAAGAAACTTGATGTTTAGTTTCAGTTCCTAACTAGATGTGTGATCTTAGGCAATTCACCTAGCCACTCCGGACCTCAGTTTTTTGAAGATTTTGGATGGGTGATCTCTAATGAGCAATGCTTCTGTGACTGAAATAAACTTTTCTTCCTAACAAGCTGGCAGTTTAAGAGTAAGACCAGGCCTTCTTAAGTTGCATGAAGTAATCCAGATGATTGTCAAGGAGAAATCCAAAAGAACTTGGGGATGTCAGTGGGAGCTCATGAGAGTTGCTAACAGTAGACAAGGGCTATGTCTGCAAAAGATGGCTGGATGGATCAAAATCAAGACTAAGTTGATCTAATCTAACCAAGCAAGGACGTGGTAGACTGACCGGAATGGGACCTCCCTCACCGCTCTCTGTCCCTCCCCTCTGCTCCTCTTTTGTTTGGAGCTAACAAAAACAGAAAATCCAAATGAAATTTGTTATGCTGCCTCTCTTTAGAAATACCACAGACATGCCACATACAATTCTACCAGTTTATTTCTCTTTGTAGTACCATCCCCAAAACTTGCCTTGTGAGAACAGACGAGGCCAACTAAAGAAGAAAATCTCTTTAGAAATAGCTAGAATTTCACTTTCTGTACTTGTTAGAAACTTATAGCAAACATGCTACCAGAGCACTTGAAAGCGAGATACACAGGCATATTTGCCTCAGAGCCACTCAAGGCTTACCTCCTTAGGCCCCATGCTTGCCCACAAAGCTGCCAACCACAGTGCCACAGTATGACTTAGCAGGACCAGTTGCCTAAGGACCCAGGATATCTGGGATATTTAGGTCAGCCCCTGAGTTGGAGAAATAGTGTTGACTGATAGGAACTTTCCCTGCATCCTCAACTGCCCTAAGAAATAACTCTCTTTTTATTGAATCAGATACTTATAAAAAATGAATTCTGGCTGGGTGCAGTGGCTCACGCCTGTAATCCCAGCACTTTGGGAAGCCAAGGTGGGTAGATCATGAGGTCAGGAGTTTGAGACCAGCCTGGCCAAAATGGCAAAACCCCGTCTCTACTAAAAATACAAAAATTAGCTGTGTGTGGTGGCAGGCGCCTGTAATCCCAGCTACTTGGGAGGCTGATACAGGAGAATCACTTGAACCCGGACAGCGGAGGTTGTAGTAAGCCAAGATCACGCCACTGCACTCCAGCAAGACTCCGTCTCAAAAAAAAGAAAAAAAAATTCTGAGATAAAAACAATATTAATAAATTTTGTCATGTACATGCCACATGCCAGGCATTCTTCTAAGTTCTTTAAATATATTATTTCATCTAATGCTAGCAACAACACTATAATGTAGGCACTATTCTTTTTTCTCATTTTAAAAATGATCAAAGTGAGACTTAGATCGTAAGGTCATACAATAAATACTATCCGACATAAAAAACATGAACTATTTATTATAGGTGGCTTAAAATATGGTAAATCTGATTATTATATATTCTCCAATTCAGCTACTTAACAAATGAATATTAGTAAACAAATTCAAATTATAGGATTATGCAGTGTTGGGAAGCAATTCTCCATGGGTCTCTGTGTTTGTTTTTGCAGAAGTACTTGGGAGCAGAAGTACTGACTGCTTTTGTACCACATTATCTTTTCAAGGATATTTGTATAGTGAGCAGCCTTGGAAGATAAAGCCTCCAGAGCAAAGAGCAGGCATGGCTATCACCCATTATAAAAGATTTTAGGTTCCTAAATTCAGGAATCCTCTCCTGTAATAAAATCCAAACATGGCCTAGTGCCCTCTGGCCCTCTTTGCATCATCCTGTGCAAAGTGGGGGTCAGGAAGCCAGTGGAAGAAAATAATGATACTCTGCCTGAGTAATACATCACTGTGAGTAATAAAGGCCTTTGTCTCTGACCCAGGAGTATCGTGCCTTCTTCTAGCATCCATGAAACTATGACAGACTAATTTATTAGCTTGCAAGTGGGCTAAAATCTCAAATCTTTCATAGTTTTTGACACTAAGCTTCTATTTATTAAACTATTTTACTGGTTTGCCTACTTTATTAGTTCAGGTATATGTTTTTATTTAGATGATCACCAATAAATAGGTAACAGACTGAACTTTATCTTTTGCTTTAAAAAAACATCATATTTCCCAAACTAAAATTCCATTGGGCCACATTTTTTTTTTTTTTCTGAAACACTTTTAACCATCTTAATTGCTATACCAATTATGGGCAAAGCACACTTTTCGAAAAAGTTTTAAAAACTAGTATGGACCCCAAACACAGAAATTTATACTCTGTCGGATTCTGGTTCTACAAATATTATCTAATAACATGCAACTACTGTTGGGGAAAAATTTAAATATTAGGGAGCATTGATGGCTTGTTCGATTTGGTGAGGTTACAGGCAGAAGTTAAAATATATTTAAAAGCAGCACAGAATATAGCTAATCAAAAAAATGACGGTGCAGATACATTGCATATATTTTTACAACTTACATTTACTGATAAAAATTATTCAAATGGTGGTTTTAAGATTTTACACATTTTTCCTTCCCAATAAAATGTTCTCTCTCAGATACACAGTTTAAGAACTAGTCATTTAGACTAAACAATGAAAATTCATTCTTCTTAAGCATAAGCCTTAAATTACTTTATAAGAACAGACTTTTTTTCTAAAATTACAAAAGTGCCCTCTAATGGCATAACTTTTCCTCTCATTTCTTTTTGTTACTTCTAGGTAGGCAGAGCTTATCCAGATTTAAACTTTACATTAAATAACATCAATCAGAGTTTCACTTTAAGCACTATTTCTTTTTTCATGGCCATCTGGTGGATGATGTAGGAAATGTGTTTGCACAGCAACAAATCTTGCTATCTTTCTACAACTGAGGCTTTAGTTCAAACATAAGTTGAAAGTTGCTAGGATAATTCCAAATATTTTTATTTTGCTAGGCAGATCAACTTGGTTGCACAGTTATCCACAACCCAGAAGAACTTGGTGGTGGTATTCTGTAACTGAAAAAGTTGACTTTGTTTCAATTGAAAAGTACTAATGAATAAAAGATATAGATGCTAATATATAATTATGCTATTTTTATGTTGTCAAAGGCCGTCATATTTGGCACAAGTCCTCAGATACTGCTAAAACTGAGGTGAGAAAATAAAAATGATCCAATGATTTGATACACCTCAATCTTTAGAAAACAGATAATTGGTGATATGATATTTTTCTTTGGAATGCCCATATCCTACAGGTTAAAAGGGGAAATAAAACTGGCCAAAGATTAACCATATAGTCTATACTTACAAAGGTAGAGATGGGTTTGGATAATCCAAAGTAAATTAATTAGTTTATACGGTGTATGAATATATACACACACACGTATTTTAGATCAAAATGTAGAAACATTATGAGTTCAATCAGTTGATATTGGAGTTAAGGCAAATGAGTAGTAGTCCCCAAAGAGAAAACTTTTAAGTATAAAAATGGAATATCTGTTGCTCACTTTCTGGTGAGCAGGTAAATACTATACAACCCAAGAGATATGGAGAAGGGATTCTTTCTAATATTTTAGGACTATGGTGATGGGCACTTGCTTCTCCCCTTCATCACCTCCGGTTTTAAAGAAAATGTCAGTGAATAGATTTAAAGCATTTTTATTGCTCTTCAAGGAGTAGGGAGTGCAGCAAATGATGGATAACTGAGCATGTACAAACAATTCTAAGACTTTCTTTAGCATTAATTTGAACTTCATAGTCTATGGAACTTTTAGGTAAATTAAACAGTCCAACTGACCTGGCATATCCTTTTCCCACAGACCTGTGGAAATGCTTGTGAATTATAAAACGGTCAGTGATAAGCAAAGTAAAACTTTAAAAGGAGTTTGAGTAATTTATTTTATCAATTAAATGCCCAGAATTACCTCTATCATCACAAAAAAGCACAACATACCTAAAAAAATTAAACTTGTCCCAGAATGTCTATAGCAGTTCCACTACCATCATTTTGCAAAATTTATCTGCAATTACATAAGATCAACTAGTCAATTTATTCACCTTGGTTAAACCACTGGTTCAGTTAGCTAACATTTCTTATTTGAAATTGTATGAACAGTGATAAGAAATAAATCTGGCTAATTTTTTTCTTAAAATTCCACTAAATGGTTTTACCACATATGACAATTAAGACTCTTAAGAGCAGACTCTTATTTCAACCACTAGAGAAAGCTTGTCTTTAATATTTACAGACTGCTATTTGGTTGTATTATCTGAGCAATTCAAGCAATTGCAAATCTGGTAGATATAAAGTTCTTTTAGGCTTTCATATAATAGTCCAAGGCTCTCAAAATAGAAGACGTGATATAAATTAAGGCACCGTGACCTTTCTCAAACTGTAGCTTCCTCAGAACAGCAGCCAACAGCTTTACCTACCTGTGACAATATGATCAAAACAAATTCCTCCATCCCTCCAACACCAACAAGTTCTTTGCAGAAATGTATAAATGTAGCTGTCAAAAATGTCATCAAGCTCTTATACACGTTACATGTTATAAAATTTAAGATCAGATTCATCAGTATAAATATAACATAAAGTATAAAATTTGAAAAAATATATAGTATCACTGAGATTCGCATAAAAATTATCTAATGTGCCTGGTCATGTGCAGGCCACGAAGTTGGAACAAATTTACAATGACAAAAAAGGATGGGCATTCTGATTTACTTGAAGCGAATGTACTGAGAATAAATGGAATCTAATGTTTAATTAAAGAGAGTGGAAAGTGCATGATTATAATTTAGTGAGAATAATTTCAAGCAATGGTCTGCCACAGAGATTTCTGTTATTTTCTTTTCCTAAGTGCAAATATTTAGTCTTTTAAATTTCCATTTTTAAACTCAAGGGCATTTGCTTTTGTTTGAATCATTCATGTCACATTTGATAATAAATCTGAAGCATTTGGTCAAGGTGTAAGAAAAACATATATCGCTTTGGTTGGGGGAAGAACCTTGTGTCTGATGTTGACGTGCTGGGCAGCAAGCGAAGGGGACTGCACACTTTAATACTGAATGTCCACCATGTGTCAGCGTGAACGTACGGATTCCCTCAAGGCAAAAATGCAACAATCAAAAGTTGAATTCCCAAAAGCTGTTTTATTTTGTTTTCTTTTGCAAACAATGAAAATGTCTGAAGCTAGTTGTTCTTAAAAATCCAAATCTGTTAAAAATTTGAAGGAAATATAGCTTATTACGGACTGACATTTCCATATTTGAAAAGGGAGAAATAAAGCAGATGGAAGTAAAGGATTCCTGGTCTGCCTTGAGGAGTGGTCTCTGGCACATGCTAGGTGAGCTCACACTCTGCGATAACATGCCAACTTCTACCCAGCTCAACAAAGTAGAGCCGACATTATATACAGAACTCATACACTAAAGCTCTCTAAATGCAGGCTGTCAGTGCACAGTGGCATGATTATTAAGGGTTTTAGAGTTCATTATGTCAATAATCTATGGATTAGGGACTTGCACACGCATTTCAACTGCAATCATTCCAACCTCCCTTAGCACTTTTCTAAATGACTGCCAACTTTCCTTCTGGAAGGAAATTAAATTAATATAAAAAAGCAATGAGAAATTAAAACATGCCAAGAATTCGAATAAAGTTTCCATTCTGTCATGCACTCCCTCTGAGTCTCATGATGCAGAGTTCATAACAGGGATAACGTTAGGGCATTCTAATTTAAAAGATGGCCAAGTCTACACAATCAGAATTATTTCAAAGAGGATCAGATTTTAAAGTAAGTAATCTTGTATTCCCATCAATATTAATGCCAATGAGAAGAATAATGAACAATAGAATTGGCCGAAATAAATGTCCCATAGATAGTAGTCTGTAATTCAGGAAGCCAGACCCATTTTAATAAAGAAAGGAGTAAAACTCTTAAAATGTATCAGATGGGTGATTAGAAGATATGACAAAGTTCAAAAGCAGTGTATGGGAGAATGCAAAGAAAAACTGGAACAAAATACTAAATACCTTCTTCCTATCAAAATGTCCTATACATGTAAAACTGAGATAGCTGGGATAACTTCCACTGTCCTAGGTGATGCTAATGATTCTTAGAAAGCCCCAAAGGAAGGAATAATATGCTTGGTTGCTTTTCTTGCTTTTGTTTGGCAACTAAGCCTTATTTCCTGTTGATCTGCAACAAAATGAAAATGACTTCCTGTGCAACATTCCCCAAAGCAGTTTACAAACTGCATACCTCATTCTCTACTGAAATTTAGCTAAGATGGAGCATGGCAGTGCGCCAGTAGCATGTAGCAACAGCACATATTGGCCTGGAAAGTGAGGCATGAATTGTTGTGGTCAACAAAAAATATATTGAGTCCCTGCAGTGTGTAGCACCGTAAAAATTTGATTTTTTTATAGCCATTTTATCCAAGAAGTTAACTCTTTAGTAAGTCACTCCATGGATTTCTTAGGATACCACAACCTAAATATGTCCAAAAGAGCAAAGATGAAGAGATTAAGAGTTTGTCAAGTATTGATGCCATACTCCAAACTCAACCGGGTACTGTGAGGTCTCAAAAAAATATATATTTTAGGAACTTAGAATCTATTTATGGGGCAAAATGTACCTGCCCAGCCAACAGAGTCCAATGTCAGCATTTCCACTCATTTATTATTTTAATTCAATATCTATATAATAAGTTTTTGCTACATGCCAGGTACTCTTCTAGGAACAGTTGTGACCTCAGGAAGTGAGTGTTCTAGTGGTTGTGACAGGCAACACATAAACAGATACACAAGAAAACATCATTGCTGGTAGCTATGCTAAAAATTAAAATAGGCTTGTGTGAAAGTGTGGTGATGGGCTGTTTTAGATTGAATATTTAGAGAAGTTTTCCTAGAGGAGATGACATTTATGCTGTCATCTGAATGACAATAGGAAACCAATGAAGCAAATAAATGTCAGGAGAAAAAGCATTCTGGGCAGAGAAATAGCTGGTGTGAAGGCACTGAGGTTGCACTAAGCATGAGGTATTGACAAAAGGAAAGGACATCAGTGTGGAACAGAGTGGGTGAGGGAAGAAAGGAAGACCAAGTAAGTTATCTCAGCACCAAGTATGTGCCGATCACAGAAAGATTTACACCCATATTAAGGGGTTTGGATTCTGTTCCAAGTGTGTTGGAAAGGCCCCCACCGCCAACTTTTTTGAGACGGGGTCTTGCTCTGTTGCCAAGGCTGGAGTGCAGTGGTGCAATCATGGCTCACTGCAACCTCTACCTCCTGAGCTCAGGAGATCCTTCTGCCTCAGCCTTCTGAGTAGCTGGGACTACTGGTGTGTGCCACGTTACTCAGCTAGTTTTTAAATTTTTGTATAGAAGGGATCTTTGCCATGT
This sequence comes from Rhinopithecus bieti, assembly GCF_001698545.2. NCBI lineage: Eukaryota > Metazoa > Chordata > Mammalia > Primates > Cercopithecidae > Rhinopithecus > Rhinopithecus bieti. The sequence continues at coordinate 1,629,978 of NW_016819911.1, forward strand.
TGCCCAGGTTGGTCGCAAACCCCTGGGCTCAAGTGATCCTTCCATCTTGGCCTCCCAAAGTGCTGGAATTACAGGCATGAGTGGAAAGCTCTTTAAGCATGGAAAGGCCATGAAGTGATCCAAGCTTTTTCAGGAATAACCCTGTCTATTGTATAGAAAATGACTTTCAGAGAAGAGGTAGTGTTAAAAGCAGAAAACAACTTCATCTTTGTGAAAACAAAAAGATCAGATGAAGGCTACTGCAGTTGTCCATGGTAGAGATGGTGGTTGTTTCAACTTTGGAGAGGAGATGAGGAATAATGGAAAAATTGGGTATATGTTTAGCAGTTGGATTGCCAGAATGTGCAGGTAAGTTGGAGGAAGGAAGTGAGGAAAAAAGAGGAATAAAAAATAACACATTGATTATAGGAACATGCATATGATAAAATGACAAATAGAAAGTAATGCAAAGATAGCAGAAAGGAGAGAAATAAATTAGTCAAACAGAGTTTTCAGGCGGCATCTAATAGCCTGAATAGCTGTCTATCTTAGATGCAGTTTTAAAAACTAGTTATTATATTTAAGAAGGTATTAGAAGAGAGGAGAAAAAGAGGAAGGCATTCTCTTTAAATGATGAGAAACATAAATGAGGAAAGGCTACAGTGGAAATTAGTAGGAAGTGTGGTTAAAAAAATAGAAGACTGATTTCAATTATCATGGTGGGAAATGTGATCTGCCAGACACATGGATGGTTGAAGAGACATATTAGAGAAAGGCAATACATACACACATGCACCGACCTCCAAGAAGTCGCTTCTTTGAACTTAAATTTTAAGTGAAGGGATGCATATTATTTGAGGCCAACCCATTTGTTAAAAGTACCCAGAGGAGAAAGAAGTCCGAAGGCATATTTTCGTCCTGGAAAGTGGTTATGGTAAATGAGAAAGAAACAGAATTAAGAAAGACAGATACAGAAGGTACAAAGAAAATTTGACAAGAAAATATTACTGTTTGGTATATGTGACCAGACCTCTTCATATGCTGTATCCAAACAGATAGGCTAAATAAAACCTATGGACCTTCCTAGAAACTCACACCTGCCAAATACCATATAACTTATGCTACTAGGCATTTATTTGGAAAGAAGCACCATCCCTGGAGGAATTCTAAAGGCAATGGAGTAATCCAGAATGTAGTAAACTACACAAGCATGAGCAGGGAAGTGGCAGACGGTGAGCTCAGTGAAGAAAAGACTAGGAGGGAATTGACTGCAGTCACCGAGACAGTCGAGAAAACCGGGCTAGAGAGAGTAAGGAAGTGACTGGCAGCATCTTTAGGACGGATACCAAGCTTTGACGTATAATACTTCACAGGGCAGCTCAGCAATCTTTTCATACATTTTGCACTACGCATGTTAAATGCTCACTACTGATGGATCAAATTGAACCATCACTAGCTCTTCTGAACTGAGATAACTACTGATTTTGTTTGCTAGTAACAGCAAGGATAAAACTGAAAGACTAAAACAGAATAGTACAGCAAGAAAAAAAGATACTAAAAAACTATCAGTCATTTCATTCAGTCACGACCTTGAATTTTTGTATATTTTCCATCTATCTCAGGCCATATGTACTATCTACTTAAAGGATCTTAAACATTCAAAAGGTTTTTCTAGTTCTACTCACCATATTAACAAGATAAGCTACTTAAAATGATTCAAGTTCAAAGATGTTTCTGTTCTTATGACAAACCTGGTTTTAAAAACTGCCTTGGTGATTCTGCTGGTGATGTCTGTTAAACACATGGGTTGAATCCTCCCTAAAGCGTCCGTCAAAGAAATCTTTTATAACCCAGCTTCGGTGATGTAACAAGAAGCAATACCCACGAATAAGGCAGTAACAACAGAAAAGAGCCAGCATGGTGGGATTACGGAGTTCAGTGGGTAATTCCACAAATATGTGTAGGGCATTTACTCTATACTAGGCACTGCCTGACATGCTGGGAATGAAGCAGTGAACAACAAGTGTGAAGATCTTGAACTTGTAGAGCTTATACTCAGTGGATAAGAGGGACGAAAAACAAGTACAGAACAAAGTATAATTAATATAATGATCCCAGAGGGCACTGAGCACTCTAAAGAAAATGATACAGGATAAGGGACTAGAGAGGACCTTTGGAAAGGTGAAGGCTGGGAAGAAGGGGCCCTTCTAAGCTAAGTGGTCAAGAAACCCTCTCTGAGGAAGGAACATTTCAGCAAGGGCTCGCATGAAGAGTAAGCCATACAGAGCCACGCAATTTTGGAACCAGAAGTGACTTTTAACAGATGAAAACACTGAGGAAGAGACAGCAGAAAGACAAACACTAGTCTCCCTGGCTTCGCACCTGGGAACCTGCGTCACCTGAGTTAACTGCAACCATCAGCCACTAAGAGGGACACGCTGCCAAGTCACGGGGACTGTAAGACAGGCACTGGCTCACCGGGGCCCGGCAGTCAGGTCAGGTGAGGAATAACTGGCCAGTGTTAAACCCAGGGAGGACACCAGATGCTCTGACGTCCATTATCAGATGAGACGGATTAGAGGCTCTCCGGCTAGCCCAGCCAGTCCCCATGGTCAGCATGGTTTTAGAGGAAGGAGTTTGGAGCTCAGCAACATAAAGGCATATCTGACAAAGCCATTCCACTGAAGGAAGCAGTTTGAAAGGTAGGAAGTGTTCCTACAGAGGGAGGATGCTTCCTGACTTTCCCAAAACAGGGCTATAAAATCTCCGGGGAAATTCTTAATAGGATTGCGACAGTGTGGTGTTTACTTAGATGGTTTGTTATCTGAGCTCTCCCTGTACACTGTCAATAAGTCAACCAGTGTTTATTAAGTGCCTACTCCAAGTCCCCTGGGAACCTCAGAGGCCAATAAGGTGGAATTACAGTCCACTGGTGAAACCGAAGACTTTGTTTCTTACATTACTTTCTCGTCTCACTTGAATTATAGTTATTTTTATATTTTTCTTGTCCCTATAAAAAAGCTCTTCATGGGGCTTATATAACACAAGTTTATGAACAAAAACTACCTTTTACTCCCCTTTATATTCCCTTCATAGCTGTTTTTAGTTTTCTTGTATAAAGTAGGCATTAGATAAATATTTGCTGAATTATACTGTTTTCAAGAAGCTAACAGTAGACAGCAAAGCAATCTGAAATATCTCCCATCAGAAAAATTCCTAAAATTTCTGTACTGTGCAAAGAAGTTAGGGGTGGCTGTTTACCAAACCCTCAAGGCTAATTCTTAGCTTCAAGACTCAAGAGTCAGGCTTGAATTTGAATCTGAGTTCCACTCCTTCCTCTGCCAGAATGCCTCCATACCACTGTGACTGTGGGCAGATGATGCAACTGCTCCAAGCCTCGGTTTCCATGTTTGTGGATTGAAGTGTAACAGTAGGTCCTGATGAGGCAGCTGAAGGGTAAACGAGGATGCTGCATGAAAATCAGGACATGCCAGTGTAGCAGCACCATCTTTCCAATTATGAGACTAGGGACCTTCATGCTATCTGACTTTTCAATCCCCATGTCCTATTAATCCTCAAATCCTGCCAATCTACTTGCTGCATATTCTCCAAAATTTGTTCTCTCTTTTCTATCCAAATTGTCAATGCCTCAAATTGTCCACTTATTGTGTCTCACCTAACTGCTCTCATACCCTTTTCCAACATCTCTCATTCATTTTCTATGGTACTGACATTGGCATCTTTACAAACAAAAATCTGTTTCACTCTTCAAAAAACTTAAAAGTCAGATGGCTTCCCATTACCCAGAGGATGAAGTCTACGGCCCATGAGGTCCTTCACTCTCAAGCCCTGCACTCTGCCACACTCATTTCCTACAAGCTCCTCACCCTCTGCTTCATATTCCCAGTAAGTGCCTCTAGCCTGGGCACAGGCCACTTTTTTTGCTAGGATGCCTTTACTGCCTCTCTGGGTGGCAAAATTCTACTCATTCTTTAAGACTCAATCCTCAACAATGACAGAGAAATTTGGTTGTGCACTTTTCTATGCTCATATTTCTATTGAAGACCATCTTAAATTGTTTATACACATTCTAGAGTTTTCTAAGGGTAGAAAAGGAATCCTACGTATATCTACAAGTTATAGTACTGACCACAGAGCCCAACATCAAGCAGATACTCATGACATTTTGTGGGTGCATAACGAATAAATGAAAAAGAACATTCAAGTTGACTACTGTAGCTGATGTACAGAATTTGTTTCAAGAGAATATAGGCTAAATAGCAAATAAAATATGAATGTTTTGACTATTTTATGGGCACTAAATTTATATATAATAGGTTATTGCATGAAACGTAAATAGTCTGGAAGCATATCTCTAATCTGTTGAGGGGGACATCATGGACATCCACTGGCATGGCTGCCATATGGTGATGACATGTGCTGGATGGTCCAGGAGCCTGGTGTAAGGATGCATTTTTCTGTCTTTAAGAACACAAAAATGTCCTGATAAGAACAAAAATAGCATATTACTCAGGAGGGCCTCTTTCCTCTGAAATAATGTACATTTTGGTTTGCTTAGGATCTATTCTGATCTGAGCACAGGAATGGCGTATACGAGTGCTTCTCAAACCTTTGTGGGCACAGAAATCACTGTTTTCCCATTAAAATGCAGATTCTGGTTCAACAGGTCTGGGGTAAGTCCTGAGAATGGTCCTTTCTAACGGGCTCCCAAGAGATGTTGATGTTGACAGTTCATGGACTGCACGCGAATAGCCAGGTGATGGATGGGTCTGTCTCTTCCAATCTCGCGATTCTCATGTATTTTTAGGTGATGGATGGGTCTGTCTCTTCCAATCTCGTGATTCTTGTGTATTTTTATTTTGAAACTTCCAAAGTATGAAGACCTATAATCTGGTAGTAGCAGCAGTAGGATTTTCATCTCTAGGATTTTGATTGTTAGAACTTTCTGATCTTTAATTTTCATTGACTACCAAGTTTTAATATTTTAAACCTCTATTTAGGGAGAGGTATGAACAGGAGAGACATTGCCCATATCCTTTCTTTTTCTAAGAAATATTATTATATCCATACTATTTCAGTTTTCTCTTTTCTCTACCTTCTTTCTTTAGTTTTATTTTTTTAGTTTTGAGACAGAGTCTTGCTATGTCACCCAGGCTGGAGTGCAGTAGTGCAATTATGGCTCACTGCAGCCTTGACCTCCCAGGCTCCAGCAATCCTCCCACCTCAGCCACCTAAGTAGCTGTGACTACAGGCACATGTCACCATGTCTAGCTAATTTTTTTAGTTTTTGTAGAGACGAGGTTCAAAACTAGGCTGGTTTTGAACTCCTAGCCTCAAGTGATCCTCCTGCTTTGGCCTTCCAGAGTGTTGGGATTACAGATATGAGCCACCATGCCCAGCCTACCTCTTTTACATTACAAAAAAAAAGTTTATACCCTCGAGCAGTTTGTGTTTATCACAAAGCCCAATAACAGACCAATGGACTATTTAGGAGATGGTGACAAGATTCAAAATTACACCAAAGTTTCTGGTTTGTTCATATACTTAAATAGAGTTTGCAAAAATACTACTAATAAATAAAATGAGATCAAGAAGAAACCATTTATTACTACTACAGAATAATAAATTGCATAGAGTAAAACAGTGATGCTTCATTCTGTCGGCCTAATCTCACATTTACCGAAATATCTGATGGTCTGGAAGCTTCAACTCTCCCTCATCTTTACCCCCAAGGTCCCCAGCAGTTCTTTTGATGGGTCAGCACTAAAGTCTAAGTATTTACTATTAAAGGATGTGTGGTGGCCTCCAGTGCCAAAGCACAAGACATAAACAAAAGAGTAATTTTTAAAAACTATAATAAAGCTAATATAATCCATAGATAGATGAATGAGTAGATGTACCAGTGACCTTAAAGAGTTAAAAGGGTTAAACCCTTTCCATGCCCTGGAAATACTACTTCCAGAAAAAAGGGGAGGACACACAAGTATGAAGTTAACTTGTTTTTGTAAAAGAAAGTAACTTAAAAGGAAGTTTTCAAATATGTATTTATTCTATCAGCCCTCTTATAAAATCCAAGGCCCCAAAACACATAAAATACCTCTGGAGAGATTAGAAAATATTCTCCAAAGATATTAGTTCCTGATAATTTAGTAATTTGAGAGCTTGTTTGGAGGTTCTGGCAGGGGAGCTCAGCTACTCATATACCCTTGACCAAAGACCGGTCCCCCTCCATCGGGACAGTCATCCTCTCTGGCCCAGTACGCAGCTTCAGGAGGGATGCACATGGAGCAGGGAGGGAGGAAAGGACACGCGCCTAGCCAGCCAGATCAGCCTAATCAACCCTGGCCATCAAAGGGGTGACAAATGTCGCAGCCAGATCACCCTCACAGCCACCATCTCACAATTTGGAGAAAGAATAGGTAACATATCATTTCCTTTTCTTTCTCTCTTTTCTGCTAGCTCAAAGTTCAGTGTCTCAGGTGACCTCTTCCCATGTCTGAGTTCCTCATCAATTCAGGATTGAGTTTTCTTGCAAACACCTGAATTTATTTTTTGGTCTGTTCTTTACTTCCCCCTCTCCCCCCACCAACTACTATGTAATTTTTATTATTTATTCATCTATTCATGCATTTATTCATTTAGTCAAGTTTTGAAACAGTTTACAGGGTGCCAAAGCAAAATAGAAAAAGATCACTCAACTTAAGAGTAAGATCTGAGTCAAAGATCTAAGTTGAAGAAGTCCTTGATTAAACCATGATCGGCTTTGGTACTTTGACTGAGTCTCTTAATCCCCTTCAATCTGAATTACCTCATCTACAAAATGGAGACAATTATTCCCAGGATTGCTATGAGATTAAATGAAATAATTGATATGAATGTTCTTTTAAAATTAAAAAGGTTCTATTGATCTTCAAGTAGTGTAAGCCAGTTTCTCAAAACTGGTTGCAACGTTTTATTCGGCAGCAAAAAACATGTCTTGACTTACTCTTAAAACAGAGATATGTGAAGGAGTTTCGGCATCAGATTATTCCATCTTTATTTACCTCACCTATCAGGTAAAAGATTAGGACCCTATTCAATTAGATACTCATGAGAAGCACAAAGTAAAAGGCCAAGATGTTGGATTTTAAAAAATAATCACAAAAATAATTGTAAACTCTTAATATGCTTTCTGTTATCCTTCATACACCGTATCTGAGGACATCAACATTTTTTAATAAACAAAACTAGATCAACGCTGGTTCAAAGGTGAGTGTGCTCGGGCTCTTTAGGCACTATATCTAGCAAAGGATTTAAGAGGCACGTGTTGAGATCAGAGCACTGAGGATTAGGATCAGTTCCTGGGATGTTCTGCATTATTATTTCTGGATTAAGAGATGGTTAAAGAAAAGTACACTTTCAAAAGGCAAACAACACAGACAGATCCCACAGTCATTTTCAATAGTTTATAGCAAATTGTGATGAAATAATACAAGCATGTAAACTTCCAACAATTAGAGAGATGACAAACCACAAGTACTGACACAATATGGGAATTCAGACCCACAATTATGTAATCCTTTCCCCGGAAGGAAGTAAGATATACAGTGAGGTGTGGTTTTTCTTCTCCTTTTTTTTTTTTTTTTTTTAAGGGAAGCACTAAGGAAAAAGCTGCAGCTAGTGAGTGTTGCGGTCAACAATGGTCAGTGATCATTACACAAGATAGAGCCTGCCAAGAGAAAAAGAGGTCTTGAAACTGCCTGCTTGTTGTCACTGCTTTGTAAGTGTGAATAAACTTTAAATGTGGAAATTAAAAAATATATATATAGACTGAGTTTGGTGGCTGAAGTGCTGAGTGTATAAATACTTTCACTATCTGAACTTATTTTCTTAGTAAATCTTAAAGGGTTTTAAACTTTTAGAATTTTGGCATATCTTTTGTATATATGTTTATAGGTGCTCTCATTTTGCTGAAATGTACAATTTCATCCAATTTTAAAAAATAATTTAAAATAATTTTAAAATCTTAGAACTGATCTAACCTCAACTCTGCCTCTCAAGAATGCCACATAATTAACATTATAATGGAATAACTTGATAGGTAAATTTACTAACTACTTCTAATTTCACAAGGGATTCTGCAGCTTATTGATTTTTCAGTGATTGCAGCTACCATACATAATTGGAATATGTTTCAATATCATGGGCTATGTGTCTCTAATAAACTTATGAGTTATTTTTCGAATCCCAAATTTTCTTATTGGGCTCTATTTACTGAAGAAAATATATTTTATTATTTCCTTTTTCCGGTAACTTGTCTCCAAAGTATGTGAAAGGCTTTGTCTGTCACATATATGTGCACATACAGACACACACACATACAGAGAGAGAGAGAGAGAGAGAGAGAGAGAGGAGAAATCAAACTCAACAAATAGCATATCCTAGAACATTGCAATACCCAGATTTGAATGACTGGGTTAGTAGGACTAATTAAAAGGAGGGCTGAAGAGAGAAAATTTGACTTCAAGAGATGATTTCAGGCTATAAGTAGACTTAATAAAGCCAACTGACAACCTAGTTTACCTTTTATGATTGGAGGAGAATCTATGCAAATGGTGACTGGGGGTGTGGGGGGGCCAGAGGAGATTTACATCAGAACCTATGCATGTTCAGAGATTACTTCACTTTCAATGATTTCCCCTATTAAAAAAGACTTTAACCTTCTGGAAGGAGAGATACGGGGATTACGTATCACTGTTAGCCCTTTGTGCCATTTGTAACTAGTGTTTTTTACTCTCAAAGGTAAGTTTTGTTTCTGTTTTACCTGAAATAATGATTTACAAGTAAAAAAGTTTAATCGGTTTCCACTTTAAAAATTCCCTAAGAAGTTAACTATTACCAAAAACAAACAGTGAGTGCATAGACAGTCTACAATTATGGTCTTGTGGATTTAGGCTAAACAAGTGGTATTCCGAATAATTAAATTGTAAAAAACTTCTAAGCAAATTGTCCAGACAAATTAATTTGGCAACTAATCTCAGCCTACGTTTTAAAACACTTTTGCTTCTAAAACCAAAGAGTTACGACTTTATTTAAAAAGTTTCTGTGAGTTTAGGTCAGTCAGATTTATCAGGAGTAGGAGGACAGAATATCTTCCTCACTGGGTTGCTGTGAGGGTTAAGGAAAGTGATGGATGTGGAAGTGCCTTGTAAACAATCAAGAGTTATATAAAGATATAACATTATTAATAAATAGAATCATTTCCACTTCCATTGTGAAATTCAAAGCATGGAAACAACTTTAACATTAGTTAATAACTGACAGCATTACTGAGAAAAAATATAATTTCAAAGAAAAACTGCAAAATGTAACACAATACACATGAAATATGATGGATGGAACATTTTAAACTCTCAGATTACTGAAATTTTCAAAACATAATGGGGCACAATATGTATTTATTCATAAAAGAGGAATTATGAAATACCTCTACAAATAACAGAATAATATTGAAAATAGTAACTAGTTTGAGAGCTTTTTCAGCTTCTTACTTCCTTTCAACGCCTCTCACTCAGTAATGTGTTGTCTACACTGAGGTCTCCAAACCTCTTAGAATTGTGATTTTAAGAAAATGTATATGCATGTGTGTGGGTTTGTGTGTGTGAGTCTGTATACACACATACATACTCATAGTACATTAAAAAATACTTAAAAGCACTCTATACTGGGATGAGTATCATAGATAATTATAGTAGATATAATTGTACATTTCAAATCTTTTTCTGGTTAATTTCAGAGGTGTTTTGTAAAGAGGGCTGATTATAATATTATTATTATCATCATATTTTTAGAGATGGGGTCTCAGTATGTTGCCCAGGCTGGACTGCAGTGGCTATTCACAAGGGAGATCATTGTGTACTATAACCTCAAACTCCTGGGCTCAAGTGGTCCTCCAGCCTCAGCCTCCTTAGCAGCTGGGACTATAGCTGTGCCACTGCACCTAGCAGAATGTCATTCTTTTTATCTTGCATTATTTTTGCTTCACACATGCTGTCACCTCTGCTGTTCTTTGTTGTTCCATGGCTGTCTGATATCCTGAGTAAGAGTGCTTTTGTTAATTTATACAGTATTAACCAATATTCACAAAACTTGACTTCATTCTTTACAGATAAAAGTGACTATAAATAGATCTTCTGGTATTTCCTTCTTACACCATAATGAGGCAATCTCTGCCCCACAATGAGGCAAAGAGGGCACCCCCTTTTAGAGACCTCTGCTTCACGAGGCTGACACTAACAGAAGCTGAATATCTGTTCAGTACGATTTGAGAGGCAATGGGCAACCTCCACTTTGATTGTTTAAAACAGTATCTTGTATCCTCCACTTTACTGCAATTAAAAGACAAGCTTTTAAATGCAAATATTCACTGGGCCTAACCTTGCAAAGATAATTTCAAATGTCCTTTTCTAATTCCTGGACAGCTTCTGATAGTGTCAACCTTGGAAAGCAGAGGTCTCTAAAAGGGGGTGTCCTCTTTGCTTCATTGCGGGGCACAAATTGCCCATTATGGTGTAAGAAGGAAATACCAAAAGACCTATTTATATTCACTTTTACGTGTAAAGAATGAAATACACACACACACATATATTATACACATACATATTTTATACATATATATGTATAAAATAACCTCTTTCTAAAATGTTGTCTTAAGTGACCTGGCTTTATCTAGTTATTAAAATACCTTTGTAAAAAGTTAGCTGATATCAGTTTACCCATTTCCCATTGCAGAAACATTTTCATATTTATAGAGGACACTGAAAAATAAAATTACTTTAAAAGTTAAAAAAAAAAACATATTTTTTGAGGTAGTGTTTTGGTACCTGAGAGGCCTTGGGAGCAGGGTACCTCTAAGGCCATCTCTCATGTAACCCACCTGTTAGTTCTACTAGTATGGTGAATCCTGCCATTGCTATCACCAAAGTGTTAAATGTTTACCTCTCATTTAACATGCAGTTTTCTTTTACCATAAAAAGTAATGCATTTTCATAGCACCCAAAGAACTGACAATATCAGAGACTCAGGAAGGCACAGCAATAAACGACTGATGTTTTTCCCCAGTTAACTACGTGTCTTAGCTAGCGCTGGTGTTTCTGATCTCTGTCCCACTGTTGGCAACAAATCTCTCTTGAATTACAGGATGCAGCGACTTATGAATCAATCCAAATTTGAAGCTTTTGATAATATCAGTAAATTTTGTGAATGTTGGAATTTAATGTAAAATGACAACATTTATTGAGGGCCACCAACATACACATAATATTTAGACCTATATCCTATATATATATACACACACACACTAGTGTATTATTATGGGTAAAATGTGTTTATTATGTGCTTTTAAATGTATTTTTTTAAAGAAGATAACTCAAATGAATCAAGTACTTTTATGTTCGCATGGAGGGTTTTTTGTATAGCTCTGATAATTTAATTGGAAATGCATTTTATTACTGGAATAAAATGCATAGCATTCCACATGGCAATGCCCACAGACTTAGTATCCCTATGACTTGCACGCAAAAGAGTCATCAAAGCCATCTCTGAGGTGTCTACGGATTACTATGGTTTACTTTTCACTACAGCATAATATAAATTATAACCATCTACACTCCAGAAGTCACCATACACTTGTAGCAGCTAAATTGGAGAAAGTAATCCTAAATAAATCAATCAGGCCCTTTTACACTAGCTTTTCTCTCTTAAACACAGTATTTTCAAGTAAGTACCACAACACTACCCCCAACTGTCTGCCAACAGTTTGCCAACTGCCAGGATAGGGCATTGTCTGTCTTGTATACACCAATTTGTTCATAGTCCCTACATTGTAAATTTTAAAAACAGTCATGGTGATTTCAAAAACAAGATATCATATTTTACAGGTCTAATTATGAGTTCAGATTTCACTGCTTATTTTGGAAAATGTTAAATTTCAGTCTCCTATTTTATTACATCTGTGTATACAAGGGCATTTCCTCAGAAGACAAGATATGGTGATTTTCAGTTGTTGATAAAACACATATTTGAATATAGTCCATATTTCTGGCTATGTTTTTAGATTGTGGAATATATGTTCTCAGAGTACACAGCTGGAAGAAGAGGGTGTTTACCTTGATTTCCTCTTAGAGAGAAGAAACACTGACAGAAACTTGTACAGTCTCCATTTACTTCAGCTGGTCACCACTATTTGTGATATTAGCTGAAATCATTCCAGTTAGAAAGCAAACGTGCATGCATGTTGTGAACTGTTTTTATAATTTGGTTTTTATATTTAAAAGTCTCCACACTATGGAGGCAGTGTCTAAGAGTCCTACTCAAATGAGTTGATTCTCAATCATGCGTAATCATATTTTTATTGAGTACCCTCCAAACTTTATATAATCTTACCATTATTCCTAAAATGTTTTCTTTTAACTATAAAAAAGACAGAAAATTATTTTAAAAGAATTGAAAGAGACATTTGATAAATTATATGTATGCTACTACCTCTAGCCATATTTTCTTTTTTAAAGAAAAGATGCATTTCAGAGATTTCATAAGTGAAGCTAAAATAAATACTTCAGAGAAATATATAAAATATTAATTGTGTCATGTTCACAAATTCACTACAGAAAAAATTAAAAGTGAAATCCAAGACCTATTAACTAACTTACTAAAATAAATCAGTTTCCAAAGGATACGGAAATATTGGAAAGGTAATAATGATTGGAAGTTTCTATACCTTTCTCATAAACTTGAGGTTTGTGGACTTTAAAGTGAAGTTTAAATCAAAGTTAACTCAATGAGTTCCTTGAAAAAAATTGGCATTGTAATAGGGCCCAATACCCAGTTGTTCTGTGGCCAAATTTGTCTCTTTATCCCAAAGTGAAGAATCTACAGACACATTTTGCTAGCTTGCTTTTATACCACACTGATCAAATTTGTTATCCTAAATTTTAAAATCAAAACAAGCCACAACTTTTTTTTATTGGGGAATTAACAGTATATATTACATGTTTTCCAAATATTTCAAAAGACTAAAATTCATGTGCTTGTTGGTTTGCAGTTTTTATAAAGTACCAGAAGGAATGGGAAAGATGTAGATATTGCATCTTTGGGTTGTGTGTTTAGGAAGGAAGCAGCCAAGGATACACCTGCTTTTGGCACTGGCTTAGGCACTGGAACAGCAAATGCCAGGTGTCATCTCAGAAGAGGCAAGAAATACGTGAAATACACACAGTCAAGCAAACAGACTTACATTGAAATGGTGTGATTTTCAACAAAAATATAACTGAGTTTATGGTCAACATACCACCAGGTGATTCAATAAAATATTAGCATTCTTGTTTTTCTGTCTCATACTACATGATTATTTTTTAACAACAGCAGCAAAATATTTACTTTTTTCTAGGAGGAAATTAACATGGAAGCATGACTGCATGCATGCTAAGTGTCATGTAATATTACATTTGTTATACAGTGGAAAAATACAGCAGAATTTATCCTAACTTCAGGGAATAAAATACAAAGTATTTTAAAATAGAGTATTTAAATACTGGAGGATTTGATTTTAAAATCAGCTTTCAAAGCAAAGATTTTGTATGGTTTACTATTTACTATCAACCACGCTGTGGCTTCTATTAAATGATTATGAGCCCACAGGGGAAGAATAAATTATGTTCTTTAGAATAATCATTCTAAAACATTTAGAGGTTCTAGATATTATTTCAGAGTCAAATGAATTAGTTGAACTATTTTGTTGGTTATATTGGGTATCCCTGCCTTTAACCCAATACAGATGACTATGAGACATACTTTCTTCCAAGTGATTAGCTGATGGCGACTGACTCTGGCAAGGTTCAGCTGCTACTATAGGTGTATGGCTCCCCAAAGCAAGACCTGACAGGAAGGCAGGAAGCAAAAAAGTGAGAGAGAGCACTGCTTGGTCACTATCGACCACCTTATCATGGAGAAACTAAGGAAAGGAGATTAAAATAATTTTAATTAGCACATATGATGTGGAATTCACACTCTGTTTCTATGCTCTTGGTTGATTCTGTCATCATTATTCCATTTCCAATATCTACTCATCCATCATACCAAAATGGTATGTCCTAACAACGACAATAAAAACACAATCAGTTTTAAAATAAAAATTCTGACCTCTAGATAGGCTGAAGAGAACTGCTATAGAAATAAATATTTTATTTCTAACTTTCTCCCCTTCATGTCAAATAATTTAAGAGTTTTAAAATACATTTTTTCCCCCTTCCGCAACAGAGTCTGGTCGATAAATCCAAGTGAGAAAACTAAAATCTGAAACAGCAAGGTTCATGCAGCCAACTGGAAGTGTCTCTACATTAAGCTGACAACTGACCCACTGTGGCTATTTTCAAGGTAGCATTCCATCGGCCTGATACTGGCAATGTTGTGACAACAGTCTTTACTCTTTAACATTCATCCTTTACTATGTGAATGCTAAACAGACCCAGGACAAATAAACTGAGGGTGGGGGCTTCTCTTATCCTTAGAAGGATATTTTTCAATTACATATTTTGTTACATCTTAAGAGATAAAAGCTGTATCTGCAAGTGATTAAAAGATGTTTTATATTCATGGTTTCATTTCTGCTGAAATAAATGCGTAATTTAAACCACACATAATTCATAGCAATTTAGGCCTATTACAGAGTTCTAGCTTCTTTTTTATGATAGTTACTAATTAAAACAGAGTGTTACTGCCACACTAAGCCTAAGTCTTTGACGTACAGGTTTAATGAATAAAATGTCCTGACACAAAAATGAAAGCAATAATGGAGACAAGGCTGCAAGCTGTTATGTTTCAAGTGTGTGGTAAAGATTAAGGGCATTCACTGAAGTGATGAACTGTGCAGAGAAGGACTTTGTAATTTCTTTCTTTAAAGGAAGAAGTAAAGGAGTTTTTAGAGAAATCTGAAATAGCACTAATTTCTCTAACTCCTAGGCCCCTCATTCCCAGTTGTCCCTCTCTCCCCTCCAAGAATTTAAACTCGTAAGAGTCACTTTTGAGGAATAAATGATGGGGTATTTTAATATAATCCTGAATATAGGTTTAGATTGAAAATGGGAATTGGGACCATAATTAATTATGTTGCCAAGTTTTTTAAACTTTAAGAAGACAGATGGAGGCAAATGACATTTTATGACAGTGCAACCTTCTAAAAGTTCATAGATTAAAACTTTGGTAAAACAACAGCATCTTTTTTGACATTTGATTAATCCCATATGCAGAATGACTGAAGAATTAATACCGTTTTGGTGTTTTCACTTTCTGAAACCACTGTAATAAGAGACTGACATAAACTCAAACCCAAGTATATAAACACAGTCTGAGCGAGGGTTGCGGCCTTATTATTACTCTTAACAAACAATAATGAATAATCATACCGATCGCCCTCACCACACTCTGCTTTATATACATATTCCCTCTCGGATCCATCCATCACTTCTTTCAAGATAATGAAACAATTCAATCCCATCAAATCCCCCGCAACCGCTCCCTCGGGGAGGGATGTTTTATCTCTACTTCTGCGAGCCCAGGGAGGATTTTACTTGTTTGAAGGGGGCGGAGAATAGAGCGGGGTCCTATTTATTTCCATTGATGACTCCCCTGGTTCTCACAGGCGCTCAGGGACCGGGTGGGAGGAGGAGAGGAGGAGGTGCGGAGATTCCCTCCGTCAGAAAAGAAAAAGGGTTCAGGAAGCGAGGCAGGAGGAGGAGGGGTGGAGGGGGGAAAGAGAGGGTAGTGTGTTTGGGGAGAGCAACAACTAAATGAAAAAATAAACTCTTCTTTGTGATTTAGCGGGATCGACAGATGAGAAGCAAATTTATCAACCCAACCAAGTTGCTAAAAAGAACTCTGTAAATAAATTTAAAGAAAAGAAGAAGGAAAAAATATAACAACAACAAAACCCAGGCATATACTCAGGTTCATTTCCCGCTCAAGGTCTTGGTTTTAGGGAGCCACCCGTACCCAAGAGCAAGAAATGGACAGCGCCCGGAAGGGGGCCGGGAGGGGAACCGCGACTTGGCCGGAGGGACAGCTCAGACAGCGTAGAGGTGCCCGCGGCAAACTCCGAGAAGCTGGTGCGGGGCGGGTCCGGGGAACTAAGGGGAGCTCTCACGCCTGGGCCTGGGATAGGGTGCGGGAAGAAAGGGGAACCGAGAGCGCACAATGCAAAGAAACCGCACCCCAAATTCAGCAGTTTGCAAAGTGCCTCCAAGAAAACAGCTGGGACCTGGAATCACTCGTTCGGACTCCTAGGTTGCCGGGGCCGCGGCGACTCGGCTCAGGAAGAAAAGTAGCGCGGGTGAGAGCGAACCCCAACTCACGCACAGACGGGACGAGGGCACGAAGTCGAGTCTCCGGGCTGGGGGCGGAGCGGGCGTCACCTCGGTGGCCGCTCTGCTCCCCGGAAGAAAGTATGAGCCGGTCCCAGGCCACCTCGCTCAGCCCAAGGAAGTTTCTGTAACGATGCTCGCCTACCACGCAGAGGACACATGAGGAGCCAGAGCGGCTGGGGGTCGGGCCAACTGAACTCCTGGCCCAGGCTGCGCAGCTCCCAGACGCCCACCAGGAACTCGCGCGCTGCCTGGACCTCTAGCTTTTCGCCCCACAGGCAGACGCCCTCTGCAAAACCGCAGTCCCGCAGACTTTCCCTAGCGGCTGGCGGAGGGCATGAACCTGAAAGAGGGAGACAACAGCCCTCTTGGCAGGCGGGCAAAGTAAGTGTCTAGGCTAAGTCCGGGATAAAGGCTCCGCGACTCCCCGGACCCCACCGCACCCCGAGATCCCCGGTCCCAGGTCTTCCCCGCCCTTGCGCTGTCTGTCCAACTCCTCACATCTCTCCGGGCCGCCCAGCTTCGACAGCAGCTAAATTAAAACAAACAAACAACAAAACAAAACAAAACAAAACAAAACGAGAGAAACCTGCTCCTGTCCCTCATGCCCTCAGTTCCTACTGATAGGGCGCCCTTGAGAAGCTTATTGGGCCCTGACGATTTGAGGGCGCGCGCCTCGAGCCCCCATCTCACATGACCCTTCGGGCGTGAACGCTCCTTGTGCTAGGTCTAGGGGTGGCGGGCTAAAGCGTCAGGGCTCTGGGGCATTGCTTTCCTCTCCCCACTTACCTTAAAAAGATCTGTTTGTTTTTCATAGGGAAAAGAGGAAAAATCCCTCACCGAGGTGTGGTGTGCGAAATAGTCCACGTCCCCGGACCCTGCCAAGATGCTAAGCACCAATATTCAGGAACTAGAAGCCTGGAGGGCGGGGACGGAGGCAGATAAAAGAGAAAAATTCAATCCGCTGAAGTATCCCAACTTTGCAGTCTGCACAGCAAACTTCAAAGGCGGGCGAGGGCGGGCGGCGGGCGGCTGCAGAAGTTGCTGCGAAGTGGAGTAGGGAGCCGCGCGGGGCTGGGGAATCCCGGGGCAGAGCCTGGAAGCTGCGGGAGGTCCTTTTAAACGGCCGGGAACGTTCGGGGGCTGGGCGGCGGGAGGATGCCGCAGCGACCCGCGGGGCTGGCGCGGGCTTCGCGGGCGGCCGCGAGTCGCACAGGCGCCTTGCTGGAGCGCCGCGCTGGGTGCGGGTAGAACCGGGCGCACGGGGCGGCAGCGGCGG
>NW_016819911.1:1651251-1676125 GCF_001698545.2 Rhinopithecus bieti
GGGCGGCGGGAGGATGCCGCAGCGACCCGCGGGGCTGGCGCGGGCTTCGCGGGCGGCCGCGAGTCGCACAGGCGCCTTGCTGGAGCGCCGCGCTGGGTGCGGGTAGAACCGGGCGCACGGGGCGGCAGCGGCGGTGGCGGGTGCGCAGCTCAGTTAGCTCCGCTCTCTCGCGGCTGGAAGCGGGGAGTGTGTGTTCGCTCCAGAGTGTCACCGCTGAAGCCTGGAGTCTCTTCTCCTCCCAGCCCTAACCCCTCCCGCCTCACCGCTGCCCGCCCGCCCCTCCCTCCTCTGCCCGTTGCCTCCCCCTCCGTCCCTCCTTCTCTCCCTCCCGCTGCGCGCCAGCGCGCGCGCACGCACACACACACACACACAGACACTCATACACATACACACACTCACACACAGACACCCTCTCCCTCCTTTTCTCTCTCCTTGTAGCCCTCCCTCCCTCTCTTTCTCTCACACACTCACCACCCTGCTCCGCAACCCAGCGCTCCCCAAACAGGACCCTCGCGGGCGGCATCGCAAGGGACACACTGCTGTCCTAACCTCAGTGCCACTCGGGGAGAATGAAGGAGGCCCACCGAGTCCCCGACAAAGCTGCAAAATCCAGGAGACGCGCACGCGGGACCATCACACTGTCAAGGAGACCGGGGTGCACAATAGAGGGAAACTCTGGGGTTGATTTGGGGGCAGGGAGGGGGACGTGTTAAATCCAGAAGGTTGGTGGTTGGAGGCGGAAAGCAGAGTGTGCAAACTGTGCATTCATGTCCCACTTTTCACCCGAACGCCTGCCTATCACAGCCTTCACTCAGAGAGCGCTTCCCCCTCGGCGCAGACCGAGCCTCCTCCGGTTTGAAACTCAGCAGCTGTTTTAACAATTGAAAAGCGGCCCTACAGGACCAGTGAAACTGAGCAGAGTGTGTGAAGCCATTAAGACTGACTAGGTAATTATGATAAGAAGTTACCTAATTAGCAACCTGGCCTGGGCTTAGGAAAACCAAGAAAAAAAAAAGTACCGATTGATTTACTGATCTCATTTTTGCAACTGAGAACCTGATTTCCTGCAAACCTGATTTTATATGAGTTCTAATAATATAAAATTATTTATTAAGATATAGTGTCAGTATTGAAAACACTAGTTCTGTTATTGCCACAATGAAATTAAGATAGATAAGATGAAAATCAGCCTTACCTCGGTCATATTAAGAAAGAACTATGTTCTTTTTTGTTAAATAGCTGGTCACAGAGGGTGGACCAATGCAGCTCCTAAAGTTTTGTGGCTCCTAAATGAAAACACTGCAGGAAATGGATTTATAAAACCGTTTATATGTCACAAAATAGTTTCGTAAAATTTTAAACACTAAAAAGGACATTTCCGATCTCTGTGCAAGCATATTTTTCGCAGGTGAGACACTGAGGTGGGAAAAGCCCTGCACTTAGGAGATATGATCTAGAGCAGACCACTGGGTCAATCATTAACAAACACTTATGAAGCCCCTGCTGTGTACCAGATACGTCTTAGGTGCTGAGATTTAGAGGTGATGGTGCTGCCTTTAAGGAACTCACCGCCTGACGGGGAGACAGAGGCATAAATGAAAATGTGATTAGCACTATAATAAATGCAGGATCCTGGTCATATGGGAGCATGGAAAAGGAAACAGCTAACTCCTCTTCAGAAGCTTCTCTTGGTAGAGATTTCAGTGTAGAGTTCTGAAGGACAAGGAAGCACAAGCATGTAGTGGGAGGGGGGAGGGCATTCCACAAACAGAAACAAGTGAAGAGGTTAGGAAAGTGTCAAAGTACATGGTGTGTCCTGGAAACTAGGAGACTAGGTGCGGCTGGACTGCAGGTGAAGTAAGCAAGGCCAAGCTGCACAAGGCTCTCTGGGTGTAAGGAGCCAGAACTTTCCTGGAGGTGGTGAGTAATTGGGAAACTGTTAAAGGTTTTAAGTTAGGAAAGATTTTAAAGTTTGTAAGTATTATCAGATAATGTGTTTTAGAAAGTTTCCTCTGGTTTCACTGTGCAAGACAAATAGAAGAGAGATCACAGTGAGGTTATTTCCAGAGGAAAAATTAGGTCTGAACTAAGGCAGCAGAAATGCTATTTGGAAGGTTGAGACAGCTCTAGAGATATTTAGGAAATACAATAGACAGAGCTTAGTGACTGATTGGACATAGAGGGTAATGCAGAGAAGAGAGTCTAGACTGACTCCGTTTTCTGGCTGGTGCACTAAGGCAGGGATGGTGCCACTAGCCAAGAGAAACACACAGAGGAGCAGTTTTAGGAGGAATGTAATGAGTTCTGTCTTAAACTTGTTAAGTTGGGGGTGCCTCTGTAACATCTGGGTGTCCTGCCATGTAGGCAGCCAAAAGGGGAGTTCCTAGGAGAGTAGATAGGAGCTGGAAGGGTACATTCAGGTGTCTGGCAAGCATGGGGGAGGAGTAAGGCAGCCAGGAAGAGAAGACTTAGGATGGGACGTGGCAGAACACCAATGTCTTAGGTATGGATGAAGGAAGAGGACCCTGCAAAACAAAGGGATGAACACCAGAGGAAGGGTAACAGAGTTTGACCGATGAAGCCAAGGGAGGACAGGGCTAGTGACCAGGGTAGAATGAGGCAGACAGAAGACAACCAGACTGAAAAGCTGCTGCTCCACTACAAAACGTCTTGGTATTCTTGAACAATGCAGTTGTAGTTTATGCGTTATGTGTATGAGGATCACTTCTCTCTTTGGTACATTGAGGTAACACTATCTACCCCCGTGCATTTCACAGGGTTGATTGGGAATTCAAATGAACCAGTGACTGGGGTATTGATTTAAAATTGCCATTAAGAAGAAACTGAGTGCTAATGATGTTAGAGAGACAACATTAATTCAGGCAATTAATGACAGACCTGACTATATAGGAAAGTTCCGTAAGGACTCTGTGAATTTCATAAAATTCATCAAAATATCTGTGTTTTGCGTATATCAATATACGCAATACTCTGTCTTCTCAAAAACTATGCCACCAATAAAACCAGTGGCATTGTATCTATTTATATGTACATACATATGTAAGTATCTTCAGTGTTTTGAGAGACTTGGGGAGTGTGCCATATTAGATAGAACATACATTATTTAGCCAAACAGGCTTATATTTAATTCTAGACTCTGAAAATTATTTGCTGTAGGACAAAACCTCTTTGAGCATTAGTGGCTTTTTTCAAATATAAAAATGGAATAAATTATAGTTGACTTACAGATGTTTCGTGAGGGTTGGATAATATAACATATTCAAGTGTTTGCAAGATATTTACATATTTATATCTGCATTTACTTTTAAGTCAGGAAATTCATAAATATGCAATTGGAGGAAAAAGCCAAAAACTATAAAGCCAAGAGTGAATTTAAGTCTGTTTAGGAGAACTACTAGTTGAAACCTATGTTTTAAGGCAGCAGTCTTCAAACTGTGGTTCGTAGACCCGTGGGGGTTTCTGAGATCCTTTCAGGGGAGATTTGCAAGGACAAAGCTAGTTTCATATTGATTCTAAGACATAATTTGGCCTCTTTGACTGTGTTGACATTTGCACTGATAATACAGAAGCAATGGTGGGTAAAACTGCTAGCACCTTAGCATGTTCAAAGCAGTGGCACCCAACTATCCTAGTAGTTATTGTATTTTTTACTGCTCCAAATGTCAATTTCACTTAAGAATGTCTTTGACGAAGAGTAAAAACTACTGATTTTATTAAATTTTAACTCTTGACTGTGTCTTTTTAATATTCTGTATGGCAAACTGGGGGGCACAAATAAAGCTCTTCTGCAGCATTTGAAGTACAGTTGTTTATCCTGAACGAAGACATTTATGTAACTGATTTGTGAGCTAAACTACCTGCTTTTTTATATGACATATTTTTACTTGAAAGAACAACTGACAGACAAACTATGGTTATTCAGACTTGGATACTTGGCACACACTTTTTTTTTCTTTTAACAAATGAATGAAGTCAGCCTGTCATTTCAAGGCAAACAAACAGCAATCTTTATTTCCAATGAAAAATTTGAGCTTTTGAGTAAAAAATTAGAATTTTGAAAACTTGTTTCTGTCACCACAAGCTTGACAGTTTCCCAGTACTTAAAGTCTTTCCTAGTAAGATCATGATCATTTAAATGAATGTGGTTTTAGATATCGTACAATGAAATGTATCAACATTTGGAAGAGCTGCACGACTCAGTGAACAAGTATTTCCAAATGACTGATAATGCATGATGATCTAAAATCATGCATAAGGATCCATTCAAAGTGCAAAATATACCAATGGGTTTTAATGTAACACATTGAAAAGTTAATTTATACGGTTTCATATTCCATACTGCAATTACAAGGTTTAAGAAACTACCATTTGCTGAGTTATGGTGTCACATTAAAGAAGAATATCCAGAATTGTTTGAAAAGATTATTGAAGTGTTTCTTCATTTTCCAACTACATATCTGTGAAAAATTGGATTTTCCTGATATACTTCAAACAAGACAACAAATTGCAACAGATTGAAAACAGACATATGAGAATTCAACTGTCTTTTATTAAGCCAGACGTTAAAGAGATTAACAAAAATGTAAAACATTTCTTTGGAAAATAATGTTATTTTAATGTGCTGTAGGTTTACTCTAGTTATTTAAATGAATTAATAAATAATCTAAAGATTTATGTTATAATTCATATGTTGACTGTTGAAAGAAATAACCTATATAACAAAAACTGCTTGGGGTCCACAATAATTTTCAGACTGTCAAGTGGCCCTAAGAACAACTGTCATATGGACTAGGCTCAATCATGAAAGAAGGTTGAAAGATCATCAGAAGCTTATAATAATATTCTGCCCTTGGATTGGCCATCACCTCAGTTGCATTGTATAATACAGTTCTCATTTTATACAAATGTAGATAGATCCTTCTGTACATAAACTTCTAGAGTGTTATAGTCGACATCTCTACAATGGGGACTGGGACAACAGAACGGATAGAAACCATCCTGCAAGTCCTGAAGCTTGGATAAAACAGTGTCATATCCCAGATCACACTAGCACCAGATAGTCTTTTGTCTTTTGGTTCAGTTTCAGTCTCTTCCTTAAACAATTCAAGAAGTAGTTCTCTAAAGTCTCTTAAAAATTAATGATCATCTGTAATTTGACACCTCTTACACACTTAGCCAATGTAAAGTTGAAACATCAAGTCTGGGTCACCTTTTATTCTTCCTGAGGGTGTTTATTCCCTTAATAAACATTTGCTGAGCACCTGTTATACGCCAGCCCTCTGCTCGCTGCTGGGAACAAGGAATAAATGAGGCCCTTGCTCTGAGGAACCTGCAGTGTAGTGAAGAATTAAGCAATTAGCAGGTGATATCTTAAGGGAATGGGGCAGTGCATAAGTCAGTGACCAAGGTGAGAGTGTGGCCTCAGGACAGGATTCTTGGAGAAAGTAACATCTAAATAGAGATCTGAAGGATGGATCAGTCATCCTAGGCTAACCGATGGGGGTGTGGGGTAAACGAGGGTTTGAAGGAAGAAGGAACATCATAGACTACAACATATTCAGGAAATGTTATGAAATTAACTATTACTTTAAAAATTACCCTAATTTTACATATGTACATAAGATCAACTGATTTTCCTTGTTTTAATTCATTCAGGAAGTAGAATGGGATGTTTTAAGATCATTATGGTACGTTTAACAACATCTTAAATCAGAATTGCCACTATCTTACAAAAAACCACTGGATTAAAATAAAAGATTAAAAATTATATTTAAGCCCTCAAATGCAATTTGCTTGAATTTCCAATGCTTAATTTAGGACATTGAAAAAATAATGTAATTCTCACTTTGTTCAAGGCAAGGAGCACAGTGCTAAAAGAGATACAAAAAAATCTAAAACATAGTATTTGCCCAGAAAAAGTCTGTAAGATGAGTTTAGATATATTTTCTTTGTTTCCTTTAGACACTCAATAAATATTTATTAAATGCCTGTTATGTTTCAGATGTTGAAGATACAGTATTAAAAAGACAGATATTATTCGTGCCTCAGAGAGCACACAGTATGATAGTGACTAGTTACTTGGCTTTTAAATATTACTTGTAGCATCAGATGTCAAATGACAACAGTCAAAGGAGTGCTAAGAATTATAGGATATAACTGACTCACCACTGGGAAAGATTTGATTTGGTAGAGAAGAGGATGAGAGCATCAAAACCACAGAAATGGCATCCAGGAAAGGTTCACAGAAAGGAAACACCAAAGTACATTTCAGAGGCAGTGAATAGAGTCATTTGGTGAGACGGATTTTGCTAATGAAGTTAGCAGAAGAAGAAACTGGATACCTAGGTTGGGCAAATTGGAGAGATCATGTAGTAGAGGTTCAGGCTTCATCCTCTTGGCAGTGAGTAAAACCTAAAGGAAAAAAAGCAATAAGGCAAATGCCACTTGCCACACTTAAGAAGGACTCTGGTGGTTTGTAAAAGAGACATTATCTTGATTGCAATTAATGGGTTCCTCTGATATAAAAATCCCTGATTTGTTTGCACTTCAGAGTATATATCCACCCATCATCCCATTTCTTATGAAAGTTTTTACTAATTGATTTATTACACTATATCATTTACTTGCTGAAAAAATTAAGGTTTTTTTAAAATGTCGATACTGAAAACATTTCCTAACCGCCTCCTGTGTTCTAGAAGAAGGAATCCACTGATAATGTTGAGTCTCAGCCGGTGATCCCACAACTATTCTCTGGTCCAGGTTAGTTAACCAAAGCAGCATGGATGGCTGTTTCCAGGAGACTGTTCTGTATCAATCTTGCAGCAATGACAGTCAATGCAAGCCTAAGCTAGCAGCAGTGTTGTGAGGGTACTAAAGCTACACGTGAAAATAAAGAGATAAAATACTGGTCCAGCCTAGAGTATGGAAAGGGCTGAAAGAAACGGGTGGAGATAGATCCTTAAATGTAACAGTTTGAGATTGTGTGATTAATACATTCCTATAATTTGAGTTCATTTAATAATTGCTTTATTTTCTACATCCCATGGCTTGTTTAGGCACAGCTAAAGAAGAAAACTCTTTCATGTGAGCAGTTTGGCCCAAGTTCCTGATAGCTATGTGCCAGTGATATCATACTGCCTTGAGGCCACAAAGACATAAAGCCTGGTTATTTTTTTAAATGTTTTGAAGCTGAATGGAATCAGATGTAGTGGAAAGAACACAGACATCCAAGCCAGAGGTCTTGGGTACAGTTTCCTGCACTGACATTTAATAACTCTGTGACTGTGTGAACTTGGAAAGTCATTTAATCTTTCTGAAGTTCAGTTTCCTCATCTGTAAAATGGGGATAATAAAATTTCTCTAATAAGGTTATTGTCAGGGTTAAACTATTTTGAGTATGTAAAGCGCCTGATATATAATAGGCGCTAAACAATTGCCTATATAATAATCGCCAATTCTTACTCCCAGGATTCAATTTTCCTTCAAATAAACAAAACATTGCCTCTGCCTAATCAGAAAACTGTACTTTGTAAGTGAAAAAATAAAACAAAAGGAATCACTTAGACCCTGCTTGTTAGGATGGCCAAAATGATTAATTTCAGGTAACAAATCAAAAACTCTTCCCTTTACTAATTCATTCCTAAAACATCCAGTGAAAAAGACATTATTTGCATTTCACAGATGAGAAAACTGAGGTTTATGGCCATCAGTGGCTGAGCAGGGGTCTGAGCCTCATTCTGTCAAACTGCAAAGCCTGTGTTCTGAACCAACTCAAGCTGCCCCAGTATATTACTTGGAGCCTCTATCAACTAATTTCACAGATTTTTTTTTTCTTTTTTGGTACTGTCATGTTAATGGGCATTATTTAAAAAGGGATCTTACCACAGAATTTGATTTGGCGTCTCCTTGTTGGCACCATATAAGAGCAAATCTAACCACATGTAGTGTTTTCACAAAAGTGTACCTATCCATCAATTCTAGCCACAAACCTCTGAGGTCAGAAGTCTCAAAGATTAAGCCAGAGGGAGGTGGAATAGTCCAAACTGATTTAGCTGTTTGAGTCTTCTCTTTTATTTGAAAATCATTTAAACTCTGTCATTGACACAGTATGAGTTCTTTCCTAAAGACATTTAAAAAACTAACTTCTCTATGAAAAGCAGTGAAGAGGAGGGCTAACAATTTTAAAATCTCACCATGTCAGCTCATAAAAGTAGGTATATAATTATATATACTTTTGATTCAGCCAGTTTCTATTTCAAGTAACCTGTTAACCCTAGAGCTGAGTTATTTTTTTTTAAAGGAGGGAGATCTCCACCTTAGCCTTTTGGTCATTTAATCACTTATTTATTAAGTGGTTTCTAAGTGCCTGCTATTGTCACTCACTGCTCACTAGTCCTCACGAGAGCAATCTTCAATAGGAATTATGACAATTCCTATTTTGGACATGATGCTACTGAGGCTATCAGAACTTGTCATATTTCTAGCCAAGAAATTTGAACCCAGGCAGTGCTTTTAGCTATTATACTCGCTCCTCCCCTTTTGAAATGGATTCAAGGTAGTCACTCACAAATGTGGAGAACAAACTGAAGAAAGAAAGAATAAGCCAAGTCCAGTCATCTTAACAACCATTTTTAACTGTTTTCTAGTAGTTTGGTGTAGAAAGGAAATTTCCCTAGAGAAAATAAAACCTTAGTAGAATAGCATTATTTTAAAATTATGTTAAGCTTTTCAATGTGTGTTATCAGACTCAAATGTATTAAATTCCTTATTGGATTAGACCAGTTAACACTGGATTTTGTCACATTTCTACTTTTAAATACCACCTCTAGGAAAGAAATGTGTTAATATTTACTTCATTATGCCAAATCAGATTCTATTGTAAAACTAGATCAAAAATGAATCACTACTCTATAAAATGCAAAAATCTGTATGGGACTGTAATGAGAAACAGGGACTGTTCTCATTTTCTGAGCGCAACTTCTCAACTCTCATTATGCTCTGTTGAAGAAAAAATGCATTATTTCAGGTCATTTAAAAGAAGTAGGGCCATTTTTTTTCTAGATAATAAATGGTAATTGAATCACTGAAATGATTTTGGGAAAACAGTTTCCATACCAATAGTGTCTAATGTAACTCTGAAAACTCTTGGTGGTGTATAAAAGGGGAAAAATTTGAATTTTTCTAATGTAAGCTTAAATGTACCAGTCGAAATTACTTTCATTCTTTCAATGTAATCCTTAATGTTTTTCTCATCCAAAAAGTATAACCAAACATAAGAGGCCTTGGGGAAGATTTGTCTGCTTTTGGTCCTCCATTTAAAGCCTTTTATTCCAGATTGCGTCCCTCTCAGTAGTTTCTAAGGGGGAACCATAAATAATGTGATAATCATAGTGGTATTCTATCACTTTCAATTGCCTAGCTGAAACTACTCAATGAAACTCTGAGGGAATTCCTATTTTGAAGAAACTGCAAATTTTTTTTTTCTTTTGCAATTAGAAGAAGAGAATAACATGATGAAAATTCAAATAGGCTTGAAACTCAGAGGTCATTTGAAACACTAAACTCAAAAGAACTCATTTGTACATCTGTCAAAACATGAGAAAATCACTCTGATTTTGAAAGGACTTTTCAAAGACCTTATCTATGTGGGAAATTGCACACTGACCTGTAAGGATTATGTAATTTGTGTTAAACAGGGTCTCATTCAAAGACTAAAGATAATCTTATATCCAATCAATTTTAGACCAGAATTTTTGTAATTTATTTTGAATAACAGTGTTCTTAAGGGAATCAGTCATACAAATCAAGCGGGACTCAAATGCCAAAAGAACTTCAAAAGCACTAGAAGTGTCTGGCTCCCTTTATCTTTACATCAGCAAACACATTTACAAACCTTCTATTTGCTTCTTCTCTGGATTTCAAGGTAAGTGCAGCAGGGCACAATGTAGAAGAAACACAATAAAATGAAGGATAAAGGCACTGAGTAAGAGGAGAAAAATAGAAGAGAAAAGAGTGAAGAGAAGAGGAGATAGTGGTTAGGGCTTAAAATAGTGGTGGGATAATAATGACAGGTAAAAGCATGAGGGTTAAGGATAGTTAGTAAAGAGCGTGGAGGCAGAGGATATAAGAGATGAAGACGGCAGGAAAATAATGAGAAGCAGTGTAAATGCACTGGAAGAGTCAAGAAATCTAAGGGAAAAAAGGGACAATGTGTTACTCAGTACCAAAACTAGAAGTAGTGCCAGAAAAGTGGGCTACATAACGTAGGAATTACAGAATAATGGGAAAGGCTGAAGATGAAAGAGAGGTTTCCAGAGCAGTGAGATGAAAATGTTTTGCAATTTTCTACCACAATACATATTTAACATCAAAAAGCCAAAATTTATATGATGAGAAAATATGAATAGAATGGAGAAGCACAATATTGATGGGGGGTAAGGGTAGCATATTTCCAAAATTACCATCTTGCTACTAGTTAGTTAGGAAAGCTTTAAAAAGCTGCTTGATTTTTTCACTGGCAACAGAAAGCTGAAGCAGGGAGGATCTTAAAGTTAGAGGGGTCCTTTTGGTAAAAGGAAAGAAAGCAAATTAGATAGTGTATTTGTTCCAAGTGAGATTTGAGCCAATTTGCCTTAAAGCAGGATTTCCCAAAAGTTTTCTATATTTGAACACAGCCTCTACTATTACTCAGTTTAAGCTGTGGATCTTCTTTTTACTAAATAGCTTATTCAAAATTAACAACTTAAATAGTAATATCTGTTTTATGTGTGGGTTACTTTTTTTATCTCATACATATTAAACAAAATATTTGCTATAGAACCACCTAAAATAATATCTAATTCTCTTCTTGCTTTGCATGCATGGGAAGTGTGATATTCCTAGACTAATATGAAAGGCAGGAGGGATCTTGTCTTATCCTTCACAGTAGTGGGAAGCCCTGAAAGATTCTAAGGAGGAAAGAAATACAGTAGAGGAATGGGCAGTGAATCCCAAGGCCTGCAATGGGGTAGGGCTGGAGAAGGGGGAGCAGAGATGACGAAATGGTCTCTTGAGGCCTGGTATGGAGGCTGAGCACTGTCACTTCTGTCTCGTTTTATTGGTCTCACAAAGCGATTCAAAAGCCTGGTCCAGATTCAAGAGGTGAGGAATCAGTCTCCACCCCTGATGAAAGGAACTGCGAAGAATTTGTGGCCATTTTTAACCCACCACAACTTCTATAATTACATGTTCAAAAGCTCAAGAGAGAGTCATTGACATAATTCAAAAGAGATGATGTTAATTTGGAATGCCCCCAATTTCATGTACTTTTGAAGATATAATATGTGTAGAACTGAGCTTTACAGAATTAGGTCAGATAGAAAAGGAAGATAGCTACAGTTTTATTTTAATTCTTACTTTCATTTCTCTTGATCCAGACATAGGTATTCACACTCACAGAAACACAAACAACTCCTGGGCTAGTGTGGGCTTCTTGCACTATCTTTGTTCATGTGAACTAGACCATTTTTATAATATGAATGGGAAGAACCAAATTAAAGGCCATCTTAATTTATTTTAACCTAAAGAAAACACACAGTTTCTTGGTTTTGTATGGCATCTCTCAACGGGTGAAACGACTAATTCAAGCATCTGAACAGAAAAAAAATCATTTAGGAGAGCGGAATAGTTCCATTTTAGAGTGGAAGTGGAGAAATGATTTATATTCCACTTAATTAATTCTTCATAAAAGTAATATGACAGTGTTTTGTTTAACTCTTCTAGTATATTGTTGTTCCCTCAAAAGTATGCAAGGCAATAATGTCAACATTCCATTAACCAATGTTTTAAGAAACAAGGGGAAGTTCACAGGTCTTTCCAAAACAATGTAGAACTTTTCATTTTTTTGGCTCATTGTTAGAGTTTGGGTTTTCTTTATTTTTTTTTCTGTTTGTTCACCTGTTTTTTAAAAGTCTGAACACGTATGAGGTTCCCTTTTGAATTTTATGTAACATTTTGTGACCAAAGTGAAGCTATTTTCACTTCATTTTTAATGCACTTCTCCCTACCCTGCTTTGTGGTGTTGGAGATAAACTCTACAAAACACATTTCTGCTTTGCCAGCTGCTCCTGTTAGACTCTGCTCATCAGTGATTATGGAGGGAGAATGCAAGGGTGGAGGAGAGAGAAATAACGCGTTTCTTTCTCATGCTTCCTAGTTTATTCCTACTTCTGTTTTTGCATCTTCTTCCTGTCTCCTTCAATGTAGCTATAGTTATTTACTTGGCAGTGGCAGTATTTTGTAGAAGCAGCTGTTGACTCCAGTTCACAGTTTTCCCAAGCTTTAGAACCAGCTTCATCACAGTCCCTCAGAGACGTCGGTGCCAATTTACCAGTGCCCTGTCCTTGAGGTCGAAGTCTGTTTCACAGCTCGAAGGCAGTAACACTAGCCTACTCAGAGCCTCTTCCTCAGATCAATTTCAGCTCCACAGAGCCCCTCCATGGTTCTAACTCTAAGTTTCTAGATTTTGACAATGCCACCTCTTCCCTTTGTGCTCCAGGACAGGGGTTGTAACTGCTGTCTCAGTTGCTACCTCTGTTCCTTTTTGCTTTTAGTTCTTTGATACTTAGTTATAACAGATATGGTTTCTCTCTTCTTTTATATAGGAAACAAAATACATATTGTTTCCTATATAAAAGAAATTCAAATTTTAGATTGGTTTTATTCTTATTGGTGAAATTTCATTCATAAAGTGACTAAAGACTCTACCAAATATTTAAAGAAGCATTAATGCCAATTCTTCTCAAAGTCTTCCAAAAATTGAGCAGGAGGTAACATTTCCAAATTCATTTTATGAGGCCAGCATCACTCTGATACCAAAGCCAGACAAAGATACTGCCAGAAAAGTATAGGCTGATATTTTTTATGAACACAGATGTAAAAGTCCTCAATAAAATGCAAGCAAAGCAAATTCAACAGCACAGGAAAAGGATTATAAACCATTATCAAATGGGATTTATCCCTGGAATGCAAGGATGACTCAACATATACAAAGCAATAAATGTGATACAACACATTAACAGAATAAAAAAAACTATATGATCATCTCAATAGATGTAGCAAAAGCATTTGATGAAATCCAACATCCTGTCATGATAAAATGCTCAACAAATTAGGTATTAGGAATGCCCCTCAACATAATAAAGGCCATTTATGACAACCTACAGCTAACATCATACTCAATGCTGAAAAACTGAAAATGTTTTGTCTAAGATAAGAAACAAGATAAGGATGCCCAGTTGAACCCTTTTATTTAACCTAGTACTGGAAATTCTAGCCACGGCCATTAGACAAGAAAAATAAATAAGTGGCATCTGAATTGGGAAGGAAAAATTTAAACTGTCCCTGTTTGCAGATGGCTTGATCTCATATGTAGAAAACCCTAAACACTCCACCAAAAAACTCTTGGAGCTAGTAAATTCAGTAAAGTTGCAGAATATAAAATCAACACACAACAACTGGTAGTGTTTCTATACTCTTAACAATAAACTGTCCATAAAAGAAATCATGATAGCAATTCCATTTACAATAGCTACATTTAAAAAATATTTAGGAATAAATTTAACCAAGAAGGTGAAAGATCTGCATACTGAGTATTATAAAACATTGATTAAAAAATTGGAAAAGACACAAATTAATGGAAAGATATTCCATGTTCATGAACTGGAAAAACTAATATTATTAAAGTGGCCATAGAACCCAAAATGATTTACAAATTCAATGCAATCCTTATCAAAATTCCAATTACATTTTTCACAGAAACTGAAAAAACAATTGTAAAATTCATATGGAACCATAAAAGACCCCGAATAGTCAAAATAATTTTAGGCAAAAAGAACAAAGCTGGAGGCATCATACTACCTGACTTCAAAATATACCACAAAGTTATAGTAATCAAAACAGCATAGTATGGCTTTAAAACATACACACAGACAACTGCAACAGAATAGACAGTCCAGAAATGAATCCATGAATTTATAGTCAATTGATCATCTACAAAGTTTCCAAGACAATACAATGGGGAAAGAAGAGTTTCTTCAATAAATGATATTGGGAAAACAGAATGTCCATAGGCAAAAGAATGACATGGAACTTTGTGAAAATGACATCACATACAAAAGCCAACTCGAAATGGATTCAAAACTTAAATGTAAGACTTGACACCACAAGAATACTAGAAGAAAACAGGGAAAAATCTTCTTGACATTGCTCTGGGCAATGATTTTTTGGATATGACCCCAAAAGTATAGGCAACAAAAGCAAAACTAGAAAAATCAATTGAACCAAACTAAAAAGTTTTAGTGCAGCCAAAAAAGCAGCCAACAAAATGAAAAGACAGCCTATGGAATGAAAGAAAATGTTTGCAAATTATATATCTGATAAGGAGTTAATATTCAACATATATAAGGAGTTTAAACAACTCAATAGCAAGAAAACAAGTAACATTAAAAATGGGCAAAGGGTTGTTTATTCATGTTTTAGCCCACTTTTGATGGGATTGCTTTTTTTTTTTATTGATTTGTTTGAGTTTGTTGTAGATTCTGGATATTTGTCCTTTGTCAGATGTATAGAGTGTGAAGATTTTCTCCCACTCTGTGGGTTGTCTGTTTACTCTGCTGACTGTTCCTTTTGCCATGCCAAAGCTCTTTAGTTTAATTAAGTCTCAGCTATTTATCTTTGTTTTATTGCATTTGCTTTTGGTGCTTGGTCATGAAATACTTGCCTAATCTAATGTCTAGAAGTCTTTTTCCAATGTTATCTTCTAGAATTTTTATGCAAATGGCCAACAAACATATGAAAAAAATGTTCAACCTCACTAATGATCAGGGAAATGCAAATCAAAACCACAATGCAATACCATCTTACTCCTGCAAGAATGACCATAATCAAAAAATCAAAAAAACAGTAGATGTTGGCATGGATGCAGTAATCAGGGAACACTTCTACACTGCTGGTGGTAATGTAAACTAGTACAGCCACTATGGAAAACAGCATGGAGATTCCTTAACAAATTGAAAGTAGAACTACCGTTTTATCCAACAATCCCGCTACTGGGTATCTACCCAGAGGAAAAGAAGTCATTACACGAAAAAGATACTTGCACAGGCATGTTTATAGCAGCAGAATTCTCAATTGCAAAATCGTGGAACTAACCCAAACATCCATCCATCAATGACTGACTAAAGAAACTATGGAATACTACTCAGCCATAAAAAGGAATGAATTGACAGCATTTGCAGTGACCTGGATGAGATTGGAGACTATTATTCTAAGTGAAGCAACTCAGGAATGGAAAAACAAACACCATATGTTCTCACTGATATGTGGGAACTAAGCTATGAGGACACAAAGCCATAGGAATGATACAATGGACTTTGGGGACTTAGGAGGAAGTATGGGAGAGGGGTGAGGTACAATAGGGTTCATTGTATACTGCTCGGCTGACGGGTGCACCAAAATATCACAAATCACCACTAAAGAACTTACTCATGTAACCAAATACCACCTGTACCCCAATAACCTATGAATAATATAAAAATTAAAAATGAGCAAAGGAACTGAAGACATTTATCAAAGGAAAACATACAAACGGTGAACAGATATATTTTAAAAAGTTCATCATCATTAATTATCAGGGAAATGCAAATCAAATTCACATGAGATCTCACCTCACACCAATTAGAATGACTGTTTTTTTTTTAAAAAAAAGCAAATGATAACAAGTGTTGGCAAGTATGTGGAGCAAAGAGAACCCTTGTACCTTGTTGGTGAGAATGTAAGTCAGTACAGCCATTATGGAAAACAGTATGGAGGTTCCCCAAAGGAAATGAAACCAGTATGTTGAAGAGATATAACTCTCCCATATTTATTGCAACAGTATTTACAATAGTCAGGATATGGAAGCAACCTAAATGTCTATTGGTGGGTAAATTGATAAAGGAAATATGAAATACACTTGCATGTGTGTGTAAGATAATGTGTGTAAAATAATGGATGATGGAATACTATCTAGACTTAGAAAAAATCCCATCCCATCATTTGCAACAACATGGATGAGCCTGGAGTACATTATGGTAGGTGAAATAAATCAGGCACAAAAAGACAAATACTATATGATCTCGCTTAAACTTGGAATCTGAAAAAATTGAACTCATAGAAACAGATAGTAGAATGGTCTTTGCCAGGGGTTGGAGGTAGGGTGAGGAATAAGGAGGTGTTGTTCAAAGAGTCTTAAGTTTCAGTTAGACAGGATGAATAAATTCTGGAGATCAACAGTGCACATGGTGACCACAGTTAACAATAATGTGTTGTATACATGAAAATTGCTAAGAGATTAGATCTTAAATGTTCTTGCCACAAAAAATGATAAATATGTAAGGTAATTAATATGTTAATCAGCTTGATTTAATCATTTCACAACACATACATACATCAAAGCATCATGTTGTGCAATATAAATATACACAACTTTTATTTGTCAATTATACCTTAATAAAGCAGGTGGAAAATGTGACGAAAGAGAAACATGGATGATAAAATAGCAACATAAAGTTAATCGTGATCAATTGAAGTGTGGTCTTAAAAGTTCAGACTATATCTACCCAAAGGGTCTAAAGAATATAATCTTTAGGAAATTTCAGGATTTACAAAACTCACTTGAAGTGGTTTAAAATTAGACAGACTTTTAATATTGAAATCACATACTTAGGGGATGGAGTTACCAAAAGAAAATAATACTATATAATTAACATCAATGTAGACTTTTCACCTAACAATTTGAATGAACTTTGTAATACTGACACTTTTAGCTAATTTGTACAATATTCTCACGAATATAATAGGATGCAAATATCACACATATGAAACAGCCAAAAATTAAGATTGTTTCAAGTATACAAGATTCAAGCAGAAAATCCAAATAAAACATTTTATATGCAACTAAGTTAAGCAAAGGTATGTAGAAGAAAAAAGTAAATGTGCGAGAATAGGGACCATTTAGTTATTAGGGTTCTGAGCAGAAGATGTAGCAACTTTGGGCCTCATCATGCCCTGTGTTCCCCAGGGGGATTGTGTGCTGAGAAAGATGGCCTTTTCAGACTTATGACAGAATCTTTCTCAGTGACTGAGTGACTCTTAATTGTAAATACAGTTAACAGTGCAAGTAGGCCAACTGTAGGTGTTAGCCCTGGGTGTTGCTGACTTCAAAGGTGTTAAGTGGAGCCTTAGGCTGGAGGAAAGTGTGGGGGCAGTTGGAAAGATGTATAAAAAGTTACATAATGACTTACATATAAATAGAAAATCTATGGAAGGATAAACAAAAGTAATAGCATCTCTTGTCCCTATAGGGGTGATCTGAGTGGCTGGGGGACAGGATGGAGAGACTTGCCTTTCACTATGTACTCATTTGTACTTTTTGAATTTTGTACAAAGTTTATATATTACTTATTCAAAATACAAATAAAATAACCAAATGTTTAATTCATATTTGTATTGTCCTTTACAGTTTCCAAACAGCTTTCTCTTCCATAATTCCCTCTGGTACTTGCAAAAAGCCTGTGAAGCAAACATGGCAGGTATTCTCATTTTATATGTGAATTAACTGAGGATACAGGTGTCTGACTTCCTCCATATCATACAATCAGTTAAAGCTTAGGTTTAACACAAGGTTTTCTGCCTCCAAATCCAGCATTTGTCCCATCATAACTTGCTTTCTTGGGTATGCCAAGGACCACAAAACAAATTGGGTAGAAAATAAAATCTGCCTGTACAAGACAGAATTGATGGGCCAAGCTCTGGGCTATGCAGCGTTCTAGGCCTTGTGGAAAGACTATTACTGTAGCCATAGCAATCTACAAACCAAAGAGTGGACCCAAAGTTCCATGCCACTGAATCAGAATAAATATGTATTGAATAATGATTGCCCAGGCATTATTCACAATCCTTACCAAGAATTTTACCTATCTCTCCAAGACAGGTATTATGCCCATTTTGCAGATGGGAAAATCGAGATACAAAAAGATTACACAACCAATATGTTAAGCTAAAAAAATGATAAGACTAAAGTATATCTTCAATTCATCTTTTCTAAAGTCTAGTGTTTTTCCAGGTACTGGGCTGGTTGCTCTTTTGGATACATAGATAAAGAGAGCAGCTGCCTCAAGAATAGAAGTGTGTGTTGTGAGGTAAGGAGAGAAGAGAATGGTTGGTCAGAGAGAAGGAAGGTCCTGTGAAGACTAATTCTGATGAATCTAGGTATTACAAAAGTAGTCTGAGCAAAACACTGTAACAATTTAAAGGAGGAAGCCATCTTGGCCTCCTTTAGATGAGTTAGACATGGCTTAACAAAAGAGCTAGGATAAGAAATAGACTGAAGAATTACTAGGAGCTTGAAATATGGAGCAGGCCTGTGCGAATAACTTAATGACTGACGTTGTCTAGAACATAAACCATATTTTAAAAATTGTCTGTTGTATCCTCCATATCAGATCTTTATGTTACAGGAGCACTTTGGACACTGCCAAGATACTGGTGATTAAAGCTCCTTAGGGGAAACAGTGCAAAAACCAAAAACATGATTTGTTAAAATGAATGTATGTAAGGTGGAAAAGAAGGAAAGAAAGCATGGGAGGACTGCTTCTACTGCCCAATTTTGTATCAATCTGTCTTGGCTGAGCTCTGCTTTATACTACTGTCTCATTGTGGTAATTATTTAGTGCACTGTTAAGAGACACAGAAATGCCAAAGTAGGCTGGATGCAGTGGCTCACGCCTGTAATCCCAGCACTTTGGGAGGTCGAGGCGGGTGATCACAAGGTGAGATCGAGATCATCCTGGCTAACACGGTGAAACCTCATCTCTACTAAAACTACAAAAAATTAGCCGGGCATGGTGGTGGGTGCCTGTAGTCCCAGCTACTCGGAAGGCTGAGGCAGGAGAATGGCGTGAACCTGGGAGGCAGAGTTTGCAGTGAGCCGAGATTGTGCCACTGCACTCCAGCCTGAATGACAGAATGAGACTCCATCTCAAAAAAAAAAAAAAAAAAGACTAAAGTAACCTTTGCTGTACCTGTCAGCTCTGTCCAAGTCCAAGCCCAAGTGGAGCATTAGGTTGGTTGAGTGGCCGAATTCACAACTCCTGCTACCAAATATGCTCTTCCCTCAGTCTCAAGTAGTTTTCAGTCTGAGCTCCCCAGATATTTTGGACCTTTGAAAGAGCATCAGGGGTTTTTACAACAGAAATTTTAATTGCCTAACAAAATGATTCTTTGATTCTACCTGTTGCATGTATTGTAGTTCCAGATAAGGTTTTATTAATTATTAAAAAATACAATGATAGAAAACATACATCATTGAAATAAATTCTCAGTGTTGCAAGATTTGGAAATTCTGAGCCAGGTCAAGGGTTTCTCATGCAAGCTACAAATGAGAAGCAAGGTGGTGAGCAATAACACTGTGTAATGGAAAGAGCACTGGGTAGGAGGGTATGACAAATGGGTTCTTCTGTGATCCTATTAACAGGATGGGAGGTTTGCCACTATGTGGTGGGATGACCTTAAAATAATATCTTACCTCTCAAGACACCTTTTCTCCCAATCTATAAGATGCAAGAACTGAAAAGGTGACCCTCATTTGTCCAACTCTTGCCAGTAAGATGCTGAAAACTTTCTAGGATTAAAGAAAACTGCTATTTATTTATTTATGGTAGGTTGTTAGCCATTTTGGACAGTGAAAAAATGTTTCATTTGATGTGAATCTGTAAACTGAGCTGAAAAATTCACTTCAATTTGTTAATGACTGACATTATCTAACACCAAGTGATTTCTCTAGGAGTTCAATATAATCCATGATAAATTACTTCTTCAATATAAATGTTGCAATATGCCATTATATACAAAGACTGAATATATGGACTTTCCCCTGACCATTCTATTTGTTCTGACTTCATTAAAGATTAACATTGATTACCACAGGATGACTCGAATATTGTGCATAATATGGATACTGCAT
Organism: Rhinopithecus bieti; assembly: GCF_001698545.2. Classification (NCBI taxonomy): domain Eukaryota; kingdom Metazoa; phylum Chordata; class Mammalia; order Primates; family Cercopithecidae; genus Rhinopithecus; species Rhinopithecus bieti. The sequence continues at coordinate 1,671,314 of NW_016819911.1, forward strand.
GCCAGTTTGTGAGCCTGCAGTTGTGTAAAAAGCAAAAACAATTAAGCATCATCTGTAAGATGCAGAATGCTACTAGAGGTACATGGGGATGCATGCTAGACCCAGGTGCAGTAAGTTAGCTGAGATTTTCTGGAAGGAGACATGTAAGCTGAGAGGCTGGGTAGATGAGAAGGAGTTAGCCTTACAAAGGGGCTGAGAGGTGAAAGTAAGAGCATCTAGACATAGGAAACAGCATGTGTAAAGGGCCAGAAGTGAGAGTGACCAGAGCATGTTGAGGGAACTCAAACAGGTTAAAAGAGTGAGACTAGTGGGTTTGAAGGGGGTATGACCACATGAGGCCAAAGTAGTGAGTGGTGGTCAAGTTATGCATACCATTATAAACTATCTTAGGGCAGTGTGACATTATCCTATAAGTCATTAGAGTAATTGATGTGTTCAATCGGGGGAATAATCCAATTTGTATTTGTCAAGTTTATTCAACCTTCAGTGTGGAAAGTGATGGCCGGAAAGCAAGACTGGAGGCAGAGTGACAATTTACAAGGCCATGACACAAATCCAGGTGGGAAATTATGATAGTCTTAACCAGGGCAGTGGGATAGACGTTGGAGCAGAAGGAGCGCATTCAAAAGTTTTGTAGATGGTAGAACTGGCAGGGTTCCGTATTTGATTAAAATATGTAGTATAGGGGAGAGAGACAATCCAGGGAACATACTCTGGTTTCTAGCTTGGGAAACTTGATAAATAGTACTGCCTTTCAATGTGATAAGGAACAAAAAATAAGAAATGAATTTAGGTTAAAAGAGGAAATGTGATGAGTTTGGTTTGGGGCACATTGTACTTGGGTGCCTATGGGCCATCCAGAAAGAAATGTAGGAATACGCACCAAGTTCTGCACGGAACTGTAATCCCAGCACTCTGGGAGACTGAGGTGGACAGATCACTTGAGGCCAGGAGTTCCAGACCACCCTGGCTAATATGGAGAAACCCCATCTCTACTAAAAATACAAAAACTAGCCAGGCGTGGTGGCGCATTCCTCTAATCCCAGCTATTCGGGAGAGTGGGGCAGGAGAATCTCTTGAACCTGGGAGATGGATGCTGCAGTGAACTGAGATTGCAGCACTGCACTCCAGTCTGGGTGACAGAGTGAGACTCTTTCTAAAAAACAAACAAACAAAAAAATGTAGGAGTGAAGCTCAGAGGAAAAAAATGGATTGGAGATAAAACAGAGATACAGAAGTCACCAGCCTAACGGCATTTGAAGCTGTGGATTAGATGACCATTCAGGAAAAGTCAACAGAGTTAGAACAGAACAAGGCCAAGAAAAGAACACTGCCCAAGGTCACATTTTAAGAGATGAGTTGGGACATAAGAGGATGTCCAGGAACACACACACAAAATCACAGAAGTTCAAGGGAAGAGAGTGACTTAAAGAGGAAAGAATGATCAATAAATAGTGTTAGGTGATGTCGAGAGCCCAAATAAGGAAAGATTTAAGAAGTGGGCCAGGTGTGTTGCCTCACCCCTGTAATCCCAGGACTTTGAGAGGCTGAGGTGGGCAGGTAGCTTAAGCCCAGGAGTAGTTGTAGTGGGTAGTTATCGCCCAGCCTGGGCAACATGGTGAAACCTCCTCTCTACTAAAAAGACAAAAAATTGGCCAGGAGTGGTGGTGTGCACCTGTAATCCCAGGTACTTGGGAGGCTGAGGTGGGAGGATCGCCTGAGCACAGGAAGTCGAGGCTACAGTGAGCTGTGATCACATCACTGCACTCCAACCTGGGTGACAGAATGAGACTCTGTGTCAAAAACAAGAAAACCCCAAAACGGTCATTGGATTTAGCAAGCAGAAGGTCATTGGTGTCCTTTGTGGGAGCAGTTTCACCTGGGTCATGGAGATAAAAGTCAGATTACATAGGGATGAGAAGTTAGTGAAAGCTGTGGTTGTGGTGACAGCATGTGTAGAAAAAACTTTCAAGAGGTTAGCTATTAAAGAGAGTTGAGAAAGATGGTGCTAGACTGTATTAGGACAAAAAGGACTTGAGCATGTTTATATGCTAATGGGCAGAAGCCAATGATGAATAAGACGATAGTCAGTGGGAGGATATTTTTAAGGATGTGGGAAGGAAGATTTGAGGTACAGTACTGATGGAAGCCTTAGCCTTTGCCAGAAAAAGAGAAGGAAGCAGTGATGATAGTCCAGTCACAGGTTGGGTAACAGGAGGTAGTGTGATAAGTTTTGAGATGCAAAGATGAGTATTACAGGATCCCAGTCTTTGTTCAGTTTGAGAGAGAGAGAGAGAGAAAGAAAAAAAAAAAAAAAAAAAAACACATGCAAATAATTCCACTACTCAAGTCAAAGTAATAAATAATTTAAGAAACTTACAAGTCAAAAATAATGAATGGTACCTCAGAGACTGGAAAGGTTGTTTCTGATTGGGGTGAAGTAGAATTGCATAAGGAAGTGAAAACTTAGATGTGTCTTGAAGTATGTCAAGAATTTGGAGGTGTAGGCCATTGTATAGCATGAGAATAGTTTCAGCAAAGGAAACATATCAATAAAGTGAAGATGTGCAGAAAATGGTGAGTAGATAAGATTTGAATGAAACGTAAGATATGTAAAATAATAGCCAATAAATCTCAAAATATAAGTTGGAGCTTTATTGAGGAAAGCCATGCATATCAGGCCAAAGAGTTTGGCCTTGTTTTCAGCAGGCAGAAAGAAGTTACAGAATAATTTTTTGTAATGTTTAAAAAATGGAACATTTGGGAATCAGAAAAGTATGACAGCACACAAAAATAAAGGCATGGAAAATCTTGAATGCTCCAAAAGTATACTAGACATTCGATAAATATTGATTAATAAATACAGGGCTAGTTGGATGAGTGAACAAAGGAACACACAGACAGTCATTCTAACACTGGAATCAAGGGTTTACATAATTTTGCATTGACTACTTAATTATGTGAGTAGGCTGACTTCAGTTGCACCTCTGCTATTTATGCCAAACATCAACAATATATTCTTATTTACATAACAAAGTGGTCCACAGTCTCTTAGTAGACCAATTTTGTTGTCTAGCTTTAGGACGGGAAATTGAACTTCTAGACTTGTCAAAGTACACAATTTTCTAAATAAAATTTACAGAGTGTGAACTGCTTTTGTATTTCAAATAATATAATATTAAATCAAAACAATGTTTGAAACTTCATTTTTTTGAATGATTTAAAGGAGGAATAGGAAATTGTTATGTTAGTTTTTGAAAACCTTCCTTTAACTGCTAACTTATACTAAGGAAATATGTAAAAAACAAACCATTTACTCTCAAAACTTTACAAAAGATTCTTTTGTCAATTGTGAGAGCTTAGAAAAAATTTTAAGAAAGTATTACAGCTATTCCAACCTAATTTTAAAATGTCCCACAGCTTTTATAGAGAAAAAAGAACTACAGTATTTTCCATGACATCATGATGACTCAGACTTGCTTTATGAATTACATACTCTTTGATATTTCCAATTATTACCTCAAAGAGTTTGTGGAGGGGGCTGATTGATTTCCCTTTATCAGTTGTTGAAAGTGTACACTTGTGAGGCAATGTGTGGAAGAAGCTTTTCATTAAGTTGGAGGTTTGAAGCCTCCAACCAAAATGCTTTTATATTGCATTTAAAGTTTGCTTCCTCAGGATTGTATTTCGTAAAGATAATGTTAATAATTAATTGCAAAGCCATATTTAATTATAAAGCATAATATGCCATAAGGGGTTGAGTAAATACTTTCAAAAATATTAGTCATAAACACCATAGTAAGAAAACAAAGAATTGCTCAAGTGCTGCCTTAAGTATCCTAAAATAATGGCAAACCATGACAAATTTTAGTTAATAAAGATATTTTTATATTCGTGTCAGCAACTGCAAATAAGAATGGAATGTAATTTGCAAATGTACTATGCCATTTGCATTAGCAAATAGTAAAATATGCCCTTTAAATACAGTTGTGTAGACTGGGCAAGAATGTGTGAATACGCAATGATACTGTTTCTTTGAGAGCTTTAAGGCACTCACATCTAATCTATGTGTGTGTATTTTTCCAGACTTGAGGGTTTTATAATCTTTTTGTTAGATACTTTAGGTTTAGGGCTTTTATTTAACCCTCTAGAAATGTTTTATTTCTGACTCATGAAGCAAGTTCCCAAGATTCTGATTTTAAGGCATGTTTTTTAACTAAGATATTTTCTTTGTTGTCATTAAACCTATGAAACATATAGAAAATAAACTTAGAGAACTCAGCATTGAGACATCTTAAGTCTTAACAGAGATGCAACAATTTTCACAATATAAGCCTCCTATGACATGGATTTTAAATGCTGTCATTTATATAAAAAATAGGAAAGTAATAAAGGAATTATCTATCAGTTTTATGATGTAACTTTCACTGGGAAAGTTTTAGAAATAGGGTTTTTTTAAAGGCATCACCCTCGTTCTTTTGAAACAATACTTCCATCTAGTGGACATTTTACTTACGAAAAAACCTTTGATTTCAAATGTAAGTTTTTTCTTGTAATGAAATCAGCATTGTAGGAAAATAACACAGACAATAGCAGAGATAATTTGTTCAAAATATTAAGCTCACGATGAGCAAAATAGAAATCAAATGATTAAATTGTAAAGCAAACAAAAGTATCTGCCTATATAAAACTTTCCTATGTTTAAGAATTCACTAAAACTTTGGTACAAACTTGGCTAATTTATTGTAGAAAGCCAAACTAGATAATACAGGCCCTGGAGTAACTGTAACCAGAACCGAACTAAAACTTGGT
>NW_016819911.1:1676334-1687024 GCF_001698545.2 Rhinopithecus bieti
TTTTTTTTTTTTTTTTTTTTTTTTTTTAAGATCTGGTACAGAAGTCTTGAAACATACAAGGCAATAGAGATCATTCATTCATATATTAATTTTGGCAGCAACATTAACTGGGCTTCAGTTACGTACTAGTCACTTTCTAACACCTGGCGATACTGAAAATTGCTTCATTCACATAGTTCAAGAGGCTACCTATTAGTATCGGTAGTCTAAAACGAACCATTGGAGGGATTTTAAAAAAAACCTTGAGGCGGGCGGATCACAAGGTCAGGAGATCGAGACCACGGTGAAACCCTGTCTCTACTAAAAATACCAAAAACTAGCCGGGCACGGTGGCGGGCGCCTGCCGTCCCAGTTACTCGGGAGGCTGAGGCAGGAGAATGACGTGAACCCAGGAGGCGGAGCTTGCAGTGAGCCGAGATCGCACCACTGCACTCCAGCCTGGGGGACAGAGCGAGACTCCGTCTCAAAAAAAAAAAAAAAAAAAACCTTGGCCTCTGATGATGCCTCTAACTTGAAACACACACAAAATCACAGAAGTTCAAGGGAAGAGAGTGACTTAAAGAGGAAAGAATGATCAATAAATAGTGTTAGGTGATGTAGAGAGCCCAAATAAGGAAAGATTTAAGAAGTGGGCCAGGTGTGTTGCCTCACCCCTGTAATCCCAGCACTTTGAGATTTTACAAATAAGTGAGATTATGCAGTATTCCCCTTCTGTTTCTGGCTTATTTCAGTTAGCATAATATCTTCCATGTTCATCCATGTTCTTGCAAGTGACAGATTTTCCTTCTTTTTAAAGACTGAATAATATTCTATTATATATGTATCTTTAGTTTTCTTTATCCATTCATCCATCAACAGACACTTAGGTTGATTTCACGTCTTGGCTATTGTGAATACAGCTGCAAATAGGGGCCTGCAGATATCTCATCAATATACTGATTTTACTTCCTTTAGACATATACCCAGAATTGGGATTACTTGGTCATATGGTTATTCTATTTTTATTTTTTTGTAAAACTTCCATACTGTTTTCCAAAATCAGTGTGCTAATTTACATTCCCATCAACAGTGTACAAGTATTCCTCTTGTTCCACATCCTTGCCAAAACATGTTATCGTTTGTCCTTTAATAATAGCCATTCTAACAGGTGTGAGGTGATACCTCAGGGTGGTTTTGATTTGCATTTCTCTGTTTAGTGATGTTGAGCACTTTTTCATATAACTGTTGGCTATTTGTATGTCTTCCTTTGAGAAATATCTATTTAGGTCCTTAGCCCATGTTTTAATTGTATTATTTGTTGCTGTTTTTGCTATTAAGTGTCTTTTTTTATACTAACCCCTTATCAGATATACACTTTGCAAATATTTTCTTCCATTCCTTAGGTTGCCTTTTCACTGTATTGATTTTTTTCCTTTGCTGTGCAGGAACTTTTAAGTTTGATGCAATTCCACTTGTCTATTTTTGCTTTTGTTACCTGCGGTTTTGGTGTCATCTCTCAGAAAATTTATTGCCTGGACCCATGTCAAGAAACTTTTTCTCTATGCTTTTTTCAAGTAGTCTTATACTTTTTGTTCTTATCTTAAATTTTTTAATCCATTTTAAGATGATTTTTATGCATGGTGTTATTTAAGATGATTTTCTGCATAGGGATATCCAGTTTTCCCAACATCATTTACTGAAGAGACTATTCTTACCCTATTGCTATTAAATGTTGATGTCCCCTCCAAAATTAATGCTGAAAGTTAATCCCCAAATGTGAGCATATTGAAAGGTGAAGTTTAAAAGGTAATTAGATGATGAGGGTTCATGGATTGATGAGTTAATGGATTAATAGGTTTTCATAGGGTCAGGGAAAACTGATGGTTTTATAAGAAAAGAAAGAGAGACTTCAGCTAGCATGTTAACATGCTTATCCTCCTCACCATGTGATATCTTGCACCATGCCAGGACTATTCAGAGAATCTCTACCAGCAAGAAGCTGTCACCAGGCAGCCCCTCAACCTTGGATTCTCACCTTCTATGATGAAATAAATTGTTTTTCTTTATAAATTACCCAGTTTCAGATATTGTTATAAGCAACAGAAAATAAGCTGAGACACCAATGTAGTCATATTAAGTGGTGGGCCTTGCAGGAGATCATTAAGTCATGAGAGTGAAGGTCTTGCGAATGGGATATAGTGCCCCAACTAATGGAGGGAGTTCTTCTCTTTTGCCCTTCCACCTTCTGCTATGTGAGAACACAATATTTCTCCCCCAACACCCCCAAAAGACACAGAGTTCAAGATGTCATCTTGGAAGTAGAGACCAAACCCTCACCAGAAAAAGAACCTACTGGCACCTTGATCTTGGAGGTCACAGTGTCTAGAACTATGAGAAATAAATTTCTGTTCTTTATAGCTACTCAGTCTGTGTTTTGTTATAGCAGCACAAATGAACTAAGACATCCATTGTGTGTTCTTGGCACCACTGTAGAATCATTTATGGTCATTGTAGTTGACCTTAGATGTATGGATTTATTTTTGCCCTCTCTATTCTGTTCCATTGATTTGTAAGTTTGTTTTTATGCCAGTACAATGTTGTTTTGATTACTATAGCTTTGTAATATATTTTGAAATCAGAAAGTGTGATACTTCCAACTTTGTTCTTTTCGCTCAAGAATTCTTTGGCTGTTCAAATTCTTTTGTAGTTCAATATACATGTTAGGATTTTTTTTCTATTTCTGTGAAAAATGTCATTGAAATTTTGATAGAGATAGTGATGAATCTGTAGAATGCTTTGGATAGTATGAATATGCTCACAATATGATTTTTTCCAATCCACAAACATGGCATGTCTTTCAATTCATTTGTGTCTTTAATTTCCTTCTTTAGTGATTTACAATTTTCAATGTAAAAGTCTTTCACCTTTATGATTAAGTTTATTCATAAATATTTCATTTTTTGTTTCTATTGATAATGGGATTGTTTCTTAATTTTCTTTTAGAAAGTTCCTTGTTTGTATATAGAAATACAACTAATCTTTGTATGTTAACTTTGTATACTGTAATACATTACTGAATTCATATGTTAGTTCTAATAGTTTTTCTGTTGAGTCTTTGGTGTTTTTTCACATATAATCATGTCATCTGCAAACAGGGATAATTTTACTTCTTCCTTTCTGATTTGGAGGATTTCATCTCTTTTACTGGTCTTATTGCTCTGGCTAGGATTTCCAGTACTGTATTAAATAGAAGTGATGACAGTGGGCATCTTGGCCTTGGAATGAATCTTAGAGGGAAAGCTTTCAGATTTTTCCCATTAATTATGATGTTTGCTCTGGACTTTTCATATATGGCTTTCATTGTGTTGAGGTAAGTTTCTTCTATTCTTATTTTGTTGGGAGTTTTAATCACAAATGTCTGTTAAACTTCATCAAATGCTTTTTCTGCATCTACTGTTTTGATTATTATAGCTTTGTAATACATTTTGAAACCAGAAAGTGTGATTTTATTATTTCATTTTGCTAATGTGGTATATCACATTGATTAATTTGCATATTTGTAACCATTCTTTCATTGCAGGTGTAAATTCCACTTGGTCATGTTGTATAATCCTTTTAATGTGCTGTTGAATTTGGTTTGCTAATATTTTATTCAAGATGTTTGCATCTATGTTAATCAGGGATACTACTCCATATTTTTCTTATCTCACAGTCTTGGTCTGGTTTTGGTATGAGGTTGATCCTAGTCACATAAATTAATTTGGAAATGTTATTTCTCTCTCTATTTTTTGGAAGAGTTTAAGATGGATTGGTATTAATTCATCTTTGAATGTTTGATGGAATTCACCTCTGAGGCCCTCTGGTCCTGGGTTTTCCTTCATTGGGAGGGTTTTGATCACTGATCCAATCTCCTTATTTGTTATTAGTCTGTTTGTGTTTTCTATTTTTTCTTGAGTCAATTTTGCAAGATTGTATGTTATTAGGAAGGTATCCATTCCTTCTAGATCATCTAATTTGTTGGTGTATAATTTTTCACTATAGTCCTTTTTGATCCTTTTTATTTCTAAGCCATGCATTGTAGTGTCTCCTCTTTCATTCATGATTTTATTTATGTGAATCTTCTCTCTTTTTTTCTTAGTTGATCTAGCTAAGGGTTTGTCCATTTTGTTTATTTTTTTGAACACCACTCTTAGCTTTGCTGATTTTTCTATTGTTTTTGTATTTCCTGTTTGAGTTATTTCTGATTTAGTCTTTATTAATTCTTTTACTCTGCTAACTTAGAGCTCACTAAGTTTTTCTAACTCCTTGTAATGTAAAGTTTGGTTGTTTGAGATATTTCTTCCTTTTTAATGTAGCCATTTATTGCTATAAGCTTCACCTTTAGTACTGCTTTTGTTTCATCCTATATGTTTTGATATGCTGTATTTTTGTTTTCATTTGTTGTGAAATTTTTTCTTTTCTTTTTTTTTTTTTTTTTTTGACAGGGTCTCACTTTGTAGCCCAGGCTAGAGTGCAATGACACAGTTTCGGCTTACTGCAACCTCTGTCTCCCAGGTTCAAGCAATTCTCCCGCCTCAGCCTCCCGAGTAGCTGGGATTACAGTGTGCGCCAACACACCTGGCTAATTTTTGTATTTTTAGTAGAGATGGGGTTTTGCCATGTTGACCAGGATGGTCTCGAGCTCTGGACCTCAAGTGACCCACCCTCCTGGGCCTCCTGAAGTGCTGGGATTACAGGCACAAGCCACCACGTGCAGCCAATTGTGAGATTTTTTTTTAAATCCTCTTTGATTGCTTTTTTGACTCCATGGTTATTTGAGAATATGTTGTTTAATTTTCAAGGATTTGTGAATTTTTTCATCCCTAATTGTCATTGATTTCTAGTTTCATTTTAATTTTGTTAGAAAGGATACTTGGAATAACTTCAATATTTTTAAAATTGCTAAGATTTGCTGTGTGACCAAACATGTGATCTATCCTGAAAAATGAGAAATAAGGTTTTTGTTTGTTTGTTTGTTTTCTTGAGATAGGGTCTTATTCTGTCACCGAAGTTAGAGTGCAGTGGCACAACCACTATTCACTGCAGACTTGACTTCCTCAGTGCAAGTGATCCTCCCACCTCAGCCTCTCAAGTAGGTGAGTACCTGGGACTACAGGTGACTGCCACCACTCCCAGCTAATTTTTGTGTTTTTGTGGAGAGGTTTTGCCATGTTACCCAGGTTGGTCTTGAACTCCTGGGCTCAAGCGATCCTCCCACCTTAGCCTCCCAAAGTGCTGGGATAATAGGCATTCTCACACCCAGTGGAGAAATAAAGGTGTTTTTTTTTTTTTCTTTGAGATATATTGCACAGCATGGTGGAAAAAGTTTAAAAAATGAATTGTACATCTCAAAATTGCTAAGACATAAATATCAAATGTTTTCACCAGAGAAAAATAAGTATTTAGGTTAACAGACATGTTAATTAGCTTGCTTTAATTATTCCACATTGTATTCATAGCATCACTTTGTTACCCATAAATACATTCAATTACAATTTATCCTTTTACAACTAAATATACAATTTTTTAAAAAAGATTATGTGCTTCTTCTGCTTTGGTGGAAAGTTGTATATATGTCTGGGAGGTCTGTTTTGGTGTATATAGTGTTGTTTAGTTCTGCTGCTTATTGATTTTCTGCCTGGATGATCTATCTGCTACACAGATTGGGTTATTAAAGTCTCCTACTATTATTGTATTGCTCTTTATTTATCTCTTCAAATCTATTAATGCTTGCTTGTATTTAAGTACTTTGATATTCGGTGCATATATTTTATACTTCTTATCTCTTCCTCTTGAATTGACACTTTTATTTTTATGTAATGACCTTCTTCATCTCTTATGACATTTTTTGACTTAAAATTTACTTTCCTTGATTTAAGTATAACCACTCCTGCTCTCTTTTGCTTACCATTTGTATGGAGTTCATTTTTTTTTCCAACCCTTCACTTTCAGACTATGTGTTCTTAAAGTTAAAGGGAGTCACTAGAAGGCTAGATCTTGCTTCTTTTTAAGTCCCTTAAGCTACTCCATATTTTTTGATTAGAGGATTTAATCTATTTATGTTTAAAGTATTTATTGATAGGTAAGAACTTATTGTTGCCAGTTTTTGAATTCTTTACTGACTGTTGTATATTTCCTTTGTTCCTTCTTGCTCTCTGTCTTCGTGATTTGAGGAATTTTTGTGGTGACATGCTTTGATTCCTTTCTCTTTCTCTTTTGAATATTTACTAGCTTTTTTTTCATAGTTACCATAAGGCTTACATATAACATCTTTTAGTTATAATTGCCTATTTTAAGCTGATAAGAATTTAACTTCAATTAGATACAAAAACTCTACACTTTTGTATCTCCCCCCTCATATTTCATGTTATTGATGTCGCGATTTACATCTTTTTATACTGTGTATCTATTAACAAATTACTGTATCCATAGTTATTTTTACTACCTTTGTTTTTTAACTTTTATACTAGAGTTTAAAAGTAATTTGTGGACCATAATTACAGTATTGGAATATTCTGAATATTCTGAATTTGACTATACACTCACACACCAATGAGTTTTATGTTTTTATATGTTTTCATGTTACTAATTAGCAGTTTTTCATTTGAATTTGAAGAACTCCCTTTAGCATTGCTCATAAGGCAGATCTAACAGTTATGAACTGCTTCAGCTTTTGTTTATCTGAAAAAGTCTTTATGTCTCCATTTCTGAAGGACAGTATTGCTGAATATAATTTTCTTGAATGGCAATTTTTTCCAGCATTTAAAATATATCATTCCACTTTCTCCTGGCTCACCAGTTTTCTATTGAGAAATTTACTCATGGCTGTATGGGGGTTCCATTGTATGTGATGAATTGCCTCTCTCTTGCTGCTTTCAAAATTCTCTCTTTGGTTTTGGCTTTTCATATTTTAATTATAATGTATCTTGGTGTCATCTTCTTTGGGTTGATTCTATTTGGGAACCTCTGAACTTCATGGATCTGATTGTTTATATCTCTCCCATGATTTGAGAAGTTTTTCTCAATTTTTTTCTTTAAATAAGTTTTTTTTCCTTTCTCTGTCTTCTATTTTTTGAGATTCTGATCATGCATATATTGATTTCCTTGATGGTGTCCCATAAATTCTATGGACTATATTCTCTTTGACATTCTTTTTTCCTTCTTACTGGATATTTTCATATAATATGTCTGCAAGTTTACAGATCCTTTCTTCGGTTTGACTGAGTCTTCTACTGAAGCTCTCTATTGCATTTTTCATTTCATTCATTGCTTCCTTCATCTCGAGAATTTCTGTTTGGTTCTTTCATAATTTCTGTCTTTATTGAACTTCTCATTTTGTTCATATGTTGTTTTTCTGGTATTGTTGAGTTGTCTATATTCTTTTGTAGCTCACAGAGCTTCCCTAAAACAATTATTTTGAATTATTTTCTAGGCAATTTGTAGATCATAATTTCTTTGGGTTTGGCTACTGAATCTTTGTTAGTTCCTTTTGATGCCATGATGTTTGCCTGATTCTCTGTAATCTATGTAACCCTGAGTTGATGACTGTGGATTTGAAAGAGCAACAACCACTGTTTCCTCTCTTTACAGGTATAGTTCTTCTCCTGTCTGGTCCCTGAACTAATGGGACTACCTCCATGAATTCAGTTGAATAGTGCTAGAGCTGACTCATGTAGCTGCTGCGATATCACAACTGACTCCACAGTTGACAGGCCTGTTATTGGGGGCACAGGCATGGACACACATGGTTTCTGTTGGATCCCCTGGTGAATGGGACTGCCTTTAGAATTATGGTAGAGCAAGGCTGGAGCCAGGTTATGTGGATGCTTCTGGTTCCGAGTCAAGACCACAGATGGTGGGCCTTTTACAAGGGGACAGACAGATATGGCTTCCACCAGGTCCCTGAGTGGGTTCCCATTGGTCCTTGTACATGCCCTGGCAGGACTCTCATGGGTCCTTGGACAGGTCCTTGGGCAGGTACAGATGCTTCTGGCACTCCAGTAGAGTGGGGCTGGAGCCAGGTCATAGGGTTGCTTTAGGATCTGTAGGCAGGATAGAGGTCAGCAGGCCTGCCACTGGGGGACTTGAACTGGTATATCTCCTGCCTTTCCCTGAGTGGGTATGACTTTCCATGGACCATGGCACAGTAGGGCTAAAACAGCCCCAAAGCTGCTTCGGGGTCCACAAATGGGACCGAGGTTAATGGTCCTGCTACCAGGGGCACAGATGGGCATCACTGGGCCCAGGATGGATAAGGCTGATCCTAGACCAGGTAGAATGGGTCTGGAGCTGGTCACAGAGCTGCTTCAGGGTCCAAAGTCAGGTCAGAGGTCAGCGGGCTTGTTACTGGGGTCCATGGGTAGGAGTGGCTCCTTCCAGGTCTTTTGGTAGATGGAGCTGGATGCAGGATTACAGCCAAGGGGAGATAGAGCTGAATCCTTGGGGGAAGAAGCTGCTTTCTACCCTAAAGCAGGACCACATTTGGTAAGCCTGTCACCTGGGTGTCGGCCTGCCTTCTCAGAGTGTTTTTCCTTGGTCTTGGGCTTCACCAGCACTTTGCATCCTCCATCTAGATCCCAAAGCACCCACAAAGGCACATGTCTATGAATGACTGCCAGATTATTGCTTGTGTATGGGAACACAAGGTGGAGACCTGTTATTACACCATTTTGCTGACCAAGTGTGGGGATTCTAAGTGAAATATGCCAGACACAAAAGGACAAATATTGTCTAGTTCCACTTATATGAAGTACTTATGTGAGGTATCTAGAACGGGCAAATTCACAGACACTGAGCTAGACTAGAGGTTACCAGGGGATAGAAGTTTAGAGAGAAGTGGAGAGTTATTGTTTAATGAGTACAGAGTTTCTGTTTGTATGATGAAAAATTCTAAGAATAGTAATGATTGTTACACATCATTGTGAATGTAATTAACCATACTGTATGGTATAATTTAAAATGGTTAAAATTCAAAATTTTATGCTATGTATATTTTACCACAGTAAAAAAGAGAAAACTTTACTACAGATGAGTGAGATTAGAGGAATGATTAGAAGATTCTGGATACTATCAGGAGCACTGGAGGGGAGTTAACTGTGGCTTGTATATACAGAAAAGTAAAAAGACAAATGCTGGACATTTCTATGATTTGGTTTGGATCCAGGGGTTCAGCCAAGTCCAGGCAGAGATAATCAAGGAAATAAGGTAGACTGAAAGCATATTAGCCACCTGAAGAAGAACATTTTCATGTTAATATCCTGATTAATGGTCACACCTGTTCCCAACTCCGCTTAGAAACAGGAGACATGTTATTTTGCTTTCTGATATGTTATGGATAAAATTGCATTTCCCTCACCCCCAATTCATATGTTAAAGTCCTAATATCAGTACCTCAAAATTTGACTGTATTTGGAGATGCTCCTTTAAAGAGGTGATTAAATGATGCTGTTAGGATGGGCCTTAATCCAGTTGACTGTTGTACTTTAAGAAGAGAAAATTTGGAAACACGAAGAAACACCAGGGATGTACGTACATAGAGGAGAGACTATGTAAGGACACAGTAAGATTATGGCCATCTGCAAGTCTAGGAGAATCAAACCTGCCGACACATTCAGCTTGGACTTTCAACTTCCAGAACTGTGAGAAAATTAGTTTCTGTTCTTCAAGTCACCTAGACTGTGATATTCTGTTATGGCAGTCTGACAAAACTAAAACTCTGTATGGCATTTGTTTCTTAAGATATTCTTGTTACATGGTAAAGTAGCTTTATTGATTTAACAGCAAATCTGAAATCCTGTGCTGAAGAAGAACACTAATGGGGAAATGAAGAGGTAAGACCCTAATAAAAAGGTACTTTGGTATGACCTGACAAGCAGTTGCCTAGAGAGGAAGGCTTAGACCATCTTCTGTAGTTCATAAACCCTCTCTCCGGGGGCTTTAACCCCATAAGGCCAAATTCTCAATGCTTGAACCCTGGCTACTGACTGCACCAGCATTTTAAAGGTCCAGCTAAGTTCAATTCCTGATCCTGTTTATATGTAGACCTAGAAATTGACACAAATATTGCCCTTGACAATCATGATTTGCTTAAATATTTTAATAAATAAACTTTGTAATCAAATTACTGGTAAGCAAAACACTGGACAAGAAGAAATGCACATTATTTCATGGACAATAATGAAAGATTTTTTCTGAGCATGGATTTTTGAATTGATTGGAATTTTATACAAAGAAATCTGCTTGCCCATGGTCCTTTGGGCAGGTAAAATTCTAAGGAGAGGCAAAGAAGATGAAGGTGACTACTTTATTCTTTACCTGTTTATTTGCTTGCATCTTCTTCCTTTGCTTCCTCTCATGTGAATTATCTCTGTTCACAGTGGCACAGGAACTGTGCTGGGGACTACAAAAATAAAGTTCGATGAATATATTCTATGCTCATGAAATGCCAGCGTCATGGAAAGAGCCACAAAAGGAAATGATTTCGCATTGTGCATTAAATCTTGCTGCACAGTGATACGGAGTCTGTGAGAACACAGAAGATATAGCCATACAGAGGATATAGAACAGAAGATGGGGGCTGGAAACAGGGCTGTTCTCAAGGAGATGATGCATGAGCTTAATTTTGAAGGAAAAAAATATTTTTCATTTAAAAAACAAAAATTTATGAGGACTT
>NW_016819911.1:1687269-1697813 GCF_001698545.2 Rhinopithecus bieti
TTTTTTTTTTTTTTTTTTTTTTTTTTTTTTTTTTTTTTTTTTTTTTTGGCATACATCAGTATCATCTGGAGGATTTGATTCAACACAGACTGTTGTTTGCTGAATCAAAAGGTCTGTAGTGGGGTTTGAGAATTTGTGTTTCTTGTATGTTTCTAGGTGATAGTTCTATTGGTCCAAGAACTGCGCTTTGAGAGCCATTGCTTTAGATGGAATAGTAAGAAAGGAGGGAAAGATCAGTAGAAACATGGATCAGGTTGTGCAGTTTTGGCATGAAACAAAGGTACTAGGCTGGGCAGTGGGGTGGGAATGGGGCTTGAAATTCAGCCAAACAGCACATGTCAAGCCTTGAGGGCTACATCCACTTAAGGGAAGGACCATCTGACTGTATTTTGTCTCCCCATAGAAACTCTTACAAAATTTTCTGCCCTGTGGATATGTCTTTTTATCATTGGTCTGCCCAGAGGAACCATTTTTTTGTGGCATTGGTTTTTACTGCCCTGTCTAAAGCCTCTCAAAGTGTGGTTTTTGGACTAGTAGCACTATCACCTAGATACATACAAGAAACACAAATTCTCAAACCCCACTGCTGACCTCTTCCACAAGGGCATGAGTATGCCAGAGGCTGGAAGAGACATGTAAAACAAAAGATTAACATGGAACTGGAGATGGCTCAGTATGCCCAGAACAAACAAGTGATGGTAAAGACATGACTCCATGCTGGCCAACCTGACTTCTGTCTGTAGTCTCTTGCACTTAGGGACCTTGATTCTCCTCCACAGACAGATTCTATATGGACATTGCCCTTATTTCACCCTGCCACTATGGACAGCTCCTCAGCTTACCTATTTACCAGGCGATACTGTCTGACATTAAGTAGATGGCAGAAAAAGGCAAAGATAGGACACTCAAAAGGCAGGTTGAATAAAACTAACAAAATAATGGCATGGGTGGAAGATAGTGAGCGAATAAAAGAGAAGACCACACAGGACCAAAAAGCCTAATGGGGATGACTGAAAGACACGAGTACTCAGATATGAACCGAGAAATTAATGGAAAAAAATTAAAGAAAATGACCAGCATTCCACATCGATCAACAACAGAAAAGATTACCTGAGTGGCTGTATTTAGCGTTGACCTGAGAGGATTAAAAATAAATTTGCTTGAGAAGAAAGCCGATTAGGATAAGACTACAGAGTTCTCAAGCAAGATAATAATGTTCTGAACAAGAGATTTAGCTTCAGTAATAAAGAAAGAGAAAAATCTTACAGATGAAGATTCTTTTTTAAAAAAATATTCAAAACAGGCATAACCTGTGGGTTACTTCAAGGGAACCATGCCTGCTGCACGTATTTATGGTGTCTCTATTGCCTTCTGACCTCATAATTGTTAATTCTCTTCTTTTCAACAGGGCCTCCCACTTCAAAGTATATGATTAATGTGGTACATGGATTTGGGTGAGAACAACAAAATATTGAAATTTCAGCATTTCTTTAGTAAAGGCAAAAGGCTTTAAAAGGATTGGTTATTTAAGGTCTTCTACATCATACTGACCATGGTATTTTTGGGTTGTGATTAAAAGAATGAACAGCAAGTGGGAGATTGTTTAGTGAATGTTATAGTGCTTTGTTAAGACTTTCAGCAGCACATGAGAGCTTCTCCTCTGTGTTATCCAACTAGTGTGCAGGTAAAATCTGCTCTTCTGCTAAGTACTCTCAGTGTGCAATGAAGCTCTGGGAAGGTTGTTACAACACAGATTGGTAGGACCCCACTCTTCCAGTTTCTGATTCAAATTTTGGGTATGGCCTGAAGATTTGCATTTCAAACATGTTCCCAGCTAATGTTGATGCTGCTGATCTGAGGACTATGCTTTGAGAACCACTGTTTGCAAACATGAATCATCTCATTTCTTATAATAGGAAATCAGTGTTTAAAATGGCAAAAGTCACAGATTTTGGACAATTCCCAAAGCCCATGAGTGAAGACCAACACCCAAGTAAATGTGTGCACCTCTCACTCTGCGTCTGAGAGATATTGCCAATTTTTCCCCTGCTGCTTACCAAAGATTTCATACACAAAATGACAGGTGCAATACAGCAGTGTTTCAAAAATTCTACCTCAGTGAAAGAGAGCTGATTATAAAGTTAAACAAGGCTGATTGAGTCAGGCTGATTAAACGGAGGAAGTGAAAAAAATAGACTTTTAAAATTTTCTATTGAATAATTTTTAAAGATTTCCTAGAGGTAAATTTGAGGGCATATATTCATGAATCGAAGTGATACTTGTGCTACATATATCTTTGAACATGCCACTCTGTATTTGAAGAACTCGGTCAGTTGGAAACAAAAACAAAGAGAATAGCACAGAATAGACTTCCTGGTGATGTCCACAAGCAGGTCTGGGAACCAGTACAAATCTTTCTCAAATCAAAAGAACTACCACTGAGATTCAGCAAGCTACCCCTCACCCAGGCATCATTTAAACAATTATTTAAGCATTTCTAGGTTAAGTGGCTTATTTAGCCCCAAACAAACCACTGAAATAATTGGAAGCAGAAATAGTCCTTGCACGCCATCCTTCCTTCTTTGAGTGCCAAACACCTCTCTTCAGCAAACAGGTTTCAACTCATGACGCAATAATGGATTCGGAATTCCGATGGAATAAGCTCAAACTGATGAAGGCGTTTTCAATATTTATCTGTGAGTGACCACGCTTTTCATTAGTCTACACTACTCATGGAGATTGGTACATTAATAGATAACCTTCAGCCTGTAAGCTCATTTGGGAAAGCAGTAGGTGACAGGGTCCTCTTTCAAATGGGATAAGTTCACTGTTTCTCTGAAAAATAGCACTGTTGGTTCTGAAAATAGAAGTGTGTAGGCACTGAATAAGTATCATAGGAAAACATTACAGAGTCTTATTAGGAATGCTGTTGGAAGTAGCTGTTGTGGGAGGGTGGAGCTCATTCCTTTAAGAGGAAGGTTGGGACTATTGAGTTAGCTCTCAGCTCCTCTCATTAAAAGGGACTTAAATGAAGACTCCTGACTGCGAAGGGGAAGCCAGCCAGGCTGGGTGAAGGAGGAGGCTTCTGCTAACAAGCCTGGTGTGGGGGCTTACACAGAAAACTAGCACAATCGACCTCCTTTGTTCTTCTACATGGACTGATGTATGGGAGAGAAGGCCCTGATGGGTTAGTTAGGGATATCCCTTTTGAGGGAGCCCTAGAAAAAAAGCAGATGCTAAAGTAAAGACCAGCTGGGATCAGTGTGACATAGCTTCTACAGCACCCTTTAGTTATGGCCCTGTCATACCAGGGGGGAAAAAAAACCATCTGTTTGTTCCCCTTCTGCTTATATACCATGTTTGTGTGGTGTGAGTATCTTGAATGTGCCCATATAAATGCAAAAGGTTAAGACCAATGTGGAACACTAACCATACACACAAAGGAACCTCCGTTAGTCCTCTTTCCATGATGTCAGTATTTTGATGGCTCCATTCTACTCTCTGAATATGGAGTAGACCTAGGTAACCACAAATCCCAGATGGAGTATCAGGAAAGACTCATTCTAGCCTGCTTCGCTCACGCAGCTAGTGTTCTTTTAAGCACACATTTTGAGCTCAGCACCTTTGTAGTATTAGTGCTTGTGAGTATTTGGGACTTTCCAAACATGGGGAATAACTTGAGCCAAAAGAAAAGATCTTATTCAAAATTGGAGAGTAATTATTGCAAAACTCTTCTCATGAGGCAAGTTTTAAAATGTCATGCATGGATTTGATTCTCCCTTTTAGGCTAACAATGTCTTGAAAGTGTGGCAGAGCCAATGGGAAAGGACCTGGAGAAAAAGCTGCAGGATAAGGATGCTGGGGACCAGAAACAGCGATGGAGATTTTCAGAGTCTACTTTTATAACCTCATGATTTTGTTGCTTTGAAGCGATTTCTAAAGAGATATAATTATTGCATCAAAGCAAGACAGCTGGTTTTTTAGAATATCTATTATCGACACTAACACTGGCTCTTCAGTTTTCTAAACAAGAATCCTTGCCATATGTTTGGCATTTGTAAAACAGTTTTTCTCTTTGTTTTCATTCATGCCAGAAGTTCTGTGATCTGATTCATTCACAAGGCTCTTGTGGTCTTGATCTTGGTCTTGTTGGGTAGGATTGCATTAGCCATCCAAAGTGTATCTCCTGTTTTCATTTCAACTGTATTTCAATGCAAAGCTTATTGTCAAGGCAGCTTATTTAAATTGGTAAACAGCCTTCAACCTTTTTTATGGTCAGTCTTGAGAACTGTATGTGCAATTCTCTTGTGAAAGAAATATAGTGAGTCACAGCCATCATGACATTATTCATTGCCCAGATGGACTGCTTCTCAGGACCCAGGAATAATTGTTAATGGTGTTGTAGACAAACCTAAGTGTATGTAGTGCAAAATCTGCCACCATCAGTACCATCACCACCACCAGGACTGCCACCACAACCACCACTACCACCGGGACACTGGACAGGGAATGGAGAGATTTCAAGATACTGAGCTAAAAATAAACAAAGTCTTCCAATAAGAAGATTCTGGAAAGAATTAGAAAGAAAGAATTTGTTTTAAAACACAAAAAAATCTTTTCTTTTCTTTTTTTCTGCAAAACCTAGAACAATATAAAATCCTGTAAGGCATGCACGTGGCTTTTGTTTGCACGCCTCAAAATTATACTTCAAGCATGGAGATCTTAACCATTCATCTTTAAAGCTTTTTTTTTTTTTGCTTTTTTTTTTTGAGACAGAGTCTCACTCTGTCACCCAGGCTGGAGTGCAGTGGCACGATCTCGGCTCACTGCAACCTCCACCTCCCAGGTTCAAGCGATTCTCCCGCCTCAGCCTCCAGAGTAGCTGGGATTACAGGTGCCTGTCGCCATGACCACATTTTGTATTTTTAGTAGAGGTAGGGTTACACCATGTTGGCCAGACTGGTCTCAAACTCCTGACCTCAGGTGATCCTCCCACTTCAGCCTCCCAAAGTGCTGTGATTACAGGCATGAACCACCATGCCCCGCCCATTTTTAAAACATTTCCAAAGACATCTGAGAAGACTGTTGGATAGAGTATTACAGCATTTCTAGGAAACTAACATGAGAACCAATGCCTAGCAGTGCTTCATTCATGCTGATGCTACACTTAACTGGAACATGACTGCTACTGGTAGCTATTGTTTCTGAATGCCTACTATGTGCCAGGTGATTTACAAAAGTTATTAATCTTTCAAAAACTCTGTTAAAAAAAGAGAAAAGATTGAGTAAAATTGCACAAGATGGTCCAAATAGTAAGTAGAAGAGCTAGGATCAAACAGGTCTGTTCAATTACAAATCCCACGTACTTTCCACCATAACTCTTTGCTAATATTATTGTCTTTTTTCTTTAAGAAGAAGAGAGAATTGTTTTAATATATTTGTGAACCAACTTATCTTTTTATTTTGAAAACTTCCAAGTGCATGATCTATTATAATAGGAAGTTTGGTATTTCAAACTCCAGCAAGATAATGGATGCCTTTCCAAAGGATTGCATCCATTTTCTCCATTGATTTCACTAAATTTCACATAGCCTCTTTTTTTACAGCAGTTTTTTTTTTTACAGAATTTAACTTTTTTTAGATTCCTAATGGAAAGTATTCCTATTTTAAATAAAACTATGCATTTCCTATATGTATGACATTAATTGTTACATGTACTAATTAATTATGAATATTGAACTAAGGAATGTTCATATTCTGAAAATTTATGTTAAGTGGTGGCACCTACTGACGACACATGATATGGCAGTCCAATGTCATCAGAAACATTCTTAACATTTTAGAATAGAAATTGTTCTGTCAAATTATAAAATTATAATAGTAATACGGTATATCTGAAGTATAAGTAGTCACAGAACATGCATGGCACATTTTTTGGCATCTCAATTTTATTCAATATTTATGTATGAAAGCAAATATATATCATGACTTTGACTTCAAAACTTGGCCTGAATTTTTCATTTATGATAGAGATCTTCCAAAAGAGTCTATGTTCTTAACACATTCATTAACATCTTGCCATTAGCGGTTCTCCAGTGAAAAACTTTTAGAAATACTGGTTCTAGCTCATCTCTCCTGTGTGAAAGATAAGGAAATGATATTTCCAGCTCTATGTCTGGGTTTAGAGACAGATTTGGAGAAGATAGAGTTTCAAACTTTTATATTTTTTTCATAAGAATTAATCACAGGATTTTCATTTATATAATATATTTCAAAATAACTAGAAGAGAAAAATTGTAATGTTCTCAACACAAAGGAAAGGTAAATGTTTGAGGTGATGAATATCCCAATTACCCTGATTTGATCATCACACATTGTATACAGTCATTGAAATATCACATGCACCCCAACTGTGTACAACTATTGAATGTCAATTAGAAACTTAGAAGAAAATGTTAAATTTGGGATATGATAAACATTTCAAAAGAATGTTGGGAATGTAAGAAGTTCCATGACCCTGAAAATTGATACAAATGCTAGGATAAAATACTCCATCTAAGAAACCTTTGCAAGTTCTCAAACAACTATGAATGACATCCAGTGGCACACTGGTGAACCTGATAATCTCTTTTGCTGGAATATTTTAAAATTCAATTTTACTTGAAGGAAATTTTGATTGCAAATATGCCATTAGTTTCATCATATAAGACAACAGATAAATCACCAACACTAGCTTTATAACACAGTCAACATTCTGAAATACATTTATTTCATATAATAAAGATGCTAAAATATAGGTCAAATTTTAAAGTTCAAAGAATAGCTTTGAAATAAGACCACAGATGAGGGTCTAAGGGTCTGAGGGTCTAAGGAACTAAGATGTAGCCTAGCAATAGGCAAACCACTTCAAAAATGCCAAATGATTGCTCAAACTGAAATCATAGACTGAGGTTGGCAAAAATAAGAACTGAAAACATCTAAGGATGCATTACTACAGTAAACAACCAAGTCTGACTTAAAAATGTGCAAACTGGTTGCTATCATATTGCTGAAGCGGCAGACTTTTGATTTTTTCTCAAAATGACTTGGCCAACATGGACACTTTACTGTGACACATAACTAGGGCTTCTGTTGTATGGAGGCTCCAGGATTGATTCATTCAGCAAATCAAGAATGTCATTAAGTATCCACAGTCATTCTTTTTGTTCTACCAGTCTTCAGCCTTGCTCTTTTGGTTACCCCTTTTCATGTTTGCAAAATGACTTTATCTCCAAACCTTATATCCTCATACATCCATGTCCAGAGACAAAACAAAGAAAAAAATGGGTACTCTCTCTTGCTCTCTCGCTCTCTCTCTCTCATCTCTTTTTAAGAACTTGGAATCTTTCCCCAAAAAATACCCCATATATATCAATGTCCACTCATGTATTACTACTTAGAATTGGATCAAGAACCTCTTTGCAACCCAACCTCAAACTGGCAAGGGAAATGGAATTCCTGTACTGTGTTATGATTGGTAGAGGATAATTAAGGTTCCATCTGGGCTGAAACTAAAGCAGGACTGGTCTTCTCTGAGAACTATAATAATACCTGCATCAAATGTAAGTTCTATAATAAGGAAAGGGGCTCTCGGGAAGAAAACCAAGTGTCTGCTACACAGCACAATGTAAAGCAACAGAAATTGGCATCACCAAAGGCCAACACAGAAACTGTTAGCCTGGAAGACACCATGCTAAATAGAAAGTATAAATGAAAAAGAAACACACTTAGAGGGGCTAAAGAAAGGGAAAACATCACAAGAATGCTTCCATCTATCCCTTCTGCATCTGGAAACTTCATTTCTGACTCCTGAACACTTCAACCAATGACAGTCTAACATCTTAAGGCCACTTTTCACAAGAAGTGTATATAAAAGTATAAGAATGATAATGACTTGCTCTGCAGAATACTGGGAGAGCAAAAGGGTTTTGTTCTGACTGCATCTTCCCCCACCATAACTCTGTGGGTTCTTTATGCTTACACATACACAACTCATGCAGGCTGTATCTAACCTTGCTGTGTGGCTGATTCTGGAGTTGTGTTACCCTGTGAGCGGAGGGCATGGAAGGCATTTGGTCCCAGGAGGAATCAGGAGCTCTTTGGGTACAATGAGTTCAATTTAGCGCCCTGTCAGTGTAGGTTATGTAAATAATATGATGGAAGTTTACATAGATAATTTTGTCTGTGTTGCATATTCATTCCTATAATGTTATACATTATCCTCAGAAACTAGATGATAGGAAAAACATTTTTAAAAGGCTAACTTTGAGAAGACTTTTACCAGAAAACTGGTTATAAATGTTTCTTAGTGTAAAAGAAATACCGTACTTGGATATCCTATCAAATACTAATTAATGGCCTAAAGTCACATTTAGATAAACCATATTTAGTTCGACTAAAGAGATGTCAGGCTTCTTTCTGATCTGATATTCTATGATCCTGAAAATTCAGAGATTCTATGAATCACTTAATGAATGTTCTTTTTTATGTTATTGAGTATTTCAAAATTATATGTGTTCACTAATTCAACAGATATTTCTTGAATACCTAATATGTGTCAGAAGCTGTTCTGGGTACTTGGGATGTTTGTGAGCAAAATAGACAAACATTTCAAGTCCTTGTGTGCTAATACCCTACAGGGAGAAAGATAAACAATAAATGATCAGCATAATAAATAAATATACTATGATAAAATAGGTAGACTAAGTCAGATGTTCCTCGCTTAAAGAAAAGATAAATATTTAAGGTGATGGATATCCCAGTTATCCTGATTTCATTCGTACACATGATGTGAATGTATCAAATCATCACATGTTCCCCCAAAATGCATACATCTGTTATGTGTGTATCAATTAAAATTGAAATAGAAATAAAGAATGAATAAATAAGTAACAAACATACTATGATAGAAGGTGGTAAGTGTAATGGGGAAAAATAGGACAGACTCAGAAAATCTGGAGCATAGGAGATGTTGCCTTTTTAAATGAGGTGAACAGGCTAGACCTAATTGAGAGAGTTTTATATATATTATATGTGTAAATATTTACATATATGTGTGCATTTACACAGGTACAGAAGTGCAAGCTAAATTGAAATTAAATACCAACTACATAGATATGTGTATATATATTTTTTACACTAAAAATTCATTAATATATCTTCCACTAAGTTTGAGTTTGTCATAATTTAAATACAACCTTGGTTAAGCATTTCTTTGTGTTTTTCACGAAGAGTCTCTAATAGTGTAAAATGACCTTTAAAATGACACTTTTATGGTAGTTTTTGTTTTTCTTGATTCTAAGAGCTTGTTTTAGAAAATTCAAAATACTGGAAAATAAATAAATAAAAATCACCCATAATTCCACTTCTCATAGATCACTACTAATATTCTAGAATACTTCCTCCCTTCCTTATCCCTGCAGTCTTTCCTTTCTCTGCCTTTCTATTTCCCACCCTTCTAACTACCTAGATAGAATTAAGGATTATTATATACAAATGGCTGACATTTTTGAAAATTNCAGGGGTTTATGCCAATATATGCTCCTATTCTTGCAACCAATTTGAACGAGTCTCTAAACCAGCAAAAATCCTATTAATGTGTTTCTCCTCACCTGTATCCTGCCGGCATCCCACCTGCCTGCCTTTTCCTCCCACCTCCCCGCCTCGCTTCTGTCAGAATCTGATGGCTACACAACTGTCATTCAGGAGTTTCCGCTATGGGTAGAGATTCCCATAGATAAGGCACAAATGAGCCAGAAAGGACAAGCAGAGAATATTACATTTTATTTGGCCCACTGTCCAACATTTCTTACCTCATTGCCTGAATTCTGTCATACTAGAGTCAGGGCTTATCTTCAAGACACGGGAAATTTCCAGATGCTTCCAGCTCCCTTTCCCCCATTCTGAGCCCTCCAGTCAGGGTGACATTTGGGCTTGAGGGCTGAAAGACCTGCATTTTTTGGTAGGGGAAGGGATGGGAAACATCCTGCAGCTACAGGCAGGAGAGGCCTCATGTGGGGTTACAGGGGCGATGGAAGTATGCAATCACCACCTCCAGAAACCTGACCTAGACCTGGAAACTAGAGCCGGCATTTCTAACCTTTTCTATGTCATGGACCTCTGGGACAGGCTGGTGAAATCTGGACTCAGATTGAGGTTTGAAAATATGTAGAATTACAAAGGACCTACAGTTACTTATGTAAATAAAGTTATGCAAATATGAATTTGTGATATAGTAAAATATGTGCTTCTTATTAACCCACGAATTATCAAGATCTAGTTGAAATGTTAAAGTTGTACTATTTCCAGATATCTGAAATAACTGTTTCTGTGATGTGAAAATATTTGTGTTTTCTTTTTTTCTTTCTTTTTTTAAAAATTATAATTTAAGTTCTGGGATACATCTGGAGAACGTGCAGTTTTGTTACATAGGTATACATGTGCCATGGTGGTTTGCTGCACCCATCAACCCGTCACCTACATTAGGTATTTCTCCTAATGCTATC
>NW_016819911.1:1702286-1709786 GCF_001698545.2 Rhinopithecus bieti
AGACAGATTTTCACTCTATCCCCCAGGCTGGAGTGCAGCAATGCAATCTCAGTTCACTGCAGCCTCTGCCTCTTGGGTTCAAGAGATTCTCCAGCCTCAGTCTCCCCAGTAGTTGGGATTACAGGCGCACACCACCACACTCAGCTAATGTTTGTATTTTGGTAGAGACGGGGTTTCACCATGTTGGCCAGGCTAGTTTCAAACTCCTGAGATCAAGTGATCCATCTGCCTTGGCCTCCCAAAGTGCTGTGATTACAGGAATGAGCCACCGTGCCTGGCCCTGGATGACTCTTGAACTAATTCCACATGGCTGTCTTTCCAAAATATGAAGGAATGACATTTGTTCATTTTCAAATACCATTTGATATTTTTGACTTCTGACTCAAAACTTGTTTTGGGAATCTTTCCCCTTCTGTTTATCATAACTGTGGAGAGTGCTTGGAAAAGTGTGAAGCATGAGGCTCACCTTTGGTGCTCCCAGCCATAAACTTCTGCACCCTTTCCCCTTTTCTGGGATATCTTTCTCCTTATGGGGCATCACAGACCCTCTTCCATAAGATCCTGCTCCCAGGCAAAACAACCAAGATCACAGTCACATAGCATTTCATTCCCTGAGAACTGCGGTCCTTGATGGTAGAATAAAATTGTTTTCCTTGATGTAGGTAGCAGAGGACTAGTGGGAGAATTTTTTAAAACCCAAAACTTTTGCACATGCATGCCATTGAGGAAGGGACTTCCCAGCCATTGAAATATTATAACATCCCATGGATGAGTGCCTGCTTTGGCCTTGGGTGTTAAGAGTTCTGATGGTCACAATCACTTCTTTGTATTGGAGCCATGGACCAACAAGGTTGGGTCAGTTCAGCTCAAGAACAGTTGAACAGATTGAGGCACTTCTTACTTCTAAACTCACATTTGGCTGTTCTAATCTGGAGGTATTCAAAACAACTGGCTGAGGCAGGGAAGCAGAACTCAAGCTTTTAATGCTTACAGGGAATACTGATAGCCCAGGTAAATGCTCCTCACCCCTTGCCTCCAAACACTCCCCAGCCTTGCCTCACACATCCATTACATGATACTCTGTGTTTACCCGGGGCTTGTCCCAACAGAACTTAGTAATCCTACTTCTATCTTGGCCTGGCTGTGTATTTACATGGTAAACATTTCTACAAAAGACAGGGAAATATTCACTTCAAAATATCCTATAAAATTGCCCTTTAGAGATGAGTGGATAGGAAAGAGCAAACATTTTATATTTATAAAATGAATCATTTTATAAAATGTTACTCATAGACCAAAACTTAATAATAATAATATTGTTGGTATCACAGTAATACTTGTATAGATTTGTTTCGCATTCTAGAGATATATAGATGTATTCTTTCATATACATCATTTCATCTAAGCTTCTCAAAATCCAGTAAAGTAGACACCATTATCTCTAGTTTTAAAATGAGAAAACAGGGGCTTAGGAAGGTTGTATAAGTGTCCAGTATTATGCTCCTAGGCAGCCTGAGGCTAAGGATATGAGGCTAGGTCTTCTGAGTCAAAACTAAATGCCTATTGGCATATTTCGGCCAAGTGTACCTTAGAAGCCAGTTGTAAACCCATTGGCACACAGCTGTCTCAAAGTATCTATACCATCGAGTGTCTAACCAGGAAAATGAAACTACTGCAGATATTTCACACAGAGGGAATTTAATATAAGGAATTGGCTCCACTGATGATAGAAGGGCTGAGAAGTCACACAGAGAATGGTGAGGTAACCCGGAGTTTAGCAATGGTAGTAATCTGCTGCCTCTCTCAAGCTGGAGGGACATAGGGAAGGGGCCAAGCTACCAGAACCTAAGGGCTGGTGGCACTCTGGAAAGGTTGGAACAATGGTGAGCCAGCCTGGAGGGAGTGGAAACCCCAGAGGAGACATGGCCATGGTCTCTAAGAGTGAAGGGAGAAATGATTAAATATAAAAGGTAATTTAGTAAACTATATATTGTATACCTCCAGTATAATCTGGAATTAGACTGTATACTCAAATACATTAATATTGGAATGTTCAGCTATTCACAATAAGTAAGATGAATAAAGTCTACAGTTTTATATTAGTTAAGGTCATGTTTTGCCGTTTAATTTAGGTACAGAATAGTCTTTTGGTTTTTGTAAGCTTCTTGGATTTCAGAATTGCAGAGAAGAAATTGTGAACCTGAGTATATTTTAAAATGCTGGCTTTTAAAAAACTTAGAGTTATGTTAACATTTTCTTATGATAAATTTTGTAAACAATTTTAAAATAGCTCATTTCATGAATGTTTCTTGATTTTCTTAGCTATTCTCATATTACTAGACATTCTTTTACATAAATTTTGATCATATTATTATCTCTTTAATTTAGATTTCTAGAAGTGGACTTTACCAGATCAAAGAATAGAAACATGTTAAGTCATGATATGTGACATATATTGCTTTCCAGAAAAGTTGAACAAATTTACACTGTCATCAGCAGTATATGAAAATTCCATGCTCATTTTAGAAAGTAGATATGAGTAAATGTTTACCGAATAGTTCTTAAATGTGTTAAAAAATTATTAAAGTAATTTACATGTTAAGCATGTTAGCTTATTGTTTATCATATTTGATGCATTTTCTTGTCCATATATTGTTTTAAAATTTACATGTAGCATACATGTAAATATCACATAAGGTATTATGATGTTTACATATGTATTTTTCTGGTTTATATTTACATATATATGTTACATTGTGTGGGTCAAGTTTATTGATATTTTCTTATGTTAACTATAGCTTTTAGGAATTTATTTATTTATTTATTTATTTATTTATTTATTTATTACTATTTTTTTTTGAGATGGAGTCTTTCTCTGTTGCCCAGGCTGGAGTGCAGTGGCACCATCTCAGCTCACTGCAACCTCCACCACCGGTGTTCAAGCGATTCTCCTGCCTCAGCCTCCTCCTCCTGTGTAGCTGGGATTACAGGCGTGCGCTACCATGCCTGGTTGTTTTTGTCGTTGTTGCATTTTTAGTAGAGATGGCGTTTCACCATGTTGACCAGGCTGGCCTGGAACTCCTGACCTTGTGATCCGCCCACCTCGGCCTCCCAAAGTACTGGGATTTCAGGCGTGAGCTACTAGGGTTTTATATCTTTAATTTACCATCTAGTCCATGTATAATATGTTCTTCAACTACAATGTATCTTCAAAACTTTTTTTTTAGAAATTCATGAGTGATATATTTTCTGATGTCCAGTATGCAGTGTGTGTGTGCGTGTGTGTGTGTGTGTGTAACAGAGAGAGAGAGAGAGCATCACATATATTACAAGACTTTGGCAAGTACATTGGTTCACAGTATTTTCTTATGGGACTTCTCCCTGGCTTTTGGGACCTCGTCTGGCCACAGAGGGATACTATTTCCATGTGGAAGGCTCAGTGATGCATCCAGGCCCTGTGAGGGCCGTGCAGTCCAACATCACTGGCTCTGGATCAATAGGAGGAGTTCTATGTGAAGTGTAATCTTCAAAACACCCAAGGCAGTGGTTGCCAGTGGAAAAGGAAGAAGGAAAAGCAGCTTGTTTTCTTAGGAAAGTTTGTGAAGAGCAAAAAACAAACGCAGTGATTTTGATGAATGCCAGGAGCATAACAAAGCAAAGACAGCCCCTTTCCACTGTGGGCTATTGGAACTGACCTGATGCAATTGAAGAATACTGTACAGAGAAGCTTCTTCTGCTGTGAACTATGTGCTAAGATCCAGAAGCTCAAGAAAATAACTTAATGACTCTTATTCCAGGAAGTCATAGTAGATGGCAATTTTCAGAAATGTGTTCTCTGCTGGCCTGGTTGAGGGTCATGATGCAGCTAGAGTGGCTGCTAATTTACCAAAGATGGCTTCGATGCTTCAGAGACATTGACACTGAGGCTGGTTTCTGGCTGAGATATTCCTGGGGTTCCCAATGAATGAAGCTAATTGGTTTTGCTCACAGAGTGACAGGTGATGACTGTTCTTTGATGTCTTCCTTCCTCCTGCTCACCAATCAACCTCCTACCTTCCCTCTTTCTGCCTACTCCCTCTTCCTCCTACTTCCAGACACTTGTGAAAACAAGAGATTGTGAAAAGACCAGCTTAGATGAGAGGAGGAGAAAAGAATTTATTTTAAGCTTATTACACTCTGAGTTCAATTTCTTATTCTAGAAATCCACGGTGCAAGAACATGAAAATGCCACATCTCTCTGGCTGTTGCTAACTTTTCCAAGCTACCATATTCTTAGCAATGAATTTGGATATCTTTTATAAAGAATCTGAAATGCAGTTAGATGTCATGTTTATAGGTGCAGAAAAACTTTCAGAAAGTTATCTGAAGAAATTTGTTTTTATCATAAACTTACTTCTTTCACTGTTAAATTTCTGTTAGAATACTTCAATTGCCAATCTGACTATTTTATGCTATATTTAGAATTTAACAAATACATGAAATCAGGATTTACTAGACAAAGTAGAATGTTTGTTTTAAAATTGTGAGATTTATAGAAGTTTTCACAGATAAGCTATAAAGGAAAGAACACTTGGAGTATATACTTCCTATCAGTAACTTCCTGTCACTTAATCAACAATTTCAAGTATAATTTGACATGTTTGTACTTCCATTTTTTTAGGATCTGAGATACATATTTTGTGAAAACTAATTGAGAGCCTGTTTGTCTCCTGAAAATTGTAGGTGCCTTGCAGACCTTAATATCAGGAATATTCCTGAAGCTCATTTACTCTGAAATATTGTCAGACCTTCAAAATTTCTCTACATAACGTGTAAGTTAGGCTTCATCAGAATGCCTAAAAACTATAATATGAGATCAAAAGTTGTCATTCTGCTAGATTGCTAACTCTGTAACCACATTTGTGATTTAGTTTCTCCTTAAGTGATATAATTTGCTTTTCTAAAGGAGATGATCTTAAAAACACTGGAATCAGAGTTTTACTTAAAATTCTTCAGAATTGCAAAATGAAAATTATAAAAAGGATTTTGTGTAATGGCCAAAAGACAAAATGCTCTTAGTTTTCAAAAGTAAACACTTCTGACTCAAGTGGTCCTCAGCTTTGAACTGTGGCCTGTAGAATATGAAACTGGTAAATCTTCAGAATTTCAAAATTGAAAGATAAACTCTAAGAGAGGCAGACTCCTTGAATGTACCATTGCTACATGCTAACTAACCCTAGATATGGTAGTACTCTGATGTATTTTTTTAAAGTGAAAGTACATTACTAAGAAATAAGGTACTTCTAATTGCTTACCATAAATTAAGAGGTTTTGGCACCATTTATATAAATTTAATGTAATTGTAATACTTTTCTCTAAATTGCCAAATTGTGACAGCTTATCTACTGTGTTTTATATAATGAGGGCAAGACTACTAGAGGAACTGAAAGACCAAGGAATACATTGAAAATTAAAGGGAGCTTCAGTCTCCCCTTGGTTCATTGCATCATCTCATGGCTACTAATAATTTTCCTCTGACAATAGAAAGTGTAGAAAGTACCTCTATTTCTTTCTCGTCACCCATCACTGTACATACAGCATAGTTTTCTGAAAATGAAAGAAACTTCTAATAAGTAATATTGACAAACAGTAAGATCCAAAATAGATAAGTGACCAAGATAAGAAGATATGTGTAGAATTGACCAACTGTCCAAAAAGGTACTAACTGACAGAAAATTCTGAAGCCATCAGGAATTTTGTCTTAACCTCGCATTAAGGAGATACTCTGAGTTTGAATTAACATTTAATGACAGAATAACTGGAAGTTTGTAATGCTGGAGTTTAATTTTGCTGGAAAGAATCACCATCATCCCACTGGTTTTTAAAGCAGAATTCATTTGGTATAGTTCTTACACAAAGGAATTCCAATTCCTATGATTTATTTATTCATAACTGATTAAAATGTAAATTATATGCAAGTAAGCACTTCAGAAAAGAAATAAGGATATTAGATGGGGCTTTGGTGGTCTTACTTTACTGTAACTTTTCTAAGTTTGCTTCATTAAAATATCTTCTTAAAGGACTTTGCTAGATTTCAGAGAAAACTCAAAAGAAACATTGTTTTATTCTTTATTACAGTGTTTTCCACTTTAAAATATGTTAAAATTTACTGCACTGTGATCCAGGGAAATATTCCATAAGACTGCCAATCATAGCATTTGGATTGCTTAACTCATCTGATGATATCATATCTGATTATATTCTTTAAGGCCACCTCCAGTTCCGCTTTCCATTTTCAAACACACACGCACACACACACATATTCCCCACAATATCCTTGACAGAAACTCTCTGAACTTTAACTCCCACATTTGTGATTAATCAAGATTATTTCATTTAAAACTAGAAAAACTAACTCTCTGACTGAAAGAATTGATTGGAGAGACACTGATTGATTCAGAGATGACAGGGAAGCTGTAGGACAAGGTGCATCTTAAGTGCCCTAGGTAGCAACCATTACCTTACCAAGGTGCTCTGCCAAATGGAAGTTCCAGTTCCAGCAAAGGAGTGTCCAGTTGGCCTGATTTGGATCACATGGTTTATCCTTTGCCCAGGAAACCGGGAGAGGGTAAACAGTACTTTGGATCAAACTGGGTCCAGTGGGGAAACATAATTTTTCTGAAGGATGTTGAGTTGAATGTAAAAGCCAAGCAAACAACCAGCCTCTCTGGGGACTTTTAATGGAGTATTAAATTGGAATAGCTTTCCTCAAAGAACAGGAAAATTCCTCACTTACTTTTTTATCATTCTTTGAGTATGCACATACAATACAAACCAAAGATAAATAAGGAAAGATATTCCTAATAACTGAGTTTAAAACTTGTAACTGACAAAGCGTTTCAGATTATGTCTAAGATTGAATTATTAATAGGAAGTATTCCCATTTATAAATGAAGAAGTTAATGTATCTGTAACCCAAGTTTTAACCCCAGGCTCACATAGATAGCACAATTTATTACAGCATTTGAAAAATTTGTGATTTTATTCATAACTATCTGTTGGGAGATAATTGCTCCTCTTTTGCATGTCCTACAAGCAGAGGAATTGGCTGCCTTAGTTCTAGATTATATTTGCAAAAATAATTTTGTGGTGAACAGACTTAAAAGATAGTGTCTCTTTCTGGAATTAATGGCACACAGGTTAAATGACCAGTATAATGAAGATAATGTCCTCTTACTGCCCATTACAAAGACTTGGGTTTTCTAAGCTTAGGGTTCCTTCCTTGTAATGCGGCCTACTGCTTGTGTAGGCATCACTTGGCCTTCTTTACTCACCCTGTGGAAGTTCGGGGCCAGATAACTGGCCCAAGAAAATGATGACACTGTGACTACAGTCATCACTATGAGTCACAGAGTCTCTGTCTCTGGTCCAGGAGTCTTCTATCCTCTGCCAGCATCCATGAAACTGTGGTGGGCTCATCGGTTATCTTTTAAGTAGAATAAAGTCTCTGACATTTTACAG
>NW_016819911.1:1714786-1743500 GCF_001698545.2 Rhinopithecus bieti
CCTTCAAGTTAGGGTAATAATGTTTGGTAAATAACTCTGTCCTCCGCTCTCAATGTGGATTCAACCAAGCATAGCGCATAGAGACAGAGGCAGTATGAGATGTGGGCTGCCTAGACATTTTTAGAAATAAGTAGGTATTTAAATAGTAATTGTTAAACTGATTTACAAATTTGGGAGGTCATATGTCTTTTAGATTTGATTCTATTAGCGACTTAGCCACATTAAAAGTGTTGACAGGGGAAGGCACCATTTATGCCCATGCTTGCATTATTTTAGTGCACTTTAACATTAGTGTACATTTTTATTTTCCTGTGTAGTAGCCTAAATGAGATAATACTTCTCTTAATTCAGGAGGCAACTTACAAATCCCATTCAATTTATAGTATTTTTAATAAAAATATTTTCTCCTAAGAAGTGTGCTCCTGTAATGCTACTTGACGGTAATCCAAAAGAATCGTAAAAATAAGTTGAGCTTGCCAAGGTAATCTACAAAGCAGAATTGTAGCACGCCAGAAACTGGGTGCTCCCAGGTTCAAGACAGTTTTAAATCTTGGCTCTACCATTTACTTGCCATAAGAACATAAGGAAATTACTGAATATCTCTGTGTTCTTGATTAATCATCTGTAACAAGGCGGTGTTTATACCTCTCCTGCTGGGTGAGAAAGCTCAGTAAATAAACTAAGGGGGATCATCTACAAGTTAGTTCATGGTCAATAATACTAGCAATATGGTCCAAAATGTTCTTTTTGTTGGTAAGAAAAGTGGAGACCAAAACAAAACAGCAAAGAGAAGTAGAGGCTGGCCTAACTCCTAATCCAAACCAGACCCTGAAGGGAGGTTTTCACCTAACCATATCACAACCAAGACAAAGTAAAGACATCTTTCTCTTCATGTAAGACCTTCAATCAAAGATCAAAATCTTCATGATTACCAGCAACCTAATATATGCTTAGATTTACATTTCCTAAGAACAGATCATGTGACTTCCCCTCCTTTCAAAGGGACATAGCTATTCTTCACACAATTTCCACAAGTTGTGTATTAATAATAATGAAGTAAGAGTCACAGCTCAGGGTATAACTCTTATAATGAGTTGAGGCAGAAAAGTCCCCAAACAAATGGTGTGGGTAGAGGGACACAGGAGAGGCTGGCTCACTCTCAGGACAGGGTTGTGAAATCCGTCTTTTGGGAATGGCAGTTGCCCTGAGCAAGGGGTCCTCTTTCCACATTTGTAGTCCCCTACTGGAGTTCAAATTAAATTAGGTCTCACTTAAATTGGATTTTCTCCCATTACATTAGCGTTTTCACAATCTTGCCAACGTTTGGCAACTTGCTAATTAGTAAGAGGATGACTTTGGACTGGAGAGTTAAATCACGTTTTCCTGCTGCTGAATAGGCCTGGTCCTGGCCTCTCAAGGAATACTTTCTTGGGTGTTCATTCAGTTTTTATTCCAGTGGGCATACCTCAGTTGGCAAATTTAATCCACCCACAAGAAATTGACATTACAATGACCTTTTCACTAATCTGAAGAAATGGAAATTTAGAAATATGCCAAAATGTTTCAATTCCTGGGTATTACTTCAGTATAAGTCAATCAGGAAAACAACAGTTAACAAGCCAGCAGCTGACTTACACTTATGCTTATACTTATAGTGAGGTAATATCCAAGAATGATTTGTCTCTTTGATAAATAGCAGAAACAAGCTTCAGAAAATTACTGTAAGACAAGGATAATTCTTTCTCAAGAATTGTGTTCCAGGGTTGCAAAGGGCCGAACCTGAAAATATTTATTTTCCTAAGGCTCTTTCATCTTCCCATTATACAGAGCTTCAAGTGTATCCAGATACTGGAATAATAATAATTTGAGCTGGAATAAAGTAGCATAATTTTTGGAAGCTGAAATGGATAATTTCAGCAGTATGTTTGGATTCTTTTCTTCAACTGCATTTTCAGCTTTGCCGTTGCTTTAGGTTTACTTCTAAAAGCACAGATATCCAAGGATCTCACATTTCTTGTTATATATGTATATACACATATAAATGTATAATTATAATAAATGTATAATTTGAGATCCTACTTGTGAGAATATATATATACACACACATATATATGTATATATGTATATAGAGGATCACAAAGAGGATCTCAAGTTAGTCCTAGCAGAATTCTTATTAAATGGATAAACCTAATACTTCTAAATCTGCTTAGTCTTTAGACATTTGTCATGTCACTATAAGATTTAATTGCAACAAAATTTCAATACATTCAATTTTTTTTTTTTTTTTTTTTGGTGGTGTGGAGTGGGTGGGTAGAGGGGACTGAGTCTTGCTCACTCTATTTCCCAGGCTGGCCTGCAGTGGCGATCTCAGCTTACCGCAACCTCCGCCTCCCTTGGCTCAAGTGATCCTTCCGCCTCAAGCCACCCGAGTAGCTGGATTTTTAGGTGTGTGCCAAGAGCCTGGCTAATTTTTGTGTTTATAGTAGAGATGGGGTTTCACCGTGTTGGCCAGGCTGGTCTAGAACTCCTGGCCTCAAGCAACCCGCCCGCCTCAGCCTCCCAAAGTGCTGGGCAAGTGCTGGGATTACAGGCATGAGCCACTGCACCCAGCCCAAGACTTCATCTTTCATAATCAATTCTTGTGAAGCAGGCCCACAATTTCTCATCATCTTAAAGAAATGATCTGTTTAAGGAATAGCTTCCAATTTACCATTTTATTCAGATTGAACCACTTATTTAATTTAACGAGATTTATACACCTCTTCAATTCTATGTTTAGGTTCACTGAGGTCAACGATATCTGGTCAAATGGCTAAAGAACTAAGGCCCTGTGGAAAAAGACTGGGAGCAATGTTAAAAATTTACCACTGCAGAAATTTTTACCCCAGGAAACACACACACACGCACGTATATATGCACAGCAATATGCTGAAGAGATTTTCAGGGAGTCGTGCATCATCCATCTGCCAAGTCTCATTTCAAGGAAACCGGAAGTTGTATTTGGTTGTATAATAATGGACTCCTCCGATTTGATCAGGATCTCAGCTGTCAGAAGCCTTTTCCTGTATTCAGGCCAAAGGGAAACATGACGAGGCACAAATAACAGGGTAGATGATGTGCCTTTGTGGCAGAAACAAGCCTCAGTATAAACAAAGAGGAGGGTCCTCAGCCACGGTCCCCCGTTGCCTGTTGTCCCTCTCTGTTAGTGTGTACTTCTACTGATTGACTTGCTTTTCTGAGGAGAAACCTGTGGGAAACAGTAGGAAAATATTTTAGATTAAAAATTAGCATTTCATTTCTCTTCTTCTGGCTTAAGGCTGACATAAAGTTCCAGGATGGCAAAAAAAAAAAAAAGAGTTATGTTATATTCATGAGCTCCCCACAAGTTTACACTGAGAAATCAAGAAGCGGGAATTGGAGGGTTATTATTTTAAGCATTGACATATGCTTACCATTTTGTGAAATCAGTTGTGGCCTCGTTCTAATTATGCCTGAAGAGCAATGTTCTACACTAATTCTCACTCTTGCTGGCATTTTGGCTTGGGCATGTGAAAGTAAGTCATATATATGACTTAGGTTAGTTTCAGTACTTACCCCAGAGAAAGAAAACTTGCAAAATATGATCTTTTAAGATATGGTACTGGGTACTTTACTGCCAAAGCTATAGCAAATATCATATAGAAAGATTCGTTGGTGTATCATGAAGACCAATATGAAAATCTGGAATATTTTGATTGAATACTATTTGATAATTAATATTACATGAAAGATAAAGTCAAATAAGTTTACTCATGGCAACAGGAAAAAATAATCATAGAAATGCCAAGAAACAAAGTGTTATCCTTATCCATGATAACTTAAAAACATGCTGAATGTTTTGTACTTGTTGCCCTCATTTGGTATACCAAAGACATGCTAAACCAACATTTTGGTAACAAAAAATAAAGCAAATAGGAAGATAATAAGTTACTTTTCCAGGCTGAAAAATTATGTTGCTGAGGACTGTGGTCATTATGTTAAAAAGGTATCTAATATGTTGAGAACATAAATTTGAACCCACAAGCATAAATTCATTGACCTAACCAATCTAAAGTTAACATTTAATCCACTAATGATACCTCTCCCTTGGTATCGTAAATATTTTAAAATTAACTCCTCTTCAATTTGGACAGTGCTCTTGTGAAACAGGTATAGAATTAAAGATCAATAGCCTCATATTTTAGATGGAGAGAGGCTGTGGCCCATGAGATAATCCATGGCAGAATGGAAATCTGAACAAAAAACAAAGATAGATCTTTAGTTTCTTGAAGGGAAGGCAGAATTTCCCTAAATGTACAGTGAGGGTGAGAGGAGGGCCTCAATCCACTATGACTGGTGTACATGTAAGAAGAGGAAAATCTGGACACAGAAGGAAGATGGCCATGTGAAGACCGAGGCAGAGATTGCAGTGATGCTGCCACTAGCTAAGGAATACTTGGAGCTACTAGAAGCTGAAAGAGGCAAGGAAGTCTCCTCCCCTAGAGGATTTGGAGGGAGCTTGACCCTGCCAACAACTTGATTTTTGGATATCTAACCTCCAGAGCTGGGGAAAAAAAAAAAAAGTTTTCTATTTTAAGCCACTCAGTTTGTGGTATTTTGTTATGGCAATCCTAGGAAACAAATCCAGTCAGTATTTGTTTAATTGGTTATTAATAGACATTAGTAAAAGCTAATTATAATATTTAGGCTTTGATCTTCTATATTGTAAAAAAATAATTTCACAACACAGTTTCATATCCCTACATTTTATGCCTTTCTAGATACATTAATAATCCAGCTCTGGCTCATTAGACAAAGCATAACTCTGTACCCTATGAAAAATTTGGAATGTACAGAAGTGACTGGCATGCAATGCAATCAGAAACCATAGCTTTTTGACATGTCAGGAAGGAAGAAAAAACAACATGTTTTTTAAGGTTATACTAACTCTGTTACGACATAATTGTTCTATAAACATGGAAGTCATTTTGCATCTTATTCTGATAACAGATGAAACAAGATGAAAATGTTCTTTGTAAAATCACATGTTTCTAAACAAAAACTGTAACCCATTAATATCTGTGGACTTAATGTATTAAAAACACTATTATTTAATGCTATACCAAGAGAAAGCCAAGTCTCAAATGACTTGAAAACATTCGAAACCCTTCATTTAAAATATTTAGTTTTTGAAAGAAGGGTTGATTTTCAATGTGTCTCCAAAGCATTCTAAAATAATCACAGACAGTAACTGAGAGCAAAGCTGGAAATTAGTTAACTGGCAGACTGTGCGCCATGGTACTCACCACCTACCACCCTCAGTCCCTAGTCAGGAAGCCCTTCACTGGGGTCCCCACATTATAGAGGACTCTGCTCTGGCCCTCCTCCAGCCACACCCTTCCTCACAGTGTGAGCAACCCTTCCTCCAGAACAAGCTCCTGGCACCCAAATGTACACCCCTGAAGTCCCTGCCCAAGTGATTCTGGACCTGCTTCCCAGATTCATGTGGTCCTCTTCCCAGCCTGAAGGCTGTCGAAAGAGTGCTGTTTGTAGAGTGGTGAGGGGTGTATGGACAAGGTTGGGATGTCCCAATTGGGCTGTCTTCAAGTTTGCCCCCAAGAGTCCTTATGATGGGAGGGTGGGGAGAGAAGGTGGAGGGTCTCAGGCAGGAGGTCAGGGCTTAGGTCTCCCTGTGCCACCTTATCCTGTCACACACTGGTTTTGAATCTGAGCATTATAAATTATACTTTGGTTTTACATGTATGTTTATCAAGGTAGGAGGATAGATTATACTTTAACAGTTTCTATGCTTGATTCATGAGATTTACACATATAGGATGTAGCTCTCCACTTATTCTTGCTCCAGGCCCCAGAAATGTTAGAGGAAGATTTAGTGGTATCATTGAAATTTAATCACTCATTATCTGCCATACCTTTTAAAATGCATGAAGTTTTTTTTTATTTTTATTTTTATTTATTTATTTATTTTTAGATAGAGTCATTCTTTGTCACCCAGGCTTGAGCACAGTGGTGTGATCTCACCTCACTGCAACCTTGGCCTCCTGGGCTCATGTGATCCTCCTACCTTAGTCTCCCAAATAGCTGGGACTACAGGCACATGCCACTACACCTGGCTAATTTTTGTATTTTTTTGTAGAGACAGCATTTCACCATGTTGCCCAGGCTGGGCTTGAACTCCTAGGCTCAAGCAATCCACCCGCGTTGGTCTCCCAAAGCACTGGGATTATAGGCATGAGCCACCATGCCTGGCCTTAAACCAGTGATTTCTTAACAATCAATACCACAAAATTATTTTATGAGAATTCTGAATAATTCAGTTACACCAACAGATTAAAATGACCTTTTTATTTTTTATTTTTTATTTTTTTTTATTTTTTATTTTTTTTGAGACGGAGTTTCGCTCTGCCACCCAGGCTGGAGGGCAGTGGCCGGATCTCAGCTCACTGCAAGCTCCGCCTCCCAGGTTCACGCCATTCTCCTGCCTCAGCCTCCCGAGTAGCTGGGACTACAGGTGCCCGCCACGTCGCCCGGCTAGTTTTTTGTATTTTAGTAGACACAGGGTTTCACCATGTTAGCCAGGATGGTCTCGATCTCCTGACCTCGTGATCCACCCGTCTCGGCCTCCCAAAGTGCTGGGATTACAGGCTTGAGCCACCGCGCCCGGCCCCTAAAATGACCTTTATAATTACGTGAACCCCAAACCAGCAAAAACCACTACTGAAATTAAATAATGACACATCCATCATTTGTGACAAGAATGATTTCAGAGTTCTTGCCAATTCTTATGACATGGCTTGAGCTATGAAATACATCAAATGTGGAAGCTAGTAAAGGAGGGATAGGAATCCCAAACAGGTAGATTTTTAAGTAAGGAATTTTTTGATGGTGCCCTAACCACGATCAGCCCTCTTGCCTGCTGCTGGCCAGCCATAGTTAGTTGCAGAGTTGTGTTGGTATGGAGAAGGATGGGTTTCAAATGATAACATACCCCTGGTCAGGTTCCACCAGGGCTGTCCATGCACAAGTTAGTTCATAACATATTTATTACACACTTAATCTTACATAGTACTGCGTCTTTTACTTGTGATATTCTAAATGTCAAATGAGTAGCATGCTGTGAGTTCATACGAAGATGAGATTATTGAGGATTAAACGCTAGTCATATTATTATCTGTGTTAGAGACCCATTCTCATTTTTGTATCTATAATTTTAGAAAATTTTAATAAAGTGAGAGGGGTACAGTAACAGGGGCACTGTACTATATAATTCAAACTATAGGTTTTAGAATCGTATATATCAAATAATCTAATCCCTATGTGAAATTTTATTAACTGTGTGATTTACGTGTTACGTAAATTCTCTAAGCCTCAGTTTCCTTGTGTGTTAAATAGTGCAAAACAAAACCTATTTTATAGCATTGTTGTGAAGACTGAAATAAACAACTCTTTAAAAACAGGACAGGTGTGGTGGCTCACACCTGAAATTTCAGCAGTTTGGGAGCCCGAGGCAGGAGGATCAGTTGAGGCCAGGAGTTCGAGACCAGCCTGGGCAATAGGCTAGAGATGGAGCAAGACTCCCTCTGAACAAAAAATAAAAATAAAAATTAGCTGGGTATGGTGGTTCATGCCTGTAGCCCTAGCTATTCATGAGACTGAGGTGGGATGATTTCTTGAGCCCAGGAGTTCAAGCGTACGGTGAGCTATGATCATACCACTGCACTACTCCAGCCTGAGTGACAGTGAGACTGTCTCAGAAAAAAAAAAAAAAAAAACAGAAACAAAGCTTAGGTTGTACATCATAGAGATTTTTTTGTTGTAGTTTTACATCTGTAGACACTGTTACATGGTATGTTTATACATCACAAAGCTCACTACATTTTTCCTAGCTAGACAAAAATCAGTAAGTCTCATACACTGACTACAACATTTCATTACTGTGTTTTCTATTTAGTTTCTGAATGTCATCACAATTCATTTCTATTTTATGTAATCACTAGCTTGTGTAATATTGGTCCAGGGAGAATTCAATAATGATATATAAATGACCTTATGGTATTACTAAGTTCTGTACTAAGTAATTGTATCTTCTAGTGATTAAACTCCAATTCAGAAAGAAAATATCTTTAATAGTCATTCCAGAGCAATATAAAATGGAAAATTATAATTGGGTAGCAATTCTGCAATTATACAATAATAGATTTTAAAATTGCATATATTATGTAACACTCATTCTGGTTAATGGTATGCCTTTCTAATAAAAGAACTCCATTATTGTTGGAACTCAAGAACTTCATTAAAACCTCTGGCTATATTTGTAGTAGAAAGCAAAGAAAAAAGAGTCCTATAGAGTTTTGATAAATACCTGGACATTTTATTATGGAGTTCTCACATTTCATATTTCTTTTCTATGATGCTGTTATAATCTATGGCCTTTGCCACTCCCATTGCTACTGTGTACAGCTGTCCAGATTGCATATTGTACTTCAGCAGGATCCATTCACATAGACTACCATTATGCACCCCTTAGACTTGTAAAGTTCACAACCTGCAAAACTACATGTGGTATCCCTGGCTTCCTATTTACACTCCATAACAGACTCCTTGTATTAAAAACTAAATTTCTGTGATCTCAGCTCTGACTTCAAATGAGATCAAATTTCAAGAATGGCCTGAAATTAGACTATATAGCTCATCTTCAGCATTTTTAGATAGATTCAAATCTTTGGAAATTAACAAGTTAGAGTCCCAGGTGTGTGTCATATGAGATTTTAAACATGTAGCAGACATTTCTAACTTTTGATTATGTATACGTGATGAGAATAGAAGTGGGATTTTGATTATAGCTCAGTATATACAGCCTGCTTCTGGGTGGCCTCACAAGACCATAGAAAGAAGCAGTAGAAAGTATAGCAGATTCTAGAAACAAAAAAGAAAATGTTAAACCAATAAAAAATAAGATTTAAAAAAGTAATCTTAGTTGTGAGTACTTCATAAGTGACTTTTAGTTTTTCCCAGCAT
This sequence comes from Rhinopithecus bieti, assembly GCF_001698545.2. Lineage (NCBI taxonomy): Eukaryota > Metazoa > Chordata > Mammalia > Primates > Cercopithecidae > Rhinopithecus > Rhinopithecus bieti. The sequence goes on from NW_016819911.1 coordinate 1,723,844, forward strand.
ACTTTGAGGTGGGCGTTGTGGGCAACCCTGGCCTAAACTAAGAACCCTGCCTTGGAGTCTGACATTTAGTCATAAGGGAACACAGTTCTGAACCTTTGGTTTCCTCTGTCTGTCTGCCAGTGACATTTACAACATCTGTCTAGCAAACTCAACTTGGAATAGTGGGTGTGTATCTGTACTTTGTAGTACAATTGCAGAACTTTGTTGTTGTTATAATAGAGCTCTGCTTACAGTTTTCATTTCTAACCCCAGATGGAATTCTGACTCTGAGACTGAAAAACGAACAGAAGCCAGCATTGAAGTTCATGCATTTCTGTATTTGCACATTTTCTGTGTCTTAAGGAGTTCAATTTAACCCCAGGTGCATCAAATTAAAGTTATGTATGTAACACAACTTTATAGTAAGTCCTCCCCAAGTACGAATGAATGTATGTTGAGTAAACATCCCAAAAAGATCCCATTAAGATGTAAACATGAAAGAATGCTCAATACAGCTGTGTTCTTACCATTTGCCTTGTGTTGTACATCTGGCGGAAGCTGGTCAAGAGCATACCACTGATAGTCTGGCTGTGTGGAACAATAAAACATTATTATAGCAATATGGACTTCAAACCAAACATAGTGGCATGTCAAAAATACAATTAGGCTATGTGGCTTTTATTAAGCAGGTAACACGAAAGTAATTTCTATCCAAACCTATTGCCAGCCTCACTCATCCTGCTTATCCCCCATCACTGCCATCATCTCTCCCTACCCCCTCTTAAATTCACTCTGTGTTTGGCCAGAATTTCTACTACTTTGAGGTTGTGACATGTTTTCTTTCTTTTTTTTTCTGAAACAGATGTGTTTTGAATATCTGCAGAAGTATAAACACTTGTAAAACTTACTACAACCCATCAATAAAACAAAGCAACTTAGCATCAACAAAGACTCTTTTTGAGACCCTCACACTAGAGGCAATGAGAAGGCCAGGGGAAAAAAAAGTTTAATACAAGTTTTCTAATGGTTTAAGGAAGGAAATCTAAGCTATTAAATGGGGACTTGGCATTGATAGAAGTTCAGGATGGTGAAGGAGGTCAAATCTTTCCCTTTTTTCTATTCTGAAGAACCAATCCAGCAGAACCTGTATTCTAAATTGTTCATATAGTTTAGTCTACAGAGACAAGATTTTTCTCTTGGGATTTTCTCCTAGGTTTACACCAGTTAAGAACAGCTAGATATTGAATGCCAAACAGATTGCATTGAATAAATAGTAAACCCATAGGCCTAAATTATCAAGATATCTCCAAGGCCAGGACCTCTGTATTTAACCCCTAGGAATGGAGCAATCTCAGCTTTACCTGCCCACAAAGCAGGTCTGTCTTTCTGCTCTGAATGCTCACTCCTGCCTCCTACTTCTCCACAAGGCACAGAGAATACAGATTTTTTGTTCTGTAATTCAATTATCCCCTAAAAATAACTTGAGGAAAATTTTTCTAACATGAGTCAACAGAGAGCATTTACAAGGCTGTCAGACCACTGAAAGTCACCTACAAAGTTCAATTACTCAACAAGACACTGAGAAATGCTGCTTTTAGTGCAGTTTGACCCCACTGTACCCCCACTCTAGACACCTAGGCCCTTGGCTCCTCTGGCTTATGAAAAAGCTAGAAGAGGAAATGAGATCACCTCTGTTTTTTATCTTCTCGTTTATTTTTAGATGTCTCAAATAACACATAGGATAAGTGACGTAAGCCTCAGTTTTATATTCCAGGAGGGTTGCCAAAAGAAGGTAAATATCCTGTAATGTTACCAACACTATAGCATGTGACTTAATTCAGCCTTCAATATAGGCAAGAAACATGAAATCTTATTTTTAAATTAACTTTGAGGATTTGGTTGTAAATTCTACTGTTATGCTGAGATTTTTTTCATCAGACTACTGCTTGAAAATGTAGGCCATTCTGCCCAGGCGTAGTGGCCTACTCCTGTAATCTCAGCACTTTGGGAGACCAAGGCAGGCAGATCACAAGGTCAGGAATCTGAGACCAGCCTGGCTAATATGGTGAAACCCCATCTCCACTAAAATTACAAAAATTAGCCAGGCGTGGTGTTGTGTGCCTGTAGTCCCAGCTACTCGGGAGGCTGAGGCAGGAGAATCGCTTGAACCCAGGAGGTGTAGGTTGCAGTGAGTCAAGAGCGCACCACTGCACTACAGTCTGGGCGACAGAGCAAGACCCCTTCTCAAAAAGAAAAAAAAAAAGAAAAAAATGTAGGCTATTCTACATGGCTTGGAGTCCTTTTTCAAATATAGGCCTTTATTTGGTGACAATGTTATGTAACCTGCACTGCTTTGCCTTTTTTAATTGACGGGGAGCACTGCTTTGCCTTTTTTAATTGACAGGGAATGTTTGATGGGCTGTAGTAGGTGAATTCCTTTCTTCTTTCCACAAATAAAGATTTGACAGAAACAATAATTTGTACTCTTAGGTAAATGTGAATGACTGATTGGTTTCATAGTTAATCTTTCACAAGAATATTTCATAAGAATAATCCCCCAACCTGTAGAAGCCAACTTCTATAGGTTAATTCACTCCTACAGTAAATTTCTCTTTGTGTTTCTCACAATCTGAGTTGACTTCTACAATCCTGAAAAAAAAATTTTTTTTAATGTTATTGGTAAAGACTGAAAAGCAAGCAAACAGATAAAGTAAAAAAAAGGAAGCCGGGCGCAGTGGCTCACGCCTGTAATCCCAGCATTTTGGGAAGCTGAGGCAGGAGGATCACGAGGTCAGGAGATCAAGACCATCCTGGCTAACACGGTGAAACTCCATCTCTACTAAAAATACCAAAAAAAATTAGCCGGGCATGGTGGCGGGTGCCTGTAGTCACAGCTACTTGGGAGGCTGAGGCAGGAGAATGGTGTGAACCCGGGAGGCGGAGCTTGCAGTGAGCTGAGATCGCACCACTGCACTCCAGCCTGGGCGACAGAGCGAGACTCTGTCTCAAAAAAAAAAAAAAGAAAGAGAAAAGAAAAAAAGAAAACAAAAAAAAAGGAAACCGGGGAGGGAGAGCAGACAGAACTAGCAACCAGCAATAACATGAAAAGAACCAATTCTTAGCAGTATGCTGTGTCATACGTGGGTCAAATAAGAGATGCTCATTAAATCCTCACATCCTTCTGCCACCCAAAGAGTCATTATCTCCTCCCCTGGGAAAAGGGCTTTGAGTCACACTCAAACAAAAGTATGAGAACTTTCAGGAAGCCAAGAGAATCATGCTTTCTGTAAGCATTCTGGTAGGAAAATCCCAGTTAAAAATCTTAGATTTTTTTCATCATGAGAAACACAAACCTAAAGTTTGGGAGGATTTGCCTGGGTAAATACAAAATGCAGAAAAAACACATTTTTTTTTCCCCTGGAAAAAGGTTCTATCTATGTAGGCAAAACAGAAGGTAGAGGAGGGTGGGTGGAATACTGCTATTAAGAAGGAAAAAAGGGTGCTTTGGGCCTGACTTATTCAGGTTGACTGTCCAAATCAATTCACCTCACAAATAATTGCTCAACTCTGCATTTCATTTTGTCTGGGAAGACACAGCCATTGAGAACAACTTAAGTGGGTCACTTTTTCTTGGATCCTTTAAGAAAATCCTTTCAATTGGAAAATGTCAAAAACTATTTTGCACATATGTAGCAATATCCATAGTAGTTCAAGATAAATTTACAACTGCAAAAAAGCATCTCATTTTTTTTTGTTTTGCCATATCCACTTTCCTTTATACATAAATACATTTTACACATAAAATACCCTTTGGGTAGAATGAGGTATGCCAATTGAAAATGTTATATGTTGTTCAAGGAATTATTCCCAATTTAATACCTTTCAGTTAATTTATTCATATCTATGTGTTCTGTGGATTCAGTGTCCCAAAGATAATTCTACTATACACTGACCACTCCAACTTTGCAAGTTTGAGGCTCAGAGAAAACAGAGGCTCTTGCTGTAGATAATATAATGTGCTGAAATTCCAGAGATGCACATAATTTCTACCAAAACAGTATACTAAGCACTTTTTCAAATGCACTCTTACTTACTGGGTGCTCCCGTTGCTTCTGCACAGCTCCAGCGCCTGTTGGTGGCCATGGACCTTGCAGGTGGAAAACCAAGCCGCAGTTACAGGTTGGGAAATACATCTGAGGAGAACAAAGCTGTGGATTCACTACCAGTGGGAGAGACTGAAGAGTCGCACTGACATTGCTTTATACAAAAGGGTTGGTTTCAATCTTAAGGTTCCGCCTAATCTGGCATAATTATAACTCAAAACCGTAAACATGTCAATAGACTCAGGACCGATACAGATAAGACTCACTGGTCAAGTTTTACCTAAGGTGAAACTATAATCATTTCTCCATTTTGAGGAAATGAGACACACTTGAAAAGCATATAGAGCTAACTTTATGTTTTTGAGTTATCTTTATTGAGGGCCCTCAATGAAGAAAATCTATCCATTGAGTCATAAAATAGGTTTTCTTAAATTGTAGCCAGGGAAAACTAAAGTCCGGAAAGGAAATTAGGAATTAAGACAAATAATATTCAGTCTTTAAGGCAACTAGAGAACCCATGGGATAGAATGCTTCAGTGCTCAAGAAGGCAAGTTATTTTTTCAAAAGAGGCAGTATTTGATTTAGTTTTCCACTGTCAATTGTGTGAGCAACTGCATGAAATACCAGTGAAATCTATTTCCCAGGTGCTTGTGGGTCTAAGGAGCACTAAGGTTTGTGCTACTGGTTACATGCTCTATAAAGCATATGCTTTCCATGAGTGTTAGGGTTGAAAGGCCTTGGTGGTGCCTAAGCACTGTCTATCCATTGATGGTGTAGTTGGTAATGAAAAGCATGGGTTGTTGTAGGCCACCTGTAGCAGAGCTTGAATATGTCTTTAATTGGGACAATGAGAAATGTTGTACATGGGAATAAACGTACAAGTGAAAATTAGAACAACATACCTGCTTTAATTGCTTTTCTAATTTTTCTTTCTCCATCTGACAAGCTTTTATCTAAAGACAAAACAAAGACATTTGTTAATCAAGACAAGTTCAAATCATTTGTTCCTAAGTCACTCTTGACCTACTCAAGTGTGAGGCATTGACAGCAGTAATACTAACAAAAACAGCCACAGGTTGGTTTTTCCACGTATGCATTGATTCTATCTTTAAATTTCCAATTGAAGTTTGAAAAATGTGATAGTTTTAAATTGCTATTCCAGTTTTTTGAGGCCATTACAATTCTGTTTTAGGTAGATCTATTTAGATACAGATATAGAAACAATTTTCATTGCTTACTGAATGACACTGGAATTGTCAAACTGACATTCAGAGGCTTCCATAATAAATTTTAGAAGTCATATATGCATTTAATCCGTGTTAGAAACTGATCTAAATTCTTTACATGCAATAACTCACTGAATTCTCCCAATCCCTCTATGTGATACTTAGTATTATCTCAATTTTATAGATGAGAACACTAAGACATAAGATTCTGAGTAACTTGTTCAAAGTCACACTGCTATATTCCATGGCTTCTCACTACTTAAGGCCCAGCCTCATCTAGATGAATCACCTAACCTGGGTTCCCTTAACTTAAGACACACTTAGAGAAAGCTGGCTTTTCCTTGACAATTTCATTGTCATTCCTACACTCCGTGTCTCACATTCCCATAAGGGATGGTCAAATATCCCCTTCTGAATGATACCTTTCCAAGTCCCACTAATCAGAATTATTCTGTCCTCTTATGTAGTGTTGCACATTTACTGTGTGACTTTTTAGACCAATGTGTACTATTTACAGGCAATTCTTGCTGCTTGTGGTAGTCATATTCCATAAAGTCTTCACAGACACTGAATTAGTGAATATTGAACCACTGCTCCTAGGAGAATTGTTGGGTTAAGTTTCTGCTAGCCTCTTCTCACAACATTTGTGTCAATGAATCAATACATAACTTTGTTTCATATGTGTTTCTGATTAAAGACAACTTATTTAATATGTATCGTTGATTGATTAACACTGAATTCATGGTCAAGAGTACTATAACATGCCTTAATGAAGCTTCTCTAACACACATTTTCTCTGTAAGGCACATCACATCCTTCGTGTTTAGGAATCCTAGAGAGCATGTCAGCATATATGTGTGGGCCATTCTAAACCATGAAATCACCAACAAACAGCACAAAAACGCAGCACACATGGCACTAAATGGACCACAAAAAGAACACTATGAATGTGTATATGTCAGGAAACAATTTTGCTGCTCTGCTCATATGTAAGGATGCATCACAAAACACCACAAGTATTGATTTGGGGCTGACAAATGCATTTTAGTGAGTAGGGAAATTCACATATGCAGAATTGGTGATGATGAGGATAGACTGTACATGTCTCTTTTACTACATCGTGAGTTATTTACTAGCAAGAATTACTAGCAAGAACCAGTTTTCGTTTTCTCACAGCATATAGCAGAATGCCTTGCAAAAAGGAAGCATCAAAATTAGATTACAAGGGACTGAAAGTAGCATGCTAATTATACAACTGAATGAAACTATTAAACATGCCCCCTCTTCTAACAGACTAAAATAATTTATAAAATACCTCTGAGCCATGACTTGACTTGAGCTAAATGTTTTCTAAAGGGTATTTTGTTTTTTCCTTTTCTTTTTGAGACAGAATCCCACTCTGCTGCCCAGACTGGAATGCAGTGGCCCAATCTCAGCTCACTGGAACCTCTGCCTCCTGGGTTCAAGTGATTATCCTGCCTCAGCCTCGTGAGTAGCTGGGATTACAGACGCGTACCACCATGCCCAGCTAATTTTTGTGTTTTTAGTAGAGACGAGGTTTCACCATGTTGGCCAGGCTGGTCTCAAACTCCTGATCTCCAGTGATCTGCCTGCCTTGGCCTCCCAAAGTGCTGGGATTACAGTTGTGAGCCACTGCGCCCAGCCTGTTCTTCGCTTTTTTCACTTACCATTGAGAACAACTTAGTGAAGTCATAAGGTAGGTTTCATTATCTATATTTTACAGGCAGGTATACTAAAAGAGGTTAGATAACTTATTTTTTAGAGAGAGGTTTTAGAGTCATAAGAAGCATTTTAGAGATGATCGAGTTCAACTTTGTCATTGTACAGATGAAAAAAAGGAAGCATAGAAAAGTTAAATAACTTGTTCAAGGTTACCACCAATGGAAGAGCAGGCAGGAACGCCAAGTCTTTTTTTGCCCTAAATTCCTCTTATTTCTAAGTACCCTAAGCATCTTTCACTTTACCACATTACTTATTTTACCACTGACACCAGCTTAACGCACTTAGTGACAGAATGAATACATTCTGGGAAGAAAGCAACTCAGAATGCCAGAAACGATTTGGACCTGAACATTCCTCTAAAAGTCCCACTTGGAAACAAATAATATGTTATTCCAACTAAGGTAATGTCAGGAAGTGTCAGTTCCTTTTTTTTTTTTTTTTTTTTTTTTGAGACGGGAGTCTCGCTCTGTCGCCCAGGCTTGGAGTGCAGTGGGGCGCAGTCCTCCGCTCACTTTTTTGCAAGCCTCCGCCCTTCCGGGTTCACGCCATTCTCTCCTGCTCAGCCCCCAAGTAGCTGGGACTACAGGCGCCCACGCACCACGCCTGGCTAATTTTTTGTTTTTGTAGAGACGGGTTTCGCCATGTTTCGGCAGGAGGGTCTGATTCTCCCTACCTCCTGTCCGCCGCCCTCAGCCCTCCCAAAGTGCTGGATTACAGGCGTGAGCCACGGCCCGGCCGTCAGTTCTTTTTTAAATATGGTAGCATTTAATCTGCTGTTAATACATTTAAATAGATCATCAAACCATCTACTTCATCTCTGTGAATTTATCATTCTCACTACTGAGTAATGAGACTTTAAAAAAAAGGATTGGGGCTTTCATTATTTTAAAGAAAAAATTTCATAGCTTTTAAGCTATCACTTTAGATATGATTAAGATTTTCCTTTAGGTTCTAGGCACAATTATACCATACTGCATTTAGAAAATACGATTATTTTGTTGATACCAATCAAGTTTACAGGTGACACAGGAAGGACTTGTGGATTATAGTATTAAGTATATAAGTTAAGTAGATAGATGTACATTCCCTGACCAGACTAAAAGTTTTCTGTAATGGCAAGGACAATTGCCAGTCTAATCACCAATCTTAATATAGTAGAATAAACAAAATTATATAAATTAATATATGATATATAATTTAATCATATAAAATTAAATATTTATTAAAATTGTTTTTAAAATTAAAATTGTTTCACTTGCTGTTGTACTGGCCAGCAAATTTTACAATTGCTTTAAAAACAAATTATTTTTTTTTTTTGTTCTAAAACTGTTTTACTTACTGGCAGCCAAGTAAAACATTGGTGCAGAGACAACTTGAAAGAAATTAGCTAGCCTAGGCATGTAAGAAACAAATTAAAAGAATAAAAATACCAAAAAATTAACTGGGCATGGTGGTGCATGCCTGTAATCCCAGCTACTTGGGAGGCCTGAGGCAGGAGAATGGCCTGGAACCTGGGAGGTGGAGGTTGCGGTGAGCTGAGATCCACGCCGTTGCACTCCAGCCTGGGCAACAAGAGCAAAACGACCGTCTCAAAAAAACAAAAAAGCATGTATATTCTCTCTCGTCTTTTTTTTTTTTTTACCAAAGAGGTATGAGAACATTGTCTTATCTATTTGTTACATGAATTATTAGGTTTCCTGAATTACTTTCATAAAATTATTGATTTTTTTAAGCACTATTTTATTTTTCTAATTTCTTACAGAGAAAATTGGGTTCTGCAAAACAATTTTTTCCGCTGTAAAATTAAGAATTTCTAAGTTAATCTTTAAAAAATCAGAGATAAAATTAAATTTAATTCACAATCCACTTTGTGTTTGGAAGAAAATGATGACTGTTTAAAATTTTTTTATGACTAAGAATCTTGAAGCTAAGAGCTGCCACAGCATTGCCATAACAATTTTCTATTTATTTAAAAGTATTGCAATATTTTACTAATAAAAATGATGCAGTTTGTTTTATTTTTTAAGGCAAAATTATGTTAGCTACAGTTTCCTTCATTAACATCACTACTTACCCATCATGGCAACTTCCTGAATCTACTTTAATATATTCAATTACACTTAATTTTAGTATGCTTACATTTAATATATTCTATTTTAATAAACCGGTGACCATTATCTGGCTTCCTTGAAAGTACTCCAGTTACATTACATCTGGGAACCACTGAACAAAATCCTCAGTCTCACATATAAATGGCATTTAGAAATATGTATGTTTTTGGCAGACAGGAGCATTCCAACATAGCCCTTCAAAGAAAATGACAAGAATTTTGAAAACCACTTCACTTCATTTGAGTACTAGGTAGTTCAACTCTCATTCTACCAGGATAAATATTATGAGAAAAAGATCAAAAGGACTGTATTTTATTAAAAAAAACTTTGGAATCCAATTTCTTGGGCCATTCCTTAATATACTTAAGTTAAAAGAAATTTCCAGTTATTTTCATCTCTTTACAAGATTGTTTAAGAATGACTTCATCCCAGGTGCTGACCTTTCAAAAAAATTCAATGGCAATTAACAGAAGTCAAAAAGTCTTGAATTTTTTAAATGAAAAAAAAAAAAATACATGCATGCTGGCAAAGATTATTTTGTTTTGACTTGTACCTGGGAATTCAGCCTGTTCAACTGGGATTGGGAAGTTTCATTAATTTGCTGTAGCTCCTCCTTCTCTTGATTAAGTCTCTCTCGATCTGATCGTTCCTTTTTGAAGTCTTCTTCGTATATTTGCACCTAAGAAATATTAACTTGCTGTTACTGTTAGCTTCCTTTTCTCTTAAGCCATTTAAATGACTTTATTTTAAATGACTGCTGCCTACTCCATTATTGTAAAGAACCCTCCCAACTAGTGTTCAGTGTCACTGTTTCGGAGCAAGTCATCCATCCCTAACACAAGGACTTTAATGTATGAATACTGCTTGAACTTCTAAAAGACAGTTTACTGAAAATAGCTGTTAAGTGTCACTAAATACTGACATGCCCAAGTTTCCAGACATAATGCATAAGTTGAATGCAACAGAGAAACAAAACCCTTACATATGTGGAAAAGCAAAGCATGATTGTTAAAAGGTATTCACAAATTTTCCCTTTATAAGTTATTTTGGGTGTGTATCATAAATAATAGTAATATTTGAGTGGAACACCTCTTGAGAGGCACTCCAAATATTCCAGAAAAGTGACCAAACTAAAAACAAAAACAGGTTTAAGTATTGTTATTGTTTTCAACTGACTTAGTGTTGACTGAGGGCTAGGAGACTGGCATATAAAGCCATGAAAACAAATGAAACTTAAGGAATGAAGCAAAACCATTCCTCTAAGACTCTGATTTAAATTACTACTTATATTGGAACCTAGTAGCTAGATTTTTATCTATTAAAACTACTGCACGTTACACTTTCATCACTAACAGTGCAACAAACTTTAACTAAAGGTTTATCAATTTTATTGTTCTAAGTCGACAGCAGTAGAACAAAATATGCAAGGGAAGAAATTAAACATTTTGTATACATCTACATGCAGATACACATATTAAATTTTTAAGTCTTTATTCACCAGAAGTACTGAAGGGAAACTATATCCAGCCACACTGACGTTTTGATAATTTTTTTGGTTGAGAACTGACATTCATTTCCAGAGACAGTTAAACTAATGCTCTGTAAACAATCACCAGAGGCATTTTAAATGGGAGGAGCCCCTCTTATTAGAATTAAACACTGGCAACGTCATCACTTTAGTCAGGTAGGGGCCAAGATTCCCACTCAGTTTCTTTGTGCATTTAAACCCTTTAGTGTTTCACATGGCACTTGGTGATGTAACGATTGTGGGTGCCTGATTACAAACATGCACAGTTAAAATATTTATGGAGAAAGTCAGCAGTAGAGACACTGCAAAACTATGGAGATGGATTTTGGTCTTCCCACAGGGATTATGAAAAAAGAATATCTGTCACTGTAAGAAATATGAACCAAACCATTATTATAAACTTTATGTGTAAAAGTGACTCTTGCATGTCGTGCACCTTATATTCAAGTTCCGAAGATGTCAAGTGTTTGAACATAAGCAGTACTTTTGGTTTTTGAAGAAATCCTGGCTAGCACCAACAGTACTCTAGGGGTTGAGAATTTGACAGAGCTTTGAGACTGTGTATATTACCCTTATTCTCTTCATGAGTTTATTTTTCAGCTATGTATTTTATCCTGAATGTAATGAAGCAGATTATTCAAGTAAAATTGACAGAAGAGAAAATCCAACTTTACCATCAAATGCTACAAAATTTTTAGATCTATTCACAGATAGGTTACTTCATATGAAGCAATAACAATAAAACAAATAACAGCAATAATAACACAATTGCTCGATTTTTCCATGTATTGCAACAAAAATCTCTGTAGTTAGTACTCACTCAGGGCAAAAGCAGTCAGTAAATCACACCCAGGGGCATCAGAAAAATGATGCTTTCCAGCCCTTTGTTCTATGGCACCCTGTCTCCCATTGCTAATAAGTTACTGACAATGTGTGCTTCAGGGATTGAGGTTCCTTGATGTATCCTATATTTATCACTATTGCCATGAACCATTCCAGATTTTTCTCTACATTAGTTTATTTAACCTCTCGCATAAAAAGAGACATGATATGCATGGTCAGCCCCTCAGCTAAGTGAATTCCAGCAGATTGAGTAAGTTTAGACACAAGCAGTTTAACCAGTGCGGTATCTCCTCTGCGCTATGCTGCCAATAGATACATGCGGAAGTTGTAGAGAGTGCATCCTTACTCTTGCTGTCCACTTGGCAATAGTGAGTGAGGTTAGGTGAGTGGAGAGGAGAATGCTATTGTGCATCAGTGAATTGCTAAGTGGTGCGGGACTAGCTGAGCAGACCTGGTTTCAGTGATTATAATAAATACAAAGTATTCTCTTTAAAACTGCTCTTATTGTACAAAGGCCTAGAGGCTAGCAACTACAGAATGATCACTCAGCTGCTACCGTTTTCTGAAAAGATCCAGAGTTGGGATTAATAGTGTTCTTAAATAAGCCATGTGGCTGGGTGCGGTGGCTCACGCCTATAATCCCAGCACTTTGGGAGGCTGAGGCAGGTGGATCACGAGGTCAGGAGTTTGAGACCAGCCTGGACAACATGGTGAAACTCCATCTCTACTAAAAATACAAAAAATTAGCCAGGCATGGTGGCGTACGCTTGTAGTCCCAGCTACTCAGGAGGCTGAGGCAGGAGAATTGCTTGAAACGGGGAGGCAGAAGTTGCGGTGAGCCGAGATCATGCCACTGCTCTCCAGCCTGGGCGACAATGGGAGACTCCATCTCAAAAACAAAATCAAAAACAAAAACCATGTCTACATGAAACTCTCCGCCCCCAGTGCTAATAGAACCTCACCCAAGGTTAATTGGCATGCCCCTCTTTTAACGGTGTGATCGGGTAAGCCATTTAATCCATCTGAAACTCAGTTCCCTATATTCTAAATGGTGGGACTGAACTAGCTGATCTATATTCTTCCTATCAAGCTTGAAAATTAGATAATTCTACTTAAAATAAATGCAAAAACCTTTGACATATTTCTAGCAGCAAGACATCTAAAAATGCCCAAAGAAGCATGAACAATGGGCAGTATGTTCTCCACAGGATCATGCCACTTCCAGCTTCTCACCTGCTGCTTCAGAACTTCCATTTCTGTTCTCATCTCCTCATGGCAAAATTCCACTCGAGACTTCCTCAAACAGTCCTCGGAAAATGAACACTTGAAATTCAAGGCATCCTGAAGAACCTATGTAATAAGATAAGTACACTGTTGATCTAAGATTTACCACATGGAATGAATTCTTTTATAATTGTTACAATCATCTCAAATGCACCCACAAATAAGCATTTCATGTTTAACGCTGCTGACATAACCGAGTAACTTTCTTCTTTCTGATTTTCTCATATATGTATTTTTTTCCAGACTCTCTGTCTTTTCTACATGATGATGCTTATGTTAATCGATCCTCATTATTATTTAGGCTTTGATGTTGGACCCTCCTCCTTCACCTAGCCAACTATGAAAACAAAATCTGTATCTATAGACTTTCTCCAGATTCTCTGCTTCAGTCAAATGTATACCCTATCAATGATGCTCAGACATTAGGGAACATCAGAGGTAGCCGATATGCCCATCCCTTGGTACTGACTCCCAGAGATTATGAATCAGTAGGCTGGAAGGTATAGTTTCAGAATTTGCATTTCTCAGAAGTTGGTGCTGCTGGTCCCAGGTAATGTTTTGAGTAATATTCTGCTATATAACTATGGCATGCCCTCAACAGGAGAGAGGGACATCCACAGAAATGAGAGCCCATGAAGATTCAGTGTCTGTTAGCTCTGTTGTGCTACTCTTCTGCCCTGGCCTAGCCACAGTCCTATTTGTTTTCTATTAAAACATTCATTAACTCACTACCGAGTGGAGAGAGTGCCCTGCTTTCTTGACATCTAGTATAAGTTGATGCTTTTAGAATGGCATGAGGAGAGGAAAGAAACGCCTATATTCACCAGAAAGATGATCATCCTTAGTCCTTAGTCATTAGCTCATCATGATCACATCATTACATTATTTTTGGTAACATCATATGAAAGACATTGCCTCTATTTTGAAGACCTTTGGTTCATGATAAGTTCAACAAAAATGACTTCCAAATATTGTGGCAGAACACTTCTTATCCTGGTGTGGCCTCAGAGACCACAAAATGACTACTTGCTCATTATCAAATGAGTCCTCTGTACAAATAGAAAAGGTTCATTTTCAGAGATCTAAGAATAATTTGCTTCTGTATTTCTTCAGTAACTTCAACAGTGTCTATTTGGTGATACTAGTGGTAACTAACTCCACTGCATTACTATATGATATGGTCACAAAGGTAGGAAAAGACACGCAAATGTATGGTTTTGAGTATGTGGACAGACTGGGAATTTCCTAATAGAATGTCTTAGAATATACAGATACTGTCTAGCCTGATATGAGTATCATTTTTTTCAGGAAGTTGTAAGAGAAAAAAAGAGCTTTCTTCATCCTTTGGGGAGAATTTACAGAAACAACAAAAGTAGCTTAATAATTTATGTTTTGTGAGGATTTGTGTTAAGCTCTAGGAAGTGTCAGAATAGTTCATTTTTTTTCAACTGGTGAATAGTAGTAGAGAGAATCTAGGGTGGAGTGGGCCAAATGGATTATGGCAATTGAATATGCTAGTTCCTTATCCTATACCTGGGAATAGACTACTTTTGTAGATCTTGTTATTTGCATTTTCTGATCTATTTTTCATGCTATTTAGGATCCTAGGAATTTTGTAAATGAGTCATAAATGAAAGATGAGTCTAATAGATATTTATTCCATTTTGGGTTTTCCCAACTTCCTTGAACAAACACCTATAACCTATTGTAGAATATTTACGATTAGTACAGATATTCTAAATAGATCTACCAAGATGTTAGACAAATCAAGTTTGCCCATGGGTGGCACAAGCTGAGTAGCCTTAGGTAATTGTTTTCACTTTGGTTAAACATCTGGCTTCCCCTTAGGAGCCTGATAAAAACAAACTCCCAGGTATTTTCTTCAAAGCAAATGAATTGAATTGAATACACACAATTGTGTGAACTTCTGAAAACAGTATGTTAATTACTAAGCTGACATATTACACATTTTTGCTGAGTCAATATGGGTCAGCAGGTATTCAGCTTGTACATAGAGGGTGGGCTCTGGATTCCATGCTGTGATGGATGGTGTGCACAATCAGCTACCAAAAATAACATTTTGAGTAACTTCTGTTTATCACATTGGTAAGAAGGAAAAGAAAAATATTCATTGTAAAATAGAAGAACAATAATATCTTACATTAGGTACCAATACCCATCTTAAATAAGACAAAAATCTGCTGTCATAACTCATCACTTTATATCTATACTTTCAAGGGACAGCTTAAACTATAGATGTGGGATGAAATATTTTCTGGCTTTAAGCATTCTTTTATTTTTTCCTCACTACCCATAAGTAATATATTATGCCTGTTAAAGCATGAATTCTAGGTCCAGTATTGTCTACCAAACATATTATATACTAGCTAATTAAATTCATCCATTCACTCATCCAATAAATATTTAAGATCTTACTCTGAGCAAGGTCCTGTTCTAGGTATTCAAGATAAAGCAGTGAAAAATCAGAAAAAATTCAGAACCACATTATGACATTGCCTGAGTCCCTCCGTCCCTAAAATACACGTTAAAATGATATTTTACAAATGCATTGTTATAAAGATGGATACATAATATATGAAAATGTGTTTGCACCCCAAAAGTTTATTTTTTCTTCTAATTTTAAGAGAAATTAAACATAAACATACTTATGGGCCCTTAAAAGTACTACAGGCCTGGACACTGTGCCTCCGGTGCCTAATGGAGGAGTTGGCATGAAAATCCTACCCTCATGGAGTTTACAACCAAGATTAGTAGCTAGATAACAAAGTCATAAAAGTTAGACTATATATACATATATATATGTATATTAGATAGTAATAAATTCCAAGAAAAATTTAAACCAGGAAAGACCAGTAGTATAGTATGTAATTTTAATTAGGATAACCAGAAAAGTCATCTTTGAGAGGTGACATTTGTATAAAGATCTGATTTTACTCAAATTATTTTTTCTCATTGAGATTTTATAATTATAAAATCATAAAATTTTAAAATGTAAATTTTAAATTTTAAATTTTAAATGTATTATCACTGGAATGATGAAAATTATATTTTCTAACTTTAAGCAATTTTCTGTGAGCTACAAATATGGATACACAAACATGAAGAGTGCACATGGACGTGAGCAAAAATACAGCATTCTTGGCTGTTTTAATATCTACAAGGCTTATATCTTTGTATCTACATTTAGGGGAATAAATGAGACAATGTAAGAAAGCTTGTAATATGGTATCAAAAATGGGAGGATTTTAAATATAATCTCAATTGTTTATAGTTCCTCTAATGCATTTGTACAACATTTTCTGGAAGAGAACAAAAGGAAAAAGATAGATTTTGCCTTGCATTTGTATGTCTGAGCATGGTTTTTCTCTCTTAGAGGATAAAGTATATTGTTTATGAAGTTCATCCTCACTTTCCAATTTTCTCCTGAAGAATAACTTGTCCCACAAACAGATCTACTACAGGATCACGTTTTCAAAGCATCCTATCAACTATGCAGGCACATACTTAATAATTTGAGGATCTTTAAATGACATCTCTGAACACTAGTTAACTAGAACCATGGGCATGTGGTCCAAAATACAGGGGTTGAGCATCTGTTTCAAGTCCAATCACCTACTCTTGTTTCAGAAGAAAATTTCTGTTCTTTTATCAGGAAATACCTAGTTGAGAGATACATATCTCAACTCAACCATGTGCTATAGCATTGGTATGTTCCACATATGGGTTGGCTCTTGGAAAAGTCAACAGTATAGGATTATTTTTCCTGAACTATTTAGCGACCCATTCCTCCAAAATATGAACCAACTAGTCCATAAAACAACACACACACACCCCACTGCATGCACATGCGCACACCTTTCCTCTCCCTGACTTTAAAGTAGGTTTTAGGCTTGCACTTGAGAGAGCTACCATCTCAGCCTTGGAATCGCCATTTAGCATGCTTCCTTAGAGTGTGTTTCACACCCAACTCCATAGTGATCATTTTAAAGAGCAGTTTGTTTCCTGAGGAAGCTTTTGTGGTTGACCAAGAGATACGTTATTGTTCGCAAACACCCACTTGCTTTATGTGGTTCTTCAAACTAAGAAACGTTCTTACTGTCTCTATAATTCCTCCTCATTTCTCTTTTTCATGATGAATCTTTGTAGGGACAAAAATACCCTAAAACCTCCTTAGCCAAGTATGGCTGAAAGCTGCAGCTAGGAGTGATTTATGAAATCACAGATAATTTCTTGTGCCCCAAGGCTGGGACCCACACTGCAGCCTAGATTTTGTTGTGACTCTCAGTAAGAATGTTTTATGCAGGGATTTCTCATTTTAAGAGCCCATGCTTGACCTGCCTGATACCTTATTAAGGCGTTTTATTTCACATTCGTAATGTTCCTTCTCCTCGTTCACAAGAGCATTTTTTTCCTTTAGAAGCTTATTCTCTTTCTTCAATTCATGTAATTCTTCATTTAGGCGTTCCTTTTCCTTCTGAAGTAAAGACCAAGAAAAGAAAAGAAAAATCAGTACAAGTCAAATGAGATGATATTGTAGGAGTTCTGATATATCGGCCATGGCAGGCAGATTGAGGGGTCACCCTTCTGAAATACAATAAAAACAGGACCTGCAAGACTTTAACTTAACGTTCCACTTGAGCGATATTCTTTGGATGAATGCTAAAATTAGGATTGAAGGAATCTTTCTTTTATCAGAATTTACTGAAGTATCTTAGAAATTTTGCGACCCCAGGGGAAAAAAAATCAAATTTCCCAATTCTGCTTTTTTTTTTTTTTTTTTTAAGACGAATTCTCACACTGTCACCTGGGCTGGAGTGCAATGGTGAGATCTCGGCTCACTGCAACCTCCGCCTCCCGGGTTCAAGTGATTCTCCTGCCTCAGCCTCCCTAGTAGCTGGGATTACATGTGCCTGCCACCACGCCTGGCTAGTTTTTTATATTTTTTAGTAGAGATGGGGTTTCACTATGTTGGCCAGGCTGGTCGCAAACTCCTGATCTTGTGATCCGCCCGTCTCAGCGTCCCAAAGTCCTGGATTCCCAATTCTTACTTTCAATTGTCAAATAAATGGGTCTGCAGGATAAGCAAGTCCCTATGTACTGTTACTAGGTGATGGATAAGCAATTAAGAAACATAGCTGAAATGGCAGAAAGAAAAGACTTTCAGCTATTTCTCACTGTCATAGTAAGAAAACAATCCTAAATGTCTCAAAGTTCATTCCTGCATCATTCTGTATTAGAAAGAGGGAAAAGAGAATAATCTTTAGGCCAATAAGACCCTTCATTACAGATCTTATTTAGAGCACTCTATTGTTGTGATTATTATTTTTAAAAGGGAGAAATCAACTAGTCCAACTGCCACCACTTCTCCATGTTTCAGATTATCATCCAGAAGTGCAGTGTTTTAAACAACTGAAGGTTAGCTGCTTAAACGTCAACAGGCTCTGGATTTAGACAATATCTCCCACCTCTTAATTTTGTATAATAGATAGCAAACATTTTGTGAAGTAAATTGGATTCTTAGTGAGATTGAGATTTTAACCCAGTGAAATAAATATTGCAGAAAATAGGAAACTCAACATGCAAAAATAGCTAATATATGTGTTAAAGTGTGTTACTTGAGCAACTAATATTTCCCAATATGATTACAAAATTTAAGAAATCCACTTTAGGTAATTCATTTTCTTTAAAAGGGAAAATATTTCTACTTGCTTTTATTTAAATAGAATGAACATATACACTTAGAAAATAAGCCAATTATTTTCTAAGTTAGCATAATTTAAGAGAAAATTATTCCAATGAGAAAATGGTCCCAACTGCATTGAGGGAAAAGTTACTCAGATTCCTGGCTAGGATGTAATTGGAAAAGGAAATGACTGCTACATGGCAGAAAGGGAGTGTTGCTAAACTCTGCTTTCCTGACTCACTGTGACAAAGACATCCTCAGCAAGGTAGGAAAACCTGGACTGGCATTGTCTGTGCTAATTTTAGACATTGCCTTAAGATTTCTACATGTTTTAAAATATTGCCAATGCCTCACGATATCAGTAATAAGACTTCCCCTCAGAGTCTTTACACTTTGTTTTTTCTTACTATACCTAAAATAACAAGGGACCATTAGCGTTTAAGGTTTTCTCCCATTTTCTACAATATTCATGAAGTCCAATAATGGAAAGTAAAACCAGGAAGAAAAAGAGTGTTTTTTAGGAAAAGCTGTCATCTCAACACCATCCAGTTCTCAGCAAGGGACTGATGGAGCTTTGGTTGGGTTCCAGTCCCTTTTTATCAACGTGGGCAATTCAATTTGTTTACATCTCAGCTTTCTCATCTTTAATATAGCAAAAAATAATATTTTGCTCACAGGTGGGCCGAGAATGTTAAATGAAATAATGAGGATGAAGCCTTTTAAAAATGTCATAAATTTATGGTTACAGAAGTAAAACCTCATATGTAAATCGCTCTGTAAGCTTGAAAAGCTACTGCACAAATACAAGGTATTATTATGAACACTACTAATACAAATAATAAATACGAATAAAAGCAAAAGAAAAAAATAATTTTCTCTTAGGCTGAAATGCCCTAGAGAGTCAGCAAATCTATGGATCGGTTTTCTTCTTCCTGGAAGGGCCTGGGGGATGACTGTCTGCCTATTTATGCAACCAGGAGGAATCCGGCAGAGAATCTCCTTCCTTCTTGTTCTAGAGAAGTCACCCTTGTTCATGGCTCTTGGGGACTTGCGTAACCCATACACCCTTGTTCAGGAGTGAGTTGATTTTAATAAAACGGTAGGTTTTCTACAGGAAACCCCTCCCCCCCCCCCCC
>NW_016819911.1:1743755-1753149 GCF_001698545.2 Rhinopithecus bieti
ACCCCCCCCCCCCCCCCCCGCCCCTTTGCTTTTACTTGGATCCTCTGGGCTCGAGAACCCGGGCCCCGCCCACCTCCTCCCGTTGCAGCAGGTCCCGGGTCAGGTCGCGCTGCCGGTCGTCCTCTCTCTGCCTGTCGTCCTCTCTCTGCCTCTCATGCCGCTCCTTCTCTCGCAGGCTGAGGAGTCTTTCTGCGGCGTCCAGTTTCGTCTTCAGTTCTGCTACCTGAGGAGGTCGTTCACAGACAGCTGCAGATACCTTCTCTGAAGCTCACAAGCCCCTGGATTTATTCCCAGGCTATGAACTTTGGACAGAAACGCCCCATCCCAGGACGTCCCCTAAGGAGAGGTCCTAGTTCCCACCGTCCCTAACACAGATCGGGATACTCGCGTTTCAAAGGGAGCTTGGCTTTGCACCAAAACAGCTTCCAGCTCTTCCTTCTTTTCCCCAAACCACCCCTACTTCAGAGGGAATAAAAGACTTAGACCATACCCAGGGAATTCTCTAGGTTTGTTATCCTAGTCTCATCGCTCCAGGTGAGCCTAGCCTGGCAGGTTAGGTAGAATATGCCTACACCAGAGAAAAACAGACATGGCCTTTAATTTATCAGCAATTTGCAGCATTTGAACTCCTACTAGGTGCCAAATCACTCTGATGACAGAGTGACAGGTCCTCAGAGTGACCACAGTCCAGAGCGAGAATCTTAGAGACGGGTGCGTCTTCCAAGATGAGGATTATAGCCATCATGAACACTGTCTTCACACACCTGCAAGCCGTTCGAGAAAGCAGCCTAAGCATTCTCTCTGGGATCATCATCTTTAACGTTTACAGACCCATATTGCCCCAGCAGGGATATTGCAAGGCTGCCTGACCATTGCCTGGTGCAGTGGGAACATTATCCTGAATCTTTTAAATTCAATACTTTTGGGTAACAAAATGAGGAGGAAAGGAACAATGCTGCTATATTATAATACTCATGGTCAAGTTTCTTAATACTGAATTATTTAGGGGAAAGTACTTTCTCTTTTATCTCTTTTGAAGATAGAATAATTTTAAATTATAAATTGTCTTTTATGTATTAAAGGAGGTTTTCTTCCAAAGCCCCTTTCTCACCAGAGCTTTTTAAGAGTAAATGTGCTTTAGATGGAAGAGGAGATTGCCCCATTTTTCCTCACACTTTCACTGTTACCACCATTTGTTTCTCTATTTGTGGAAAACAGCTCATGCTATCTAATTAAAGAATTAGGGCTAAACTGGCATAAATAGTATGAACTTTAAACCATATCTCACCTCACATATAACTGTGTATTTGTGGCTTCTAGGGACAAAGGTAAGGCTGGGATACTCTGTGAGCCATGATTAATGTGCATAAGAACTCTTGAGACATCACTGGGGGCCATTTTTGCACTTTTCTTTAGCTGTTGTTCAAGATGACTCACTGACACCGTTCATTAATCTTCAGTGCCATGAGACCAATACTACACTCAGCACCCTCCCCCATCATTTTCCAACAGTTGGCTATCCACAAAGCTCTTCGTAGCTGAAATCAATGAGACTCTTCACACAATTGGCCCCACCAGGATAATGGATTTAAAGAAAATACCGAATAGAGAGAGGTATTTACCTTTCTTTCATATAACTCTTTCATACTTCTAAATTGCTGATCCCATTGCTGGTTAACTTCCAGGAGCTGAAATTATTAAAATTTGGGGAATCAACAAAGAATTTCTGCCCATTTGGAAATTTTGTAAAAAAGAAATTACTTTCTGAGCTTATTAAGATTTTAGAAGCCATGGATGAAGACAATATTTTTTTTCATCAAGTTCTGGTTGTGCTGGGATGATTAAATTGAACACACCCTCACCTTTTCACAACTGCTTCTTATATGAAAAACTATTGGCCGGGCACGGTGGCCTCATGCCTGTAATCCCACCACTCTGGGAGGCCAAGGTGGGTGGGATCACTTGAGGTCAAGAGTTCATGACTAGCCTGCCCAACATGGTGAAATCCCGTCTCTACTAAAAATACAAAAATTAGCCGGACGTGGTGACATGCACCTGTAGTACCAGCAGCTCAGGAGGCTGAGGCAGGAGAATCACTTGAACCCAGGAGGCAGAGGTTGCTGTGAGCCGAGATCGTGCCACTGCACTCCAGCCTGGGCAACAGAGCGAGACTCCATCTCACGAAAAGAAAAGAAAAGAGAGGAGAGGAGAAGAGAGGGGAGGGGAGGGGAGGGGAGGGACTATTAAGTCGTAGGTGTATCTTGACAAGGCAGCTGAACAGTTTATCAGTAACTTTTAACTTTTCTTAGATATTTGAATTTTCATTTTCTTTGTTTAATCCAACCACAATCTGATAAAAATTTGTAAGTATTGATGATTGTCTGTAAGATTTCTTCATTCATGAAGGTTCTTTTCCCAAACTTTTCGTATTTTCTATGTGCTTACACTGATTATAATGAAATATTTTTTCCAGCTCTTTTAAAGCAGAATTTATGCTAACACAGCCTAGGCTCCATTAACTGATCATGATTTTCTTGCAATAATGTGCTTTAAAAGATTAACACATGATTTATAATACATATTCAACAAATAGATAATATCACCATTTTGAACATTTAGATTTTCAAGAAATTATAGTTTTGTCGTAAGACAACATTTAGATGCATTTTAGGCTGAAAATAATTTAAAGATCTTAAAACTATCTGCTAATTAGAAGGCAGAAGAAATGCTATGATATGTGGTTAGCTTTTTGTTGGGAAAGTTTGTAGTTTTCTGCATTAAGAGAAATTCCAACACTTATGGATATGGAACGGACACTGAGAAGATAGTGGTAATGACTAAAAACTAGCAAGACTTTCTCCTAATTAAAAAGCAAATTACTGAATCCAGAGTGGCAGTTACTAGGTAACTCTTATGCTGAAAATACATGTCATTATTTAGTATGAAATTGTATAATATTATTATATCGAGAGTTACTTTGTTGGCATTTTAGGGATTCCATTGTGTATACTATAGTTATATTACTCTGCCGTAGTTTAGTAATTTTCCAGAAGGTCACAATATTCTTCGCAGTATCAAAGAAGAGTAGAAGGCACCACAGAAGAGAACATGAAAGATTTAATACACAGAATGAATTAGAAAAGGAATTACAGACTGGGCACGGTGGCTAACTCCTGTAATCCCAGCACTTTGGGAGGCTGCGGTGGGCAGATCGCTTGAGGACAGGAGTTCGAGATCAGCCTGCCCAAAATGGCGAAACCCCATCTCTACTAAAAATACAAATATTAGCTGGGCATGGTCGTGCACGCCTGTAATCCCAGCTACTGGGTAGGCTGAGGCACAAGAATCACTTGAACCTCAGAGGCAGAGGCTGCAGTGAGCTGAGATTGTGCCACTGCACTCCAGCCTGGGTGACAGAGCAACACTGTCTCAAAAAAAAAAAAAAAAAAAGAATTACAAAACTGACAATATACAGAGTGCTAAAATTGTTATACTGTTCACTACTTCCTCTGTCAAGAAGAGTGAAGAGGTTCTAACATTCATTAAGCTCAGAAAAATAAAACTCAAAATAATACCCATTAATTCACAGGAACATTTTAGAAACAAACTTTATTTATGACAATGCTTTTTAACTCCCATGTGTTTGGATGCCCAAACCCTGAAGTCATAGCACCTAAATCAACCATACTTAAAGACTTTTCAAGTAACTCAAGAAACCTTGAGTTCCAAGGTGTGTGAAGTTGCAAGGCATAAAGGGCAAAGGTCATAAGCCATAAAGGATAAAGGCATAAAGGATAAAGTCACTTGGTTTGTGTGGAGGAAATATCTAAGGTTTGAGAAAATTAGGATTATGTTACCAGACTTATTACTTTGTCATTTTTCATTCATCACTGCACAGACATTGAGACAAGTATGAGACATACAGGTGAATAAGAAAAAAGCATTTGCTCTCAAAATAGTGCAGTCCAGTATCTTAAAGATAAATACTGTGACCTGATAACAAAAATAAAAGGCACACGGATAATACATTATTTTATCCTCAGCATTAATCCATGGCACCTGTGGCTTTAGCGAATCGTTCCAAGTTACCTCTTTTCTCTGTTTTTCTAAACACCTTATCTTTTGTTCAAGAGAATTTGTCAAGTTCTTTCTTATTGATGATTCAGCACACTTAAAAAAAGAAAAGAAAAGAAAAGAAAAAAAGATTGAAACAAAACTATTTACAAAATAAACAGAAGTACTGCTCCTCACAAACACCATGCATTTGGCCAACTCTCCTGCTGCGATTTATAAAAATACCTGATTCTAGCAGTAATAATCATCACACCCTAAGTCCTTCACAGTGGCTGGTGGAGGAATCAACTTCATATTATGTTTTAGAATCCTTTATATAAATTAGTTACCATAATAATTCTGTAATAAATTATAAATATATCTATATACTATAATGGATAAGTCAGAGATTAAAATTTTATGAATTTGGATTTCAATCCTTTTCCAAAAAAATGACAATTCAGAAATCAGGTAAGTTTCATGGATACATTTTAGGCATTTTTATAGTAAACATTTCAAAAAAGTCATTTTGGTAGCTGCGCCCATGAACATGTATGTGAGTAATATTCTGAAAAGTAGACCCAGTAAAAGTCTGAGGAACGACAGAATCATCAAGAATAAAGACAAACACATACAGCTATTACTGTGTAATTTTAGCCAGCTCCTTGAATAAAGTCACTAGATTACTAGTTTAGATTAATAATAAGTTACTGTCATAATGAAAAGTTTACCACCTTTCTTTTCAGTTATTTTTTTTTCAGGAGTGAGAGTATTCATTTAAAGATAACACAAAAGCTGTGGAAACTGTCTGCCATCTGCCTAAATCAACTAAGAACAACATTTACTTAAATAAAGGATTGATTCCTCTATAATAATTCAATAATCTTATTACTATCTCATCCCAGAGTCATATAAGTAATACAATGAATTGGGTGATGAGAGTAGTTCCTACATCTGTAATCAGTTTCAGGCTTATTAGTTACCATGGGCCACTAAATTGCTTAAAGTTGTTCATGAACAATTAAGAAATATTTTCAGAACATGTTGTGGTCTTTGCCAAAAATGTGTAGAGGAAATTGTTCTTTTGCAATCATCATGGTATTTCAAGCACTTTTTTCATCAGAAATTATTTATAAAAATGTATTTTCTATCTTTTCTCTGTTTATTTATGTTTCAGCATTTTAGGGTTTGATGGTATTTTATGTAAGCATAGATGTTCTCGTTTCCTTAGCTTCTTCCTATTTAGACCTATGTTACAATTAAGACCACATTTAAAAAGAGACAGTCTTCTATGGGTAAATAAATTCTGAATGATTATATTTGCTTTTGACCTCAAGAAACTGGTCTGGCTGAGCACCAAGAGTGACACTGAAACCCAAGTGTCAAGTATGTTGGGGCCTGTAGTTGGATCTTCTTCTTTTTGGGAAGACTTCCAAGAAATTGGACCCATTCTGGGTTAGAACAGACTAACTATTAAGCGTCTTTGATCTGGAAAATGCTGTGAGCCAACCCTACTTAGTGTATCTTGAGGTCATCAGCAAAGTAGGGCCACAGTAAGACTGGATTTTAGAACAGTGGTTCTCACCAAAAGAGCACATGAAATCACCGTTAAGCTTGCTAAACGTCAAGCATCCTGAACAGTGGATCAGAATTTCTAGAAGAGCAGCCAGGGCACCTCTATTTCTAATATATTTCCTAGGTAATCTTGATTCACACTAAAGTTCAATATATTCCCATTCTAGGGAATAAATTATGGGTGCTCAAAAATGGCTCCTCTCTGTTTGTGATGTAGACAAAAATCTGTGATTGGCAAGCGTTTGTATGTCCCTGACTTTGGGAACCCAGATGTGGAACAATGAGACAGTGTGCTTTTGTTTATTTCCCCATAAATAATTTTCTCTGGAAGAAAATTATAGTATGTTTCACCCTTGATTTTCTTTTATAAATAAAATTACTGAAAATCTAGATACCAAATCTGCAAGAGACTCTATTTGTAACTGCAGGAGTACTAGTTTTTGAAATTCATAAGTAATATTCAGTTGTAAGTGGGGGAGGATAGGAGGGAGGAAAGATAGAAAACATAGTGAAAAGGAATGGCATGTAAGTCATAAATGTATCACCAGAGCTTTCTCTGGAGATTAATCAACATTTTGCTATAGTTCATATGTCTCAAGTTTCTATAAAATAAAGCAAAATTAATCAAATACAAAGGTTTGGGGGACGTTTTCCTTTGTATTTACTTTGCTTGGCAGTTCCTAATGAAGGCATCTGATTTGCAGTAACTACAAAGATTTTCAGTCATTGCTTCTAGTAAGGGCTGCTTACAGAACAGTTATTCCCTATAAATAATTTCCTATAATTATTCCCTGTAAAGTAGAATTTGTGTTCAAAGCATATGGGCACTTCTTTCTCTATGATAACATCCTTACCAATGTATATTCAAGGTCTGATGCTACTAAATTAAAAACTTAAATGAACAGAGGTTTCCATTTAGTTTCCCATTATACCTTGGTTATCTGTAAAAGAAAACTAGAAAATATTTGAATTCATTCATTCAATTAGCAGTAGTCTCTGTTGCTGAACAAAATCTATGGTGCCAATTGCAAATATATAAAAATGTTACTACAGATACTCTATTGTTTAAATGTTTTATTTCTACCCACACCAATATAGTATTCTTTTTAGATTTTATATAGAACCAAATACCTCTAAATCAAGAACAAAATAAGGAACCCACAGAATTGGAAGGCTGAAAGGAATTTCAGCCCGGTGGGTTAAAAGCAATGTACTGGTTACTTAGATTTTTTTTTTCTATGTTACATAATATTGGTTAAAACTATAGAGCAAATCTTAGCTAAAGAAAGCAAACTAGCCATTTCTATTCTTATTAAGTGCAAAATTGACCACTAGAAATGCCATCAATGCTAGATGTGATCAACTCATCTCCTAGAAACATGTTCTTACCTTGTTATGCTCTGTAGAATGTTCTGCAGCAGTCATTCTAGATGTGCCCTGTACAAAATGTGCCATGGAAGCTGTTTTTCCTGGAGTCTTGGAAAGCAGAAAGAAAAAGAGGGGGAAAATGTCTCTTATGATATATTTTAGGGTGAGAGCAAATATACAAAATTTAAAAAACGCACATCACCATTAACTCAATAGAAAATAGCAGCAATAGGTTTTCATTAAAAATGAACAGAAGTGACTGTGGATAGGAATTACACAGAATAAAGTTATAAGCACTGCAACTGTGATTTTAACTTTTCTTCTCTTCCAAATAGGGATTTCCCAGGATGTCTCAAATAGGCAGGCTGTGACTAAGACCTGGGGCAGATTAGCCTTGCTATGGTATGTAAATCGTCATTCTTCTTTTACTGGCAGTTTCTCCCACTGGAGGAGGAAGTTCTCCACCACAGAAAGCCTGGGCAATCCAAGTGTTTCCTCAGTAGCCTAACTGCTATAAATTCATTGTATTTCCCAGAGCAATTAGGTAACTGTTGACTTTTTGACAGCTCGGTTTCCTTAAAGGCAAGATTTTCTGGCAATGCCTTCTAAATGTGAGTGTAGTTTGGTAGAACTTAATGAGTCATAGATAATTCTATAAGTGCCACTAATTCTTATAGAAATAAAAGGGAAAATAATTCATCGTAAAGAAAATGGGCATTGTTTGCAAATCTAATCTTCTATATTAGCAGAAAGGTTAAACTTGCCTCTCAAGTTTAAGACTGTCTTTTCTATAAATCAAGTCCAGATTTTCTCCATGACTCATTTGAAGTGAAATCTTCTCATGGAGAATCTTTTTAGTTTTAATTAGTTGACTGCTGTCATTTTAGGGGCCTTGAGGTAATGGAGCACTACTGGGTGGTACAGATAAAAGCGTGGAAATGGCAGATACTTGGAGCTACATAAATGAACTGCGATGAAACAGAAGACCTCATGTTGGACTTGGAACAAAAAAAAAGAGGCAAGGAATACAAAAAGGGAAAGAATGTGTAACTAAAAGGAGAAAAGAATTTATAGTCAATCATTTAACTTCATTAGACCTGCCTATGAGATATTCACATATATATAGGATAAAGCCTTAAATTCCTAAAATTCAAAAGGGAGTAATTGAGTGTCCCACATTTGGCCCCCCCATTTCTCCTGAATATCTCCCCCTACTCTCCAACTCTCCCCTGTACTCCAACCATCCTGACTGACCTCCCTTTCCTGAAATGAGTGAGCTGGTTCTACGCCCCTGAGCTCTGTGCATGCCGTTCTTGCCACTTCAGATGTCTCCTCTCTGGGCTCTCCATCCAACCTTGTGGCTGGAGAAACCTACAGTCAGTGCTTCTATTTCCTTCTGATCTCCTCTTGACCTCCTCTAATCAGCTAAGAAGAGCCCTTCATCATGCATTATGATTACATATTTCCATGTTCCTGTATTCATCTCTGTGTCCACAGCAGCCAGGCACTGAGCTGTCTGGCACACAGCAGGCGTTCAACACATTTTGCTACATGAATAAATGGATGAATATCTACATAATGATATACCAAATCGATGAACTTTTTGCTAGTTTGTGTTTGTGTGTGTGTGTGTGTGTGTGTACTTTCTTCTGGTTTCTTGTTATGTTTTGGTCTATGCTTGAGTGAAAGGGAGTGACGCTGCTTTAAGGCAAAATCCAAAAATACAGGTAGGAGTCAAATTGTTCATTCAGGGTTCTGAAAGTAAAAGTTACAACTCACATAAGATCTGACTTTAGGGTATAGAGGCGGCGATTTCCTGAACTGACACTTTAACAACGCTAAAATCTGCTCATCAGAAAAGAAAAGAAAACTCTATTGTAAAATATTTTCTTCTGAAACATACCACGCACACACACATTCCACAGTTTTATACAGTTTAAGGTTCCCTTCAGCTTTAACTTTGTATTTGGTAGTAATAAACTAGGGATGTGGTAACATTGACCCAGAAAAGTGGGTCGGAAGAACATTTTCTTGCCAGGAAATACCATCCTTGGCATCGTGCCTCTTGAGTCTCCCCTGTAAGTATCCTGATGCACATACATTGTTAGGTGCGATGGCTTCTATTAAATGGAAATTCTATACCCTTATATCTTTCATTACAATTCCTTTTCCTCTTCTACTATGCAGATAAACAACAAACAGGTTTTTCATTAGCTCAAGAGAGCCATATGATTATTTATGAATAAGTAATAACTCTTCTGAAGAACTACAAGTTTGGTTTCAGAAAAACAAGACTTTCAATAGGCCATCCCTAAGAATTAATTGGGTCTTTTTTGTTACATATGTTCTCTTCACTTCACCTCCATCCCTCTCACATTGTGCCATATATATATATATA
>NW_016819911.1:1753476-1765924 GCF_001698545.2 Rhinopithecus bieti
TGTATTTTTTAGTAGAGACGGGGTTTCACCGTGTTAGCCAGGATGGTCTCGATCTCCTGACCTCGTGATCCGCCCGTCTTGGCCTCCCAAAGTGCTGGGATTACAGGCTTGAGCCACCGCGCCTGGCTGTGCCACATATTTTAAGAGTCTGGCTTTGAGTCAAGCTTTGTTTCATGAGAAGTCTCGCTAGCTGAAATCATTTTCAGAGAAACAGAGGTGTCATTCCATGTTTCCAAGGCTATTGTGAAGAGTCTTCATTTCTGAAGTCACTAAAATATTATACAGAGGAAATAAAATTAAAATTAAAATTAAGAAAGGGAAATGTGGTAAAGGAACAAGGATTACCAGTCACTGGTCTGTAACCATCATTCTAGTGGACAATAATTATCTTAAAATTAGTCCAAGAGGAGAGCACCATATTTCTATAAGTTATCAGAAGCATTCTTTGGCAGGTAAAAGAAACATGGCTTTTCCTTTGTATGCTTTTAGAATGGGAGCTGAAAAACCTTGTTTGTTTCCTGAATCTATTTGCATGAATTTTTAAATGTATGTGCTATGTAGGTAGGAAAGAAAGGATCAGTAATGACTAGAAGATCTAGCTCTAAAATGTGATCTGGATTCACAGCTTGGCTCTACCACTCCCTGCTTGTGAATTTGGTCATCTAAGATGCTTAAGGTCTCTAAGGCTCAATTTCCATTTTATACAATGGGATAGTAATAGTATTCTCCTAGGGTTGCTATGTGAGCTTAGATAGTAATAACAATTTGACTCTAAAGATAGGACCATCAATCAAATTATTTATGAAACAAATAGTATGACAAAAGGAAAGGGAAACCCACAATTTATGCATCACTCACTCTGTACTTGACATTGTGTTGGTTCCAAAGGAAAACAAAAGCAAAATTCCCTGCTTATGATGAAATGTACATATACATACACACATGTGTGTGGCTGTGTGTGTGTGTCAATATATATACTTGAAAAACTAAACAGTAAATGAGAACTGGGAAATAAATGATAGAGACAATAAAGCCTGTAAGAATTCAGAGGACAGAGTGTTCACTCTCACCTTTAATAGCTATGGAAAGAGTCAGAGTTTCTGCTGGGCCTTGAAGGGTAGATAGGATTTTGATAGAGAGTGAAAGCTGAGCTATAAATGCTGTAAAGGGAGCAAAGTAAGAAAGAGAACACAACTGGGCAAACCTAGGTATGAAGGATTCTGACAAATCCAGTTTAACTAGAATAGGGTCCATGTGGCATTTCTAAAGTTGATTTGGATGAAAACATAAAATATTTTAATTTCAGATTAAGACATGTTGACCTTATAGGCCATAGAGAGTTACAAAAGACCTTTGGGCAAAGGAATTACATGATCAAAGTGGTTTTTTAATTGGTTTTAGTTCATCATGTATTAAATGAGAGAGATTGGAAACTGCAATGTAGTTAATATTGCAATGTAATAATATTAGCAAAACTAATATTCAAAATGTTTCTTTTAACAGCTTGTGACAATCAAAATATTTAGCAATCAGTTCACCAGGGGCACTAGGAATGGACCATACCCCTGGACTCGAGACTCCTATATTAATTGCTTAATTGTCATCTCCGCTTGTATGCATAATAGTTGCTTTCTTCTGTACCTGACCTGTTTGATCAGGATAACTTAGTTTATGATTTTCCCTGCAAAACTTGCCTTCCTTCTTACAATTAATAACACCTTTTATTTTCCAGATTGAAAATCTTGGAGTCATCCTTGACTCCTCTTTCTCCTACAGCCTGTATCCAATCTATCTGAACATTTTGTAGGCTTTTTGAAAATATATCCAGACAGGGGAGGAACACATTACCACAAAAGCCCAGAGACTTCTCAGTTTAATGAGCAGGTGGCAAGGTGAAATAAACTTACCTTTTTTTTTTTTTTTTTGAGACAGAGTCTTGCTCTGTCACCCAGGCTGGAGTGCAGTGGCACAATCTCGCCTCACTGCAACCTCTGCTTCCCGGGTTCAAGTAATTCTTCTGCCTCAGCCTCCCAAGTAGCAGGGATTACAGGCATGTGCCACCACACCCAGCTAATTTTTTTGTAGAGACAGGGTTTCACCATATTGGCCAGGCTGGTCTCGAACTCCTGACTTTGTGATCCACCTGCCTTGGCCTTCCCCAAGTGCTGGGATTACAGGCATAAGCCAACATACCCAGCCTTTTTCTTTTCTGTTTTCTATTTTTTTGTTTTGTTTTGTTTTTGAGACAGAGTTACATTCTGTAGTACAGGCTGGAGTACAGTGGTGAAATCATAGCTCACTGTAAGCTCCAACTCCTGGGCTCAAGCAATCCAGCTGCCTCAGCGTCTTGAGTAGCTACAGTTGTATGCCACCACACCTGGCTATTTTTACCTTTTAAATTTTTGTAGAGATGGGGCCTCACTATATTGCCCACACTGGTCTTCAACTATTGACCTCAAATAATCCTCCCACCTCAACTTCTCAAAAAAAAAAATGCCTTTTAATAACTTTTTCAAAATGAGAACTTTAATATTTGCTTCCTGATTTTATTCATAGGAACATTTTTAAGAGCGTATCCAGCAGTGACTGATCTCTGACTGTTTGTCAAACCTAGTTCCACCACTTGCTAGTTATGTGACCCTGCGCAAGATGATTGGCATTTTTGCATTGACACCAACTCACCATCATCTTTTAGCTGGATTATTGCAATAACCTAAGGGCTTTCCTGCTTCTATTTTTGCTCCTACTCGCCCCCCCGACCCATTATTAATACAGTGGCCAACGTGAGGCTTTTAAAATGTCATTTCGTGCTCAGAACCTTTCAGTGGCTTCCCATGTCACTCAGAGTGAAAGCAGAACTCTTTACAGTGGCTAGCAAGATCCTACACAATCTAGCCCAGGCCCCTCTGACCTCATTCTTGGTATCCTTCTGTTAGTTCATTCTGTGCCATGTCCTGGCCACAGTGTTGCCCCTTGAACCTGCTCTCTCTTGCCTAGAACTATCTTTTCCCTAGATGTCCACATGGTACATCCCCCGACCTTTGATAGGTAATGGTGTAAGTGACATCTGTTTACTGAGTCTTTACTTGGCCTCCCAATGTAAAATTGCTCTCCACCCCAGCACTTTCCATTCACCTTTCCTGCTTTATTTTTCCATAGCACTATATTTTTTTCTTCTTTTTGTTGATTGCCTCCTGACACTAGATTGTAAACTCCATGCTAGCAACTTTTGTGTATTGTGTTCACTCTGTATTTCTCGAGGCTAAAGTAGTGCCATTTTAGTGCCTGCGCATGTTCACGTGGGACTCAGACACACACA
The DNA here is from genome assembly GCF_001698545.2 of Rhinopithecus bieti. Taxonomy (NCBI): domain Eukaryota; kingdom Metazoa; phylum Chordata; class Mammalia; order Primates; family Cercopithecidae; genus Rhinopithecus; species Rhinopithecus bieti. The sequence continues at coordinate 1,756,796 of NW_016819911.1, forward strand.
AATTGCCTTCTTTACCCTGAAACAAATTTATGATGTTCTCAAATCAGGTATCTTCTCAAGAGATATGAGATCTAAAGATCAGAAACTTCAAATTTTTGGCTTCCAACTAGTAAATCACCTCTCTTTGTTCCCCCAAACCTGGTTTTGAACAAGCAGAGTCAGGGGATGGGGTGTTACAGATTCCACAGCCTCTTGGGGGATATATGCTCATGTCCCTCCTGGTTGGAACTCTGAAACAATGCTCCTATGCAATATAGTGAGGTTGTTTGCAGTCTGTTTTGATTATACATTTTTAGTTTTTAGGGCACATCAGATACATTAGAAGGCGAATCGGCTTTTGTTGACGAGTCTGTAGCCTCTATAAAACTGCAGACTTTGTGAAATCCATGTTTAAAGATTTCTGACTGCCCCACAAAGCAGTAAACAATCTGACTCACCTTGACCATCAGCTCCTCTGAGAAGGCTCCCCTGGTCCTCCAGAGTGGAGTTAGCTACTTCCTTTCTGAGATCTCATGGTGCTTTGTGAAGCATTAACTCTCGCACTTATTGTAAAGCAGTTGTTAATTGTATGTACCTTTCTCCTGAGTTCCTATAAGCTTCTTGAAGATGAGGTCAGTATTTATCATTTTAGCCTTGGGAACTACCACAGTACCTTCAGGGTACAGAGTAGTAGTACAATACATTTTTATTGAATAGGTCCATTTATGTATGAATCTATAGTACAAAATCATAGCACACCCCTGCCTTTCAGAACACAGTCCAGAACACACAATGATCACAGGGATACACAAAGTTACAGGCTTTGCCTCCAAACCAGAAATGATCAGGTAGGACTGTAACACATGTTTAAAGAGCTGGCCTGTTTCCGTGTATTTTCTTTTTATTCATTTTATAGGCAAATATTTTACTTTATCCTATTTTGGTTACGTGATCAATATTCTTTAGCGTTCATACAAATGCCTCTTAAAATTTTTTACTTGATTTCGATTACTATTTAATAAATAAAAAATATAAATAATTAGATATGCTATGGGAAAAAATTTAAAAGGCAGAACTGTTGTCTTTAATGAAATTTTCTACATTTTCATGGTGCTTTCTAAGATCTTATAAGTTAATATATTGAAGTATTAACTGATGATCCTCCAAAACACACACTATTCTTTTGTTTTATGTAGCTAATTCTTTCTTTGCTCGGTAAGATATTTTTTTTTTTTTTTTTTTAAAGAAGGAATCTTGCTCTGTCACTCAGGCTAGAGTGCAGTGGCATGATCTCAGCTCACTGCAACCTCCGCCTCCCGAGTTCAAGAAATTCTTCTGCCTTAGCCTCTCAAGTAGCTGGGATTGCAGGTGCCTGCCACCACGCCCTGCTAATTTTTGTACTTTTAGTAGAGTTGGGGTTTCATCACATTGGCTAGGCTGGTCTCAAACTCTTGACCTCAGGTGATCTGCCCACCTCGGCCTCCCAGAGTACTGAGATTATAGGCATGAGCCACCATGCCTTGCCAGTAAGGGATATCTTTTGTCAGATTAAGTTTGTCGTAGAATAAAAAGAGGAGAACAGCCCCTGTTTGGCCTTTGCATTTCAAAATAGACTCTCCAAACTCTAGATACCATCTGGAAAATCAAATCTTTGAATTTCAAGAGCTAATGTTTTCAAAACAATTTTTAAAGATTTTAGGCTAATTTATTTTGTGCAATTTATTTTGAAATGCCTCAAAAAGTAACATGAGTTGATGGATTAAAAGAGGGATGGATAGATGGATGAATAAATGGTGAACAAGTAGAGTAAAATGTTCATGTTCATGGCAGAATTTTGATGGTGGGTATATGCGTATACCACACAATTCTTTCAACTTTGCTACATGTTTGAAATGTTCATGATAAAATGTTAGGGGAAAAGTCTGAATTAAGGCATAAAAACTTATACTAAGAATAACTGATTTAAAAAATGAGTAGATGAAGAGTCAGTGTAACCTGTCCTTACCACTTTCACCATCTGCCCCAGAAGAGTAAAGGTTTCATGCCCCAGGAAAATGATTCCTGGATGTTTCTCAGTTCTCATGAGGAAATGCAGCCCTACTACCCTTCTTCTTCTTCTTCTTCTTCTTCTTCTTCTTCTTCTTCTTCTTCTTCTTCTTCTTCTTCTTTGAGATGGAGTCTCGCACTGTCACCTAGGCTGGAGTGCGGTGATGCGATCTTGGCCTACTGCAACCTCTGCCTCCCAGGTTCAAGCGATTCTCCTGCCTCAGCCTCCCAAGTAGTTGAGACTACAGGCATGAACCACCATGCCCGGCTAATTTTTTTGTATTTTTGGTAGACATAGGGTTTCACCATATTGGTCAGGCTGGTCTTGAACTCCTGACCTCAAATGATCCACCTGCCTGAGCATCCCAAAGTGCTGGGATTACAGGCAGGAGCCACACCACACCTGGCCCCTATTCCCCTACTTCTAGGTACTCATCTATCATCTTCCAAATTGCTTACATTGAACATCAAAGAGCAGAGTCGGCTCCAGCCTTACTCACTGGGTTAAGTCCAGGGAAGGTACAAGCCTTGAAGAGAATTTCTCCACACCACCATGGTACACGGCTGTGACATGGCCTTACAACTTGTCTAAGTAGAGAAGTCCTGAGACAACTCAACCCTAGAGTGGTGTGGAAGCAGAGCCAGAAATTTCCTATGCTCCTGAGAAGGATGAAAGAGTGGCTAACTGAGGGTTTGAGGGGGCCTCAGAGTCAAACTGAGGAGGATGTAGTGTTTACCACATGACCCTAAGGATAAGAGATGTGCTGAGTGACCTGGATGCTTTAGTGATTGCCAGTGAGGATATAGGCCAGTGAAAAAAATCTGTAAGGGATAGACTACATCAGTGCCAATGGCAATGTCAGATGGGGGATCACTGTAGCCCTGATATCTCCACCCCAAAGTTGTCAGAAAAATACATGACATCCAGTCAAATTTGAATTTCAGATAGACAACAGTTTTTTGCATGTTTGTCCCCTACAATATTCTGCCATTTATCTGAAATTTAAATTTAGGTGAACATCCTGTATTTCTATATGCCACATCTGGCAACCCTATTTCACCCAGATTATTTCACAAAATCTGTTCCACAAACCCCTAGGTACCATTACATGAAGGGATAGGGTAGAATTCTTGCATACCACTGCACAGAAAATATAAATTGCCCGAGAAAACACTGAAGTGACTGAAATTTTCTGCAGTCAACTAGATAAATTATTTTCCAAAGGACAAGCTACAGTTCCTAGAATGGAACTAAATTTAGTTTAGAAAACAAATAAAATTACTATTTTGTACTAAGGAGTTATGTGGTTTAAAATACTTTATTTGCTTCAATCTGAACTTCATAACAGCCCTGTAAGAAGAGGCATCTTTAATGTTAATGAGGACAAAGTTGAATTTAGAGATGGCAAATGACTTGCTCACAATTATGATGTAACAAATGGGTGGCTAAACCCATATCAGAGTTCATTTAGTCTTCCTGGTTTACTTCCCCCAAAGAACCTTTGATCTATGTTGGTAGACATAAATAATACACCTAAAAATTATAGCAGGAGACATCATTTACCAATGATGGAAAAGCAATGCGGGGGCCCAAGCCATTAGGAATATGATTCAGGGAAGTTTTACGGGAATTAAGCATTTTTTGAAGGATAGATATGAGGTAGCTTGACCTTTGATGTTGTATCCAAACAAAATCTTAACAAATTCCCACTACTGCTTGCCTAGAGATTAATTTCCATTTCCAAAATAGAAATTAGTGGTCAGAAAAGAGAAATTCAGTATTTAAAAACTGTAGTAATCAGAAAGGAGAAACTCAGCCTTCAAAAATTGTAGTGGTTAGAAAAGAGAAATTCAGCCTTTTAAAACTGTAATCTGTGTTTGAGTTTTTTTAAAAAAAAATTCTTTTCTCTGGAAGGAAATTAGCTGCTGATCATTTTATAGCAATGCAGATCATTCTGTTTTTCTCTTGTACTTTGCTCATGTGTTGAGTTCACCTTCATTCATGTATGCACTTTTTTCTTTGAGATGGAGTCTGGCTTGTTACCCAGGCTGGAGTGCAATGGTGAGATCTCGGCTCACTGAAACCTCTGCCTCCCGAGTTTAAGCAATTCTCCTGCCTCAGCTTTCCGAGCAGCTGGGATTACAGGTGTGCGCCACCACACCCAGCTAATTTTTTTGTATTTTTAGTAGAGATAGAGTTTCACCACTGTGGCCAAGCTTGTCTCAAACTCCTGACCACAAGTGATCCACCCACCTCTGCCTCCCAAAGTGCTGGGATTACAGGTGTGAGCCATTGCACCCAGCCAATGTATGCATTCTTATATTAAATACTTATTGATTATTGTCTGTGGACCAAGTATTGTGCTTAGTACTAGAATATGAAGATGAGCAAAAGGCACATCTCAGTTGTATTTTCTGTTTTCTGAATATAAAATCTGAACATTAGAGGGGACCACTCCATTGATGATGGAATCTTTTCTGCATCATTCCTGCCAAGTCCAGATTAGCTTGGATACTTCAGGTGAAAGAGAACTACCTTTTTCCTGAGGCAATATATTTCAACACTATATCTATAGATTTAGACACTATTTTTAAATACCAAAAGTTATAATTATAAAAATTCAGAGACTAGGCATGGTGACTGACACCTATAATCCCAACACTCTGGGAGGCTGAGATGGAGGAATCGCATGAGCCCAAAAGGTTGAGGCTGTAGTGGGCCATGATTGCACCACTACACTCCAGCCTGGGTGACAGAGCAAGACTCTGTCTCTAAAATAATAATAATAATAAGCAAAATTTTAAAAAATTAAGAAAGAACATGTGCATATAAAGATGATACAGGTATATGGAAAGGCTAATGGTGAGTACTCAAAACATTGGTGATACAAAGAACACATAATAGAAGTGTTTTGTCTGAAAATAGGCCTGACTCAAAAAAAAAAAAATCTCCCAATATGCTAGCCTAAAAAATTGTAAACATTTGCTAACTCAGTTTTAATGACAAACATTTATTTTAAAAAGAAATTCAGAATAGCTATCTTCTTCACTGGAAAAAAAAGGAAGAATTGATCTTATTTTTTTGCTACTTATTCTAGAGTCCCATAAGAAAACATATTTACATACTTTGTGAGTTATGCCTCACTCTCACCACAAGTACAAAATAAAGTAAAAAGCGTTTTTGTTACATTTCATCTAGAAGGAGGACATGAGAATGACATGAACATTCTTCAGCAAGAGCTTACAGTGTCCATTTTGCTAGTACTGTTCCCATACCCATTCAAAAATATTTTCAATCAAACTAGAAATAAGAAGGCTTACTTGAGAAAGAAGACTTATTGATGCATTAGATTCCAAAACCCAGCTCGGGTTGAGATGTCCCTAGGAGACATCCACATCCTGTCACAAAGCTAAACAGATCAAGAACATCATGAACACATTTACTAAACAACTCTTATGAACACGTTATTTATGGTATCTCTCAAGCCCAATATTTTGCTTCCTTAACATTGTCATGAGTTTATACATTTCCTAACCCACAGGCTTATGCTGTTCTTCTTCTTACATTAAAAGGAATACCTATCCAAAACTTCTTCAGATTTACTTACTGAAGTCATGCAAGTCTGGAAGAAGACAAAGGTGGAGTGATAATTCCAAAAGTAAGAATAATACCTTTGGCTTTAAATGTCCATTCAGTAGAAACCCTGAGACCTCAAGTGCTTTTTCTTCTCTTCGTAGGGTTCTAGGAAGACTTATATTCTTCTAATTAACATTTATAATTTCCACACAGATGCCACTTTTCACTTCAAGTCTTGATTACTTCCACCACCAAGCCCCCCAGTGTTGTCATCTGCTCCCCCGCCCACCCCATTAACCCAAACTGGAACTGCCCGGACTGTTGTGTTCACTGAGGCAGAGAGAATCCTCTTCTAACTACTGCTTACATCTTCCAAAAGATAATCTGCATCTCCCAGTTTTTTGTAACTCTTTCTTTTGTGGAACATGGGACAAATTCTCCCAGTGGTAGAACAGATGACTTCTGAGTAAATAGAAAGCATCCTACTCAAAAGTGTGTCTTATTTATCAACAAGAATGGAGCCTCAGTTTATATCCCCGTTGCACCACTTCTTCTGTCCTGTATAGAAATTTCTGCCAAACGGGTGTGTGGCTTTCAAAAGTTAGGGAAATATTTTCTCTCCTTAATATTTATGAGTTTTAATTATTTGGTCTTAGGATCCAATTTTAGTTCACAGACCTATGTCTCTGTTTTCCTGGGATGTCTGGTGGTGTACTTTATTAGAAGATAGAGCTCAAGCTGGGCATATGCAGCAAGATCTCCTTATCTGGATGTATACCTGATATTCATGTAGAGTGGAATCCTTTAAAAATCCTTGAATGAATGGAAGGAGAAATATGTCATAAATTAACCATGGGATCAAATTAACTCTATGGTGATATTTTGGGAAATACAACCTGGCCTATTTATCCACTAATCTGTTTAATTTGGAGGGTTTATAAAACTTTCAGAATCAGAAGACTAAACACTAAGAGCCAAGCTTTACAGATAATAGAAAGATACATGGTTCATTTAAATAACTTCACCTATGTTGCCAGTAATGAGTTTCAAATGCCATAAGGTACAGCAGCTGAGCTGACAGGTTCCTCACTGCCTGAGAATTTGCAGGCAGAGCTTTTCAGCCAGGTATCCAAAGGTTTCCCAATGAAAGCTTAACAGATCCTCACACGACAATGCAACATTTTTTTTTCTAGCAGAAAAAATAGATCAAAACATTCCACAGCTACAACCTTTGAAATTAGATAATGAGATTCAAAGAGGAAGTCAGTTATTGTATGAGAAAACCATTAAAGAAAATTTTGAAGCTCAAGCTCATCCTACTAGCATTGTGATTATGATGATGATGATGATGATGATGATGATGATGATGATGATAGTGTTGTGTTGATTTAGCACTTTATATTTACAGAGTGTACTTTCACTCACTTTGTATAATTATCACAACCCATTGTACAGATAAGAAAATAAGATTTTGATTAAAAAAAAGAAAACAGCTTTCAAAAAAAGGGAAATAAGAAAAGGAAAGCCAGATTTTTTTTTTCCCAACAGCGTGGTTACAGAAAACGTGTGTCAATTTACGGTACTTTGCAAGAAGTTTTTCCCTCACAATCTTTTGAAGTGTCATGAGTACATATTAATCTTGGAACCAACCAAAGCAATTTCTCAAGGCTTTTTACCTTGGGAAGAGTGTCCAGGTCTAGAATTTGTCCCCAGCCACTGGGAGTTCCTCCCTGAACTTGTATCAAAAGTAATTAAAAGCCCATTTCTAGTTCTGCCTCTAAGTTAAAATCAGAAGCAATGGAATCTAAAGACAGGATGGGGCTTTTAGGTAAATTCAATCCTGGCAGGATCTGCTTAAAATTTGGGCATTTTTCCCTTTCATTCCCAGGTTTCATCCTTGTTTTCAAGCATTATTGGAACTGTATTTGTTTACCCAAGAAATACAATTCAAGTATCCTGTCCCTTTCTTTTGTATTTGAAGATATATGACTGCAGGTTCATATATTATTTTCATAATTTTCTCATAGTACTTGGACAATAACTTGGTTATATATAGCTTTCATTTAACATTCATATTGGAACCTTAATGTCATTCTCACTTAGGTAATTATTTTTCCTTTGCCTACAAGACTTTAAATGACCTTTGATTACTAACTTTCTACTTCTTCAACTGTCCCAGAATATAAAAGCATACTTTCATGCTCATGGAGTTCCTCATGTTCATCAATAGTGGTTTGCTGTTTCCTCAAAGCAGTGAGTCAGTCTGTTCATTTCTCTTATAGTAATTATTCTTCTTTACATATTCTTGGCAATAGTAGCTGAACAAAAAGGGAACTTGACATATATCTCAGACTCTTTCACTAAATAATATCTCTTTTATTCAGTCGCACCCTTCACATCCCATAAAGTCAGAAAGAAACCAATTTCCTTCTCCTGGAAAGGGAACCTACCTTATTGTTCTTAGGCTAACTTCATTCAGTGTGAAAACAAGAGAAGTCTTCTTCAGTCCCTGTCATTGGCTCACCCTTGTCTTAACCAAATAGAAATTTTCTTACATATTTCCCTTTCTATCGATATCTCAGCAAAAATGTGAAGGTCTTTGTTTTGTTTTGAATATAGGATTTCTTTCTGCAGAGTGCTATTGTGTAAATAGTAGTTCAGCAGAGATTCCACCTGGAAACTAAGCCATGTTTATTCAAAGAATCAAATATTTGAAATACCTGCAGAGGACAACTGAGAAGGATATGCCAGTGGTCTATTGGGATAAAGAATGAAGACTCCTGGGGGCTGTTCTGGGATAATTTACCCAGGAGAGAGAATCAAGTCACAGTGGCTTGATCCAAGTTTGGTGCTTTAAGCTCAAAGAGGAGGAGTTAGCCTGATGACAGTATCGTTCCTGACACCAGCTGGAGCTCTGGTCTAGTCTTTAAATAACTCTGAAGTGAGGGAGGGAAAATTAAAAGTAGAAAGTACAGGGCAATTGTTTTCATTAGACAGATTTGAGATTAGGTCCAGAATCTAAATCCCCTTAGCTGTACAATCATGAGAAAATTGTTTAGCCGCATTGAACTCCAGTTTCCCCATCCATAGAGGGGTAAAGATGAAATGGGCTGATGAATAGAAATACTTTGCAAAATGCTGGCCAAGAGTAGGTGCTCAATAGCAGCTAAAACTCGAACAAGGACAAACTGAAAGGACTGTGACCCTCCGGCAAACACTGGAAGTGCAAGCTAATGTTAGAAAAGAAGAAGTCTCAGGCCGGGCGCGGTGGCTCAAGCCTGTAATCCCAGCACTTTGGGAGGCCGAGACGGGCGGATCACGAGGTCAGGAGTTTGAGACCATCCTGGCTAACACGGTGAAACCCCGTCTCTACTAAAAAAATAAAAAAAAGCTAGCCGGGCGAGGTGGCTGGCGCCTGTAGTCCCAGCTACTCGGGAGGCTGAGGCAGGAGAATGGCGTAAACCCGGGAGGCGGAGCTTGCAGTGAGCTGAGATCCGGCCACTGCACTCCAGCCTGGGCGACAGAGC
>NW_016819911.1:1766097-1791188 GCF_001698545.2 Rhinopithecus bieti
AAAAAAAAAAAAAAAAAAAAAAAAAAAAAAGAAAAGAAGAAGTCTCTTCACCTCAGTCACAAGAGCAATAGTGTTTGGTTGCATTTGGAGTTCTCGAAGACATATTCCACATTGAGCACACTTGGCATAGTGAGTGGTACCCAACGGTGCTCCTGAGAGTAGTACAGCAAACTTTGAGAAGCAAGGAGTTTGAGCACCTGAAAACTTTCAGCAGTCAATAACTTCATGACACCAGGATGGGTAAGACCAAATGGCAGCTTCCATACAAGAATTAAGAGATTGAGCTTGAGTGTACATTTTGTACTCCCCTGCAGACTCTGAGAACTATTTGTAAAGGAATTATAGGGACAAATCAATTGTATATTCAGTGTTACCATGTCTCATGAAACCAAGCAAGTTGTTTACTACTGGTGCTTTCTAGAAAATTCTATGTTGTGATACTTTATACCTTCATGGAACACTTATACCCCATCATCAAGGAATCCATGAGTCTCTCATAATTCATATGAGAGAAAACACTTAGATACATAAGTGATCACAAAAGCAAAATTATGAAGTCTATAAATGACATATAAAGAAGATAAAGATGTAGGACAAAGCAGGGAGGGGGCTGAGTAATGCCATGTGGGACTAGAGAGGGTGAAAAGGTTTCAAAATGAGAAAGGTTTGAATTGGGATTAAAAAAAAAAAAAAAGGCAGTTCATCAAATGGGCAAGGAAGCGAGGATTTCCATAAACAGTAAACAGCATGTGAAACGATAGCAGAGGAAACTTCACGGTTTGTTAAAGGCTTATTGGTAGCTAGAACACAGGGTGCACTTTGGGAAGCAGCAGAATATATAGAAGACACTAAAACACTACAGGAAAAATATGTACAAACTTGGCTTTCTATCCTGATACAACTTTGTGAATTTAGGCAATGTTTTTTCTATGAACTTTAGTTTCCTCATCTGGAAAATGTGGATAAAGATAGTCATATTTAAGTGTTGTTGTAGGTAGCAAACAAAATAAAGTATCTACCCCAATACGTATTTACCCCAACAAGTATTACATCCTTCTTCTAATGTTTTGTTCTAAATGTGGCAGAAGCTGAATCTTGGAGGAATGTATATATGATGAAAAGGCATTTGGATTCAGTGATATATGTAAAGAGATCTACTTTTAAGTTTTAAGCACTTTTAGGTTTTAAGTACATCAGTAAGATCTATGTTGATAAAACGAAGAAAAGGAAAAAAGTCCAAAGATATAATGAAGGCAGATTAGACCTTCTCTTAGGGAAGGTCCAGAGTGAAGGAAAGATGGCACTATTCTGTGAATGGTGCCACCTGAGTCATGCAGCATGGTGGCCCTGAAGGAATTCAGGATTCCCCCAAATTTGGATGACTGGGTGCCTAGTGATTCATTCACCAGCATAGAAAATGTGTGTGTGGTGGCTGGGGGAGGGGAGGGATGACAAGCAGAGATAGCAGGAAATATACTGAATTCACTTCAGGAAAGACTGAGTGGAAAGAAAGTACATGTAGAAAAGCACTCCATGTTTAGTAGGTACATGTGTCTGGAGTCATTGTCATATGTTTTGTAGTTTAATGAGCCCAGGACAGATCCTTGAGTAACACTAATGTAGCACAAGTAGGTGACGTAAGGGAAGTCAGTGAAGGTGAGTGAGAAGAAGAGACCAGAGAAAAAAAGGAGGGAGGGGTGGTGAGGGTGTCTAGGGATTAATATTATAGATGTCAATGGAGTAAGACTTTTTAAGAAAATTGAAAGACTAAGTAGTGTCAAATGCAAATAAGAAGACAAGTGAAAAGTAAAATGCAAAATGACCATTGGATTGATCCAGATAGAGGTTATTAATGGTGTGATAGGAGAGGGAAAGTTTTGGATGCTGTGATCAATGAGCTTGGCTATGTTGTGTAAGAGTGAGTTCAAACATTACCCATAAAAGAAGATGAGGTCTCATATATGTTTGAAGTGAAGGAAAATGGTACATATTTTGAGCTGGTGAGAGGTGATGGAGAGATTGGAGATACAGGAACCCCCACACTGTTAAGTGATTGGTCTTATCATACAGTGGTGGTTTTCAAACTCAACTCGGTCCTCACTACTACTCTGCAACTCATTTTAGTATTACTTATCTCTTCTGTCTCCCTGCCTTCCAACAGTCATTTCATATCTTCCCCAATTCTCTTAAGCCTTGGGTCTCACCTCTTACCTTCTCAGTCTCTGTAGATGTCTTTACCTCATACTTCACAAAGAAAACAGAAAACATTAGCTAAGAATCTGCTGCCCTTTGCCTGGAAGTGTGAACTGCAGGAGAATAAGCAAATTTCCTCAATTAGGTCATAGAAGAATCAATGTCTTAGAGAGAGAGACACAAGTTTCAGTGAAGTCCCAAAAGGAGACATAACCTGTAGCTAAGAGGATGGTAATAAGGATGTAGAAGAGGTTTTTATCATGTAAAGGATGACAAGAAGATGAATGAACAGAATTGCAAGGAGGTCAGTCATGAGCAAATGGGTCTTAGAGGATGATAATGAGAGGATATGAGGATGAGGGTACCAGAGGGAATTGATATTATCACCATAAAATTTCCTTCTGGAGTTAGACAAGAAGGTGGCTGGAAAAAGCACACATTTTCATGAAGGAATAAATTTTTAGTTGAGAGTTAGAGGTGTATATGTGAGGGCTTGGTGTTGGGATGAGAAGAGCAGAAGAAAACAGAAGAAAGAGGTCTTATTTGACCTCTTAACCGTTAGTACACATTCATCGGTAACTCCAAACATAAAGACAACCCGTTAAGGAAGAAGTAAGTTTTTAAAGAGGAAAAAGTGACTAAATGCAGAAAGCACACAACACTGTTCATGACATGAATGAAAAAAAGAGGTACAGGAGTATCCACAGCATATTAAGTGAAAAGGGTAAGTTAACAAGACAGGTGTGTGTGTGTGTATGTGTGTGTGTCTGTAAAACACAGAGATATCCCAAATGCTAAAAGATGGTCTCTATAGGTGGTGAGCCTACTGGTGGTTTCAGAGGCAGTTCTATGTTTAGTGAAGCCTGAGGCCTATACAATTCTGGGATTTCCTTTAAAGGAAAAAAGAAACAAATTCATGGATGCAAATTAGTTATAAAAGTAAATATTTGTTTAAGGGAGCCCATGCTCCATTATCTCCACAGCAAATCTGTCTCTACATGATTTTTACAGTTTTTTGTGTTTATCCATATACATTTTCTACACTGAGTAAGAACTTCTTTAGAAAGAAGAACTAATGTTATTGTTAAAAAGAAGTAGAAATTACTTTTTAAAATGCCAGCCATGCTCTCAAACTACTCACATTAGATTTTTTTTTTTTTAGTAAGAATCATGAAAGATAGTTTTTAATTGGGAGGACTAGAGTTTAAGAGTTCATGTTGTCATAGGATGTATGTCAAGAAAGTCATCTGTAAAATTCCTAGCTTGAGCCTACCCTTGAATTTTATTTGCTTATATAAAGCACCATAGACGAATACCCTGAAACAAGTGGAAGTTCAAAGTCAAACAACTCCTTTAATCAGTGAAATCTTGCTTTTCTTACAAAATACAAAATGAAACAAAAACGACTACAAAAAATCATTGACATAAGTTGTGCTAATTTTGGTAACCCAATTTAAACAGGTTACTTAAAATGGGTTACTTCTTCCCAGAAAAGAGTTATCCCTGCATTAAACATTCTTTCTAGTAGCATGATCTCCTCACCTTCTTGTAGTCACAGCTGCCTGGACACTTTAAACCGGAAAGTGCCAGCAAATTCTTCTACTGAAGAATTTCTTTAGTAACAGGAAGTGGCTGTGTGAGAGAAGTTTTATACTGCTTTACTTTATCCTCTCAGCTGACAAGGAAGTATATGACTGACTGTAAATGACTTGGGGACTGTCCCCGCAAATTCTTCTTGGTGAATAAACTGCTGAAGGGTAATCGAGATAAGGAGAAAAAAGGTGTTTTCTTACCTTCGGAGAACACAGATTTCTGTGAGTTGTCATGGCCTGTGGGGTGAATCCTTTTGGATGAGGAGAAGCATTTCTCTCAATCAGATCCTGGATTTTTTTGTCCAGCTCCATGCTTTCACATCTGCCCAGAAAGACATGGGAAAGTTACGTTATACAAAGGTAATTAAAAATTATGCAGGTGTAAAGTGAGCTTATGGATGACATGGAGGTGTTATTTATGTATGATACTTCTCAACAATCTGCCAAACTCTAATCTTATTATGTTTTCATTAGTGCATGCCATGAGAGCACTTTGAAAGAGCATTAGAGTTTAATGTTCTCTTACAAAGAAAGATACGGACAAGTTTAGGAATTTTCAGTCTGAGAAAAATGGCAAGAATTGAATCGAACACTCACAGTGAGCTAGGTTCTTTCATGCATTTTCTTATCCAATGTGCACAGCAACCTATTAAAGTAGCCACTGTCCCCTGCATTAGACAGGTAAGTAAACTTGAGTTTAGGAAGTTAACTAACTTAAGTGAAATCAAACTGAAGCATCGGCAGGGCCAAGATCAAACTCAGACCTATAGAATTCTACAGTCTGTCTCAACCATTTTTGCTGTATGTCTTCAATTAACCTGAAAACAAATCCCTAAGCAGCTACTTGCCACCAAATGGAAATAATATATTACAGCTGAAGAGTATCTGGAAGCCCCCTTAGGAGAATCTAGTCCAGCTGCTTCTCAGAGGGAGTTGCTCACAGTCACATGACCATTAGCTGATAACACCAAGATTTAAAGCAGAGCTTCCTACTCAAATCAAATTTTTATTTTTCCTTTATACCAGGGGTCCCCAACCCCACTGCCAGTCTGGGGTCTGTTAGGAACTGGGCCACATAGCAGGAGGTGAGAGGCAAGCAAGTGAGCAAAGCTTCATCTGTATTTACAGCCCCTCCCCATGGCTCACATTACCACCTGAGCTCCACCTCCTGTCAAACCAGCAGTGGCATCAGATTCTCACAGGAGCACAAACCTTATTGCGAACTGCGCATGTGAGGGGTCTAGGTTGTGTGAACCTTATTGTGAACTGCACATATGAGGGATCTAGGCTGCCTGCTCCTTATGAGAATCTAATGCCTGATAATCTGTCACTGTTTCCCATCACCCCCAGAAGGGACCATCTAGTTGCAGAAAAACAAGCTCAGGGCTCCCACTGATTCTACATTATGGTGAGTTATATAATTATTTCATTATATATTACAATATAATAATAATACCAATACAGTGCACAATCAATGTAAAGTACTTGAAACCATCCTACCCCTGCCCCAGTCCACCAAAAAACTGTCTTCCATGAAACCAGTGCCTGGTGCCAAAATGTCGGGGACTACTGCTTTATACGATGTTGGTATAATGGAGAAATTTTCTCATTAAAAACACAACTCACAAGGAAAAATGCATTAATTGTGTGATGTTTTCTTTATATGTATCTTATTTATAACATATATAAATATATATTATATATAAAATATATATATTACATATAAAAATATGTATTATATAATATATATATTTTTTTTTGCCTGCCTCATCATATCTCACCCCCTGAAAATAACCCCTTGGATCGAGGGAGGAGTTCTTGTGGGAGTACTTCTCAAAGTTGTCTCCAAATAAAATAAATAACTAGATGAACGGCCTATTCAAATGCCTGTATGGCAGAGGTTGCTAGGGTTGTCTGCTCAATCCACCACCTTCGCTGAGAGTGGCTCACAGGAGTAGGCTCTGACAGCCATGTTTCCATTNAGCTATTATGATCATAATCAAGTCAGAAGCTAATGACCACGAGAAGAAATGAAGTCGGACAAATTCATGAACTTGTTGATAATACTTCCTTCCTAGAGATTCTACTCTTTAGTCTTGACAAGTAGCATTGTGTGTATGTGTGTGTGTGCATATAAAATATGTATTATATAATATATATATTTTTTTTTGCCTGCCTCATCATATCTCACCCCTGAAAATAACCCCTTGGATCGAGGGAGGAGTTCTTGTGGGAGTACTTCTCAAAGTTGTCTCCAAATAAAATAAATAACTAGATGAACGGCCTATTCAAATGCCTGTATGGCAGAGGTTGCTAGGGTTGTCTGCTCAATCCACCACCTTCGCTGAGAGTGGCTCACAGGAGTAGGCTCTGACAGCCATGTTTCCATTGGTATGACTTGAACTCGCCTTTTGGTTATAACTGATTGGACCAAGAGTAAACAACTGATCTCAGTTTGGCCAGTGGGATTCTCCTCCATGTCTGGAGTGAACTGAGAATGAAGCATATGGGTAGAGAAATGTGGAGCTGAAAGATGGAGAGAGTCCTGACAATTTTCTAGTTTAGAATCAGCCACTTCTAAGGTCCGACTACCTTCCAACCTTTGGATTCTGGGAAACACTCCATGTCGTTATAATGAATTCTCTCGCATTATGTTTAAAGCTAGCTTTGCTTGGTTTCTGTTATCTAAAATCAAAAATCCCTACATATGCACCTTGACTTTCATATTTATATTGTTTCTTTCAGACTGTGAAATGTCTGTACATCATGTGCCATGTATGATCCCATTGTAAAATATGGGCTACTGGGTCTACGGTAAATCCCTCATGGTGCAAAAGGTTGCTTATGCATAACAATGAGTTTGGACCTATCTTCAGGGTTTTTCACAAACCTGTGAGGAGGAAAGTCACAAAATGTGTTTGGTAACTGCCCTAAATCCTTCAGGTTAATTAGATTCCCACATAGCAACAGAATTTGACTAGTCTAAATGTTAAGCTCCTGAGGCAGCTTCAGACCTATTCTGAACCAGACTTGCCTGCCGAGTACCACAAGACTTTCTGGTACTACATCCCTCTGTGACAGAAAAGTTACTGAGCCACTTCAATCTCAGGCAAGATCATTTGAAGATAACACTCATCATGATCTACAAGTCCTCAAATGATCTCATTTTCTTGTTTTCTAATCTCACCTTCTACTCTCTTCCTTCCTGCTGTCTTTCCTCCAGACACGTTTGCATCGTCAAACTTTATGGAACATGCCAAGCAGTTCCCACTCCAGGCCTTGGCGTTTGCTCTTCCTCTGCAAAACTTGCTCTCCCACTTCATTCAGTTCGAGCTTAAATGTCACTTTATCACGAAAGCCTCTGCTGACTAACCTATCTGAACTAGCTTTCTCAGCCCCATCACTATTGTCCCTTAATTCTGTTTTATTTTCTTCTTCGAATTTTTTTATTATTTTGATTTCATATTTGTTTACTTTTCTTCTCCCTTGCTCCATCTATGTCCCAGGAAAGATGAAAGGCCTTTGTCTGTGTTTATTCACTGCTCGGTCTCTTAGCACACAGTAGGACGTCAATAAGGATTTGTTATTGAATAAGTATAACACCAGGATGAGATTTAACTCAAAATACCTAATTATTAACTCAAATCTAACTAATAAATTAAGAGCTTATCTAAAATGTATATAAATAAACTCAAACTCATGGGACTGATAAAGTCGAAACACAAATCAGTAAGCAAGGAAACACTAGCAGCAGCTTCAGAATGGACACTCAAGCTCAGCTGGTATCGCCCTCAAGGCTGTCTTGTTCTTTTTTACTTGTATTATATGTGTTCTTTGATATTAAACAACAATTGAGTATCCATTATTGCAAGATACTGACTTTTCACAAAAATAATCACATGCAGTCATCACTGTTCAATTGTTTCAACTTTAGTGGCAAGCATGTTAGAAGCCAGCAGTTACTGGTCCCACTTCATTTGGACAGAGTGGTGAAGGGTCAGCCTCAGAACTGGGACCCTGCGTCCTCTCATGTGAGCCCGGTTCAGCACACATCCCTCAGGACCACAACCAAAGAGGGACGGGCCCTCATGAGGATAGTGGTTTTCTGGGCTTGGTGCACAGTGAGACTCAGCGCGGTGACTATAGCTTCACTGACTTTGACCACTACAGAAAGAGGAGAAGTGGCAGCAAAGAAAAAGAGAACCATATGGAAGTGACCACACGTGGGGGGCTTTGGTCACACCTATGGAGAGAGTGGGTGTCAGTGTTGACCACTGTGGGAAGGATAGGTTTCGAGCACTCAGGAATCCAACTGGGAACGGAAAGGACACAGGAGGGGTGGAGCTCCGGGGATTGTAGCACAGTAAGGACTTGCACTTACTGTCTTTTCTCATTGCCAATATGATTGACATTGTCACTGTTATTATAATGAGTATGCCTCAGAACTTGCATATGAACCCTCTGAAAGAAGCATTGTCATGCAGTAGAAAATCAACACACTTTTAGAGTTGAACACAACAGTGGGATCTAGCATCTGTGAACCTTTTTGGACTGTTTTGTAAACAGAGGAAAACAATGTAATACTGTGAGGCTGTCAGTAGGCTTAGTGATGCCATATGTACAATGCTTAGCACAGTGCCAGGCATGCCATAGATGCTCATTGATTAATACTATTGTTACTATTCTGAGGGTCTGGAATAGTTACCAAACATTCTAACAAACAAGTTTGGCAAGCAGGAGCCATAAATTTAGTATACCACCATAAAGAAAAGAAAAGCACAAAAAATGTTCATTGGGTTCAAAATATACTCAAGAAGTTTAGTCACACTTCAAATAAATGAGAATTATGTCACCTACTTGGGCTTTATAACATTCTTAGGAAACCTTTTAGGTTATTCTTTAATTAATGTAGGAATTTGTACATGAAAATATTTTACATTAGTGAAATTCATTATGTTTCATAAATTTCCATTTGACCTAGATTTATTTCACAGAAGAAAGTACTTACCAGAGTTCATTTTTTCCTGTAAAGCTCAACATTCTGACAATTGAGAGGCAGAATTAAAGTTGAAAAATCCTCCTTTTTTCTTGAGATCACTTAATAATCGCATCCAACAGTGTTGTGCTCATAATACAACACTATGACCTGAGGTTTGCATTAGGGTAAAACAACAACAACAAAACACCCTACCAAACTTTTAAACACCAATAGAACAGATCCTATATAATCCTTGCATTAGTTCCATGGGTACATAGTTGTCCCCACCTTGGGATCTGTTCCAAGAATCTGCTCAACTGATTGAGAGTTATGGCTCCAATGATCTCTGCTCTGGGCCCTACCTCTTACTTACACATATTTTTCAGATAGGAAGCTTGAGCGTCAATGAGGATAAGCAGTGAGGCTAGACACCTTCTCCCAGCTCACTTGACTCGTGAAGTGCAGGGTAAGAGTTCATGCTGAAGCTTGTGACTTTTTTACTCTACATCTGGGATCTTAGTGATCTCAGCAATTGTTAATACAGCAGGATCATGGAGGGCTGTGTTATTTCTAAAGAATTTGTTTTAGGTTTTCCATTTTGCCAGGCATTTCTGCTCTAGTTCTAAAGAAAACAACTATAGGTCCCTCCAACTGAAATGTAGCTAATTTGTAAAGTCAGACACTCGGAGAGGCTTGGGAGATAAGATATAGGGATCAGGTCTATCTTATATTTTTGATCAAAGTCCATGGATGGGATTAAATCAAATTAAATACAAAATAATATGTGTGTTATGTGTTTATCGTCTCTTCCTGAAGATAGGGTCTCTAGCAAGTTCTGGACCTCTAAAAATCTTAAAAGCCCTGACCCAACTTTAGTTATTTGCACTAGTGACTACTTTTTTGGGTCTAAGAGTACACTTTTATTATGTTTTCTTTCCTTCCTTTTTTTTTTTTTAACAATGCAGGAGTTATAAAATTCAGCAATGACTCTTTGAACCAAATACTATTACTAAAATCTTGATTTAAGGGGGCCTCTTTACTAAATTATAAATGAACAGAGAATGATGGAGGCAATATTATTAGGCTAAGAGTTTGAGGTGAGGGTGACAGAAATAAATGAAATTCAGTAAATACCAGTTGGGTGTTGGCTTCTTCACAGCTTATTTTAAACTTACATGGACAGAAATCTCCTTCCTTCCTGCCCTTCACTCACAAGAATAAATCAACATAGAAATTAAATAGAAATGATACTAATATGAATTAGATTTTATCAATAGGATAGTAGGTTTCACCAATTTGACAATGAAACTTAAAAAAAAAAAAACAAAAAACTTTCCCCTGAGTTATGTATTATTGTGAACTGTTTTTCCCAAACTAACATTGGGAAATAGCGATCTGCCCTGTAGTCTCTGTGAGCAGCCAGAGAGGACACAGGAAGGGATCAATGATTTTCAGCTATATTTGGAGCCCCCATATTTTTGTTACTTGTCCAAAGGTCTCCAGTACAGAAGTCTCCAATAAATTATCTAAAGGGTCCAATATGTTGTTGAATGACATTGTTTAATGAGTTCATCTAAATTTTGTTTATTTAAATTGTACTAGTTGATTAAAGCATAAATACCATTAACTTGTAGAATCTTATCTGGTGGAGAAGATAATCTAAAAGGTTATGGTTTACTGCCTTGTTTGGCAGTTTTGTATCTAACCATCTTATTCTAACACTTCTCTACTAAATTGCCTATAAATACCCAGCTCCTCAAATGCTTCTGAAATGAGCTGTCTTATGTTTCAGGATACCTTATTAATTAATGCATTGAATAAAACCTTGGACAAGGGTTCATTTTAGGTTTGCATGAGTGTCATATTTTTAACTTTTTGTAAATTATACCATAACACCCCTGGATATCAGTACTTTAAGACCATTGAATTTCAAGTCGACACTAATGATGCCTGGTGAGCATGCAACCCAAACCACGAGACTTGGTTTTTATGGTTACATGGTATGATTGCCTCGTTAGTATTGGCAAGAAGTATAAATTCAAGAGGAAAATAATTACATTCAATAGAAAAAACATATAACCACAATCTTAGAAATAACTTGAAAATCATTTAATTGACCTCCTGCATTAACATAACAAATAAATGAGGCTCAGTGGGGCTAAGTGATAGACAGCAAAGTCAGAATAAGAATTTAGGATGTTAGTGTTCTTTCTTCCTCCACACACTCGCCCACCTCAAATGCCATATTTCTTCCCAGTCCATTGCCAAAGTCACATTTTCTGCTTTGATCTTATGTCATAAACCATTATTTTCAGGAAAGACCCTGGAGAACAAAGCTCATCTTCAAATACGAGAAAAGGAAGAATTGACAGTAGATTCTTCTATAATGGAAATGCTTACAGATGTTCAAACATCAGGAATCCATGTGACCCAGAATGAGAAGTGTTGTCTAAAAGATGCTAATCAAGCAGTAATTTTTAGGTTTTACTTTTTGTTATTATGATTAGTACTCTAAGTATGCTCCTGGTGATTTTGGGAAGAAACAAGTGACTCATAAATTACTCTGTGTATATGTGTTTTAGATGCCTGAGTTCAGGTGTCTTAATTATTTTAGTAATTGGAAATATTAACAGTTGTGGCTTAAGAGTGTAGTAGAGAGAGAGGGTTTGCTCAGAGAATTTTGAAAGTAACACTGTCCTCAGACAAGAAGGAACATTTCTAAAGTTTTACCCAAGGCTATGTGGTTTAAAAATTTAAATAGATATCGAAGAATTGCATTTGCATGTCTGAAATAAAAGCCCAGAGAATGGGGTGGGGGATGTTTCTTATAAACCTGGGCACTATTATTGCCCTCAATCTGCATTCTTGGCTGGCTTCCTGTTTATTTCCTCCCTGCTTTTGTGATGTGCCAGGTCACTATACTTATGCCACAAACCTGATCCAAACCTCTTGTGGCTGTGCCTAGGAGGACCGTGCAGGCAGAGGAGCCAGTTTGGAGTAGAGATAGAGCATGGCTTCAGGTGCTGGTGCTAGCCCCAGTGAGAGGTTAGGAGTGAACAGAGTTCCATAGAAACCACATCCTCCTACAGGCATCCTGCTGTCATAGGATTGGCCTTCTTCTTGGGACTGCTCTGCATGGGTGAAACAATCTCATTCACAAAACAGAGTGACAGACTAAAGCAGAATATAGAGCTTTTGAAAACACAGTGTTTTAACAGAAGATATTCTGAAACATGCATATCTCGGCCTTTTTGACTGGCGTGTTTACTCACATTCAGTATCCTTTGGATTATAAACCTAATGAAGGCAGAGACAGGTTTAGCCTGCTAATCATTGTATTTTTCAGAGCCTCACAGTGATTATTAAGTATTTGACAAGAGTGTAAATTGACAAGGATAACTAGATCTGAATTAGAAGAGGAGAAGCTCCCATTAAAAAATACTGTGCAAGCTGGTCCCCTGTCTTCTTCAGATGCACTCTAAGTTACCCATATTATGTCTTTCCTTCTCAGCCTCAGTAAATCCACTTCTGGGAAAAGGGGCTCACAAAGTCTTAACAGTTGAGTAGCATAACAGGGGACACACCTGTTACAAGCCATAGAATGTCAATGTCAGTGAACAGGGATCTGGAGGTATACTGGAGTTCGGAAGTCCTTCCCAAGTTCCCTGGTATTAAAGCTATAGTCAGGCCAATACTCGAAAGAAATATGAATAAGGGTAGAACCTTAACCAAAGGTAAGTGTTGAGCTCAATACTCCCCGAACAAACTCTCAGAGAGTTTCTTCATAAAAGCTCAAAGAAAAATGATGTCACATTAGATTTCATGGTTAAGGTAAGCCTGGAAGACCAAGTTATGCTAAGATGTGATCTTCTATCCAGAGAGCAAGGACCCTAGTAGAGAGAAAGGACAAAACTAAGAAGAGGGTCAAACATTGCTATTCTCACTACCATTTATTCCAAAGTTGAAAATTACACGAAATTTACCCTCTGATAGGGACACAGGAAGAACATAGCTTAATAGCATTATGGGTCAACAGAGAAAAGCTTCCTTGTTTTTGTTGTTGTTGTTGCTGCTGTTATTGTTATTATTTTAGTATGGCATGCTATTAGTAAGGTTATTTTTATTTATTTGAAACTCTATTTTCTTGAAGAAGCAGAGACTATAAGGAGTGCACAAAGATTTAGAGAATAGGAAACATAGCTCCTAATTAGCTTTATGAACAAGGCTGAGCGCCTATATTAAGGTGAAGAAAAAGTTGGCACTTGATCTAACATTTGTATCACCTGTTAGTGCTTTTACACCACTGTTCTACAGTAGAAATACACTCAGATGGATCTATTGATAAACCCCTGGAGGAGAACAAAGTTAAACTGGCTATACATGCACAGACAAATTATGTATTTTATTGTTAATGTTCTTGGAAGTAGGCATTTCAACAAGAACATTTAAATGATGTATTTTACAGTTGTGTCTATGTTGCAAAATGAAGTAGAGTATATAAGTTATATCTTATACATTCACCTCATGTAACCACATCCCATGTCAACTATAGTTGTCCTTTAACTCATCAAAATGTTTTTCTCAAATCTCTACCTGAATTTTAGACAGGTACCATTCCAACTTGTGACATTCTCTAGGAATATGAGAAGACTAAATTTTGAGTCATGTTTAATAATTTTCCCTAGTATCTCGCTGTTATTTATTAACTATGTATTTAAGTAAAGATTATTATCATATAACAAAACACTACTATCTTAAAATTATTCTCTTAACTCAAACCAATATTGTTAAGGCTGAGTTTCATTGGGACAAATATTTGAAAGGACTTTTTTCTTTAAGACACAGCCATTGCTAAAAATAATTTTATTCAAATTCTTCAGAAATTATAACAAAGGTAGTGAGAAAGACATAATTCTTATGACTATATCTGGCATATTAAGTCATTTAGATACCATATACTTTAGAGCTGTCTAAAAAATTTATAATAGAAATGCATTACCTTTCTATTTGATCATTAAATGACATTTATTTGAAACAACAGTTTAAATGTGCATTCTTTTCACATCTGTATTGGAATTTCCTTTCAAGACATGATTACAAGTTTTGATTCTACCTCACCAGAATCTTTTGAGCGCCTGTGAATACACAAAGATGCCGAGCCAAGTCAAGTCTGACCGCTGCAGCAGTTTGCCAATCTCAGTCGACGTCTGAACTGTCTGTGGGTGTTAAGGAATGTTAAGAAATAGTGGAATAAATTATTGAAGACATTCTTTCTGCGTGAAATATTTGGAAGACGTCGTAACAGCTTACAAAATGTCATAGGACAGCCTTAAAGTACCTTCTCATCTCCGATGGCACGTTCCCAATCCTTTCGTGTAGCTGATAAAGCCCAAGCCACTTTTTGTCAGATCCTTTGCATTAGTTTTGTTTGAGATGGTACAAAATATGCCGAAACAAATCATGATCGGTTATTATGTGTAGGGTAATTCTACCTATTTGACGAGGACTGCTTTTGAAAAGCTTCTGTGGAGCTTCAGTTCATCCGCCGTTGGAAAGATTGCATTGATTTAATAATGCCTCTAGAGGGCACTCTGCACTCAGTTCAGGTCGAAAATCGTTTCTGAGGTTGCTTGCACTTTTCCCCAAGGTTTTCATTTTGAATTTTGAGTTCAGGAGAGGGGGTATGAGTATAGAGAATGTGTGGTGTACATGTGAGTAATAATTATAGCTCATTTCCTTTGTCTCATTTATGTTAAAACTTTTAATAAAAATTATTTCTTTTATTTTCCTTTTAAAAAATATGTAATGCTTCACAAATTTGCATTGCATCCTTGCATGTAGGCTGTGCTAATCGCCTCTGTATTCTTCCAATTTTAGTATATGTGCTGCTGAAGTGAGCACAATTATTTCTTCCTTAATAAAGTTGGTTTTTAAGTTGCAATTATTGTTTGACATTTATATAATAGACTTATATCCAATAACTTTCCTCCTATATGCTCTGTAGAAGCTTTTCAGAAACAGTTCTCATTTCATATATGTAGAATTACCCTATACATAATAACAACTGATCATGATTTGATTCAGAATATTTCCTATCATCTCTAACAAAACTAATGCAAGGGCTCTGACCAAAAGTGACTTCTGCTTTATGAACTATACAAAAGGATTGGGACATGCTATCAGAGACGAGAAGAGACAGTACATTGTCATATGTAAGCTGATTTTTAGAAAAAATTGCAAAAATTCATATTCATTCTCTTCTTTTGTGATCTTCATATGGATGTGAAATTGATGAGCCTGGAATTTCTTTTTGTGCCAGAAATTAGGAAGAATTCAAAGAATTGATCAAATATGGCATACTTTCAACATCAAAATATGTAATTATAAAAATATATTATAACTCATCAAATAAAGTAGGAATTATTAACCTATACTGATGCAAATGTTAAAATAAACATAAATGGGGATAAGAAAAGGCTTTTCTTTACATGAGAATGCCTACTGGTAAGTGTAGAGAACATTATCCCATTAGGAAATCATTATTTGACAACCATCATAGTAATAATCTCAGTAAGAAGTATCAATAGATGCTAAAACTGGTGGCTGAAAATTTGATAAGAAATGGGATCTTTACATAATTTCATACTCCCACCACCAAGTATGTAGTGAATACTAGGGGAAATATAAAAGAATAACGTTACATTGGGGAATCTTGGCAGGTACCACTTTAATCAAATGATCAAGGTTAAAATCACCTGTAATGAGAAAAAGCCAAACTATGATCATATGTTAAGATGCATTAAAAAAGTTTCACATCTGTGATATTCTTGCCAAAATTATAAAATCTGAATCTAATTACAAAGAAACATTAGCCAAAAGAATATTGAGAGACATTCTAGAGAAGATCAAGCCTATAATCTTCTAGAGTGTCAGGTCATGAAAGTTAAGCCAAGACTGAGAAACTGACCTAGATTGTAAGAGACTAAAATTTATGAAAACTAAATGTAATGTAAGATCCTGGATTGAAGCCTTTTTCATGCAAAGGATATTAATAGGACAACTGGCAAAACCTGAATGGGGTTTGAGGGTTAGATGTAGTACTGTAACGATGTTCATTTTCCGATTTTGATGGTTATCTTGTGGTATGTCCTTGTTGATAGGACATGCATACTAAATCATCCAGTGGTACCTTTTTAAATTTTTTTCTTTCTCATATAACAGACTTTAAACTTCCAGTGGTAACTTATTTCCAAATGGCTGAGGAAAAAAAGTATTTTGTGCACTTTGTAAAATTTTGATAAGTTTAAAATTATTTTATAAGTGCAAAAAAGCAATTAAAATATTAAACCTACAAAATAAGATCTGATTTGATACTTAAAATTATCTTTTGCTCAATGTAGAAATTATTTTATAAAAATGAAATTAGCATTTCATTATGTAGCAGGAACTAAGATGCAGACCAATAAATCTTTCTTGGGGTTTACAAAATTAGTGCTAACCGGAGCAACTAAGATGATTTAGTTTTTGTTTTGTTTTTCTAAAAGGATGTGGAGGAAGAGCATTTGTGTGCATCATATTACTGTGATGGCATATTCTAGCCCAAGGATTCTAGAAAATGAAATGAAATACTCCCACTATAATATTCGAAATTCAAATAGTGAAAAACATGAAACAAAAAAAACCCCTAAACCTTCAGTGTCTTCATCTTTGCTCTCTTTAATGGCTGGCATTTCACCTCCCAGTGGACTTCTCATAATAAACAAATAGGCTCAGTTAGAATCCTCAGATTATAGAAGCCTGCCTTTGGAAATGTGAGTCAGTGCTAACATCCATGAACAACAGAAAAAAAAAAGTGCACACACACACACACTTCTTCTCAGCAGGGTGCAGTGGCTCACGCCTGCAATACTAGAACTCTGGGAGGCCAAGGTAGGTGTATCACTTGAGATCAGGAGTTCGAGACCAGCCTGGTCAAAATGGCGAAACTCTATATCTACTAAAATTACAAAAATTAGTCTGGCATGGTGGCGGGTGGCTGTAATCCCAACTACTCAGGAGGCTGAGGCAGGAGAATTGCTTGAACCCCAGAAGCAGAAGTTGCAGTGAGCCAAGGTCGTGCCACTTCACTGCAGCCTGGGCAAAAAGCAATAAAAAAAAAAAAAAAAAAGAGTTCTCAATTAAGTCAATAGATATTTTTTAAAACCTCTTTGTGTAACCCCATACACCTTCAAAATCAACTGTCTGTATGCTCATAATTTTAGATGAGATTATAGAAGGAAGAAATGTGCATATAAGGGAATTTTTAAAATTATTCTTTAAACAACAGTGGTATGAGCCTTGACATCAGACAGCATCACATGGATTAAAATGGAATTATTTCACAGCATTACCTTTGGCTAGAAAAGTTATAAAACCCAAGTATTACAGACCTTGTTTATTTATTTCTGAGTATAGAGAGTGGACCATTTTTTCACAGGTGAAATGCCAAAAACATTAGGTTCTCTTTGTTTATTATACCATGTCAAACAATCGAATTCAGATGGGAATTAACAAGGGTCATGACAATGTGAGAGACCAGGAAATTAGAAGTTATTTGGAATAAAATTGTTTGTTGTTCTTCATAATCCTCTTTATATGATTGACACAAAAGCAAATCTAGTATTTGTAGTAATGCAGCTATACAAGGGCTCAAAGACAAATTCCTAAAACTGGGTAAGTTAGATTACTCGACAGCAACAGCAAGTCTCACTATAGCTGACATTTCAGAAACAAACTGACTAGGGCTGATAGCATTCAGCAGTAAGAATAGTGACCAGCAGGGAGTGAAGTGAACTGGTTTTGTGAGAGATGATACCATAAATAGGAAACAGTAGCATTCTGCTAAAGAAATGTCATTTACCCTCACCTTGCTGATGCTTGTAGAAATACATACAAACAAACAGACCTCCTGCCCAGACTAGTCACAGTGATGGCAGGATTCACGGAGCCAGGCCCTGCATTAAACACCATACGCTTGATTTTTTTCGGGCTGCAGAAGGCCCTCTTCAGGTGGAAACTGTCTCAGTATTCTTAGAGTTGAGGGAACGGAGACCCACAGAGACTAAGTAATTTGCCCAAGGTGAGCTCTTAATCACTGCATTTACTCAGGAATAAATGATCCCTTGTCTGTACTCAGAAATAAATTGACAAGATCCACAATACTTTCTTTTTATAGCTTTTGTGTGTAAAACTAATACTGTGATCTGGCCGGGTGCGGTGGCTCAAGCCTGTAATCCCAGCACTTTGGGAGTCCGAGACTGGCGGATCACGAGGTCAAGAGATCGAGAGGAGACCATCCTGGCTAACACGGTGAAACCCCGTCTCTACTAAAAAAAAAAAAAAAAAAAAAAATACAAAAAACTTAGCCGGGCGAGGTTGGGGCGCCTGTAGTCCTAGTACTCGTGAGGCGGGGCAGGAGAATGGCGAACCCGGGGGGCGGAGCTTGCAGTGGAGCTGAGCCGGCCCACTGCCGCCCAGCTTGGGCCGCGACAGAGCAAGACTCCGTCTCAAAAAAAAAAAAAAAAAATCCATTGTAAACCTTTGTTTTAAATTGCTAAAGGGAAAGAATTTAAGACAGATCAACTTGGTGATAATGGTGGGTAGCGACTTTTTAATAAGTTTTTTCCGCTAACAAAGTCATAGGTTTTTTATAAATGGATGAATATAATATTTGGTTCTGAAGAGCTAAAGTTCTGGAATTGGTATAGGAAGTAATTGTATGTGGTTGACTATGTAATAGAAATCATAACAATTAAATGTGAAATTCCAGTGAGATTTGGAAAAACCAAAGAATTTGTCACTTTTTTTTAATGGAATTATAAATTACCTGAGATATAAAGTATATACAGCTTTGAATATGAAAAAATTAACAATTGCTTAGTAATATACATTAATACCAAAGATAACTATAAATATTTAGCAAAGGCTCAACAAATGCTGAACAAATAAATAAACAGGAAAAACAAGTCAAAAAAATCAAAAAACAAAAAACACCTAAGCTAAGTTCAAGCTAAAATACACATTTGAAGTATTTAAATTTTTTAAATAAAAATGATGAATCAAAGAGAGTAATGACAAAGAGATCATCTTTAACACGTAAATCTATTCCAAACCTAGCTGGAAAACTAAACATAAACAAAAAACTGGGAATTACCCAAGAATTCTGAAGAAATTTGGGGGCAAATTTAGAAATCCTCCTCAAAATACATTAGCCACCATGAAAGAGAATGAAGATTGTTGGTATTATTCTTGT
Organism: Rhinopithecus bieti; assembly: GCF_001698545.2. Classification (NCBI taxonomy): domain Eukaryota; kingdom Metazoa; phylum Chordata; class Mammalia; order Primates; family Cercopithecidae; genus Rhinopithecus; species Rhinopithecus bieti. The sequence goes on from NW_016819911.1 coordinate 1,785,152, forward strand.
TAATAAGGAGAGCCATATGAGAAAGTCAAAGTCCTTATCAGTGAGCAGTGGAATGTCATGGTGTAAGTTCACTACTATTCAAGTGTTTTGCGCTATGGAAAGAAAAGTTTCTGTAATGACAAATCTTGCTTGACTGAATAAATACACATGTGAAAGATTCACTAATATTACAGGCAAAGGCAATTTTAAACATTGGGTAACTATGAAAATGTTCGTCATGTTTTTAAAAATACATCCTAGAAAAGAACTAGAGGATGCGGATAATAGACATGTTTCTGGGTGAGTATAAATAGTTGTTCTCTCTTAAGGACCTTGACTAGGAGAAGTTTCATTCTTGTTTTTTTTTTTAGAAATTACTTGTAAGAGAAAGTAAGCAATGACATTTTAGGACTTTTCAAACCAAAATGCTAAAGCAAAAGGAATAAGCTACAGAGAAAATGCACATATTTATAGGAATAGGCTGAAAAGTAGAGCATGACCTTCATTGTAAAGAATTGCATTTAGAGAAGAAAATAACCCAAAACATATGGATTTGATATATATAGACTAAACTTTCTGTTGCAAAGAGGTTTACAAAGCATTTAGATTGTTTGCTTATGAAATCATTCTCACAGAGCCTACAGTGCAAAATTTCTCGATGACTAGATTTTATCATTCATTTGGCAAATAACACTTGAGCACCTATTATGGGCCAGATGCATTTCTTGGTGGTTAGCATATTATGTCAATGAACAAAACAGAAAACAAATCCTTGTTTTCATGGAGCTTATATTTCAAGGTTTCTGTTAAAAACAACAAAAATTGTAGCATTATTTTGCCTCTAAACAAACTTATAGTGAATTTACCCTCAAGTTCCTTAATAAACATGACTTGAAAGATCTAGTGAAGATGATCAAGAAGATGGGTTGCCTCAAGGTAAAATTTTTAAAAGTTGGTTTATGTGTCTGAAATATAAGTTCAAAGAGAGTGTTAACAAAATTATGGAATATGTTATGAGAACAAGCTGTTCTTTCAAAGTAATGATGGCCTGAGCTGTCATAAAATATACATATAGCTCTGAGGTATTTAAAATTTTTAAATAAAAATGAAGAATTAGAGAGGATAATGAGAAAGAGACTGCCTTTAACGTGTAAACCTTTAAAAGAGATCTTTGAAAAGGGTATAGATCCTCTTCGATGGCCAGAGATACAAAGTTGTAAACAATTAAGAGGAAGTTTAGTGAAATCCTAAAACCAAACAAACAAACAAAAGGACTAGAGAAAACTCAGATGTGACATGGCAGGTCCAGTTGAAAGCACTGAGCAAGGAGAGAGAGCGGATAGATAATTCGAAACAAAAAATAAAGCAAAATAAAAAACAAAACCAGAGCATTTAGGGAAACAGGGACACACTCACAGAAATGGTGGCCATACAACTTCAGGGAACCAGGAAGGGATGGATGCTAGAGCCGGGAAACTGTTAGTAAAATACCGGTAATATCTACAGCACACTAAGCTTCAAGATATATCTGTAAAGCTAGTTGTTACTTAGGCAGCAGTTTTCACTTAAAAGAAGTCGGACATGAGGTCTATAAGAAAATAATCTTACTACATTTCTAGCCCAGAAATACCTCTTTCTGGCAGAGGTAGATGGGCAGGAAAAACAAGGACTTCAAAGGCCCTGGTTATGAGCAGGGATCAATGAATGGGAGGAGGAAGTGATGCCTGGGAACCGTTGATTAAAGATTTCAACCCATGGCAAGCTGAGAGATCTGAGATTAAGCTTATCACCGAATTGATCTTTATCTCCAAATTCCTCTGTTCTTCACTGGAATTAAGAATAGTGTGCGCACCAAGCTTCAACAGCCTGAGAAGAATGGCCTGGAGAAGAGAAAGCTGATCATGTAAACACAAATTCATAATGCCCAGAAGAAAGACATCATTCTTTTGATACCCTCAGATAAGAAAGGAAACCAAGGAAGCCTAATCTTTTCAAGTGACATCAGAGTAGGTAACTTGTCAGGGTAGGTACCTGAGGACGGTTGTGTAGGTTGTTGTGTAAGAGCACCTGGCTTAGGAGCGAAGGCTGGGACACAGCCCATTCTCTACTTGCCCAGTCAAGAGCCCTCGTGCGGGGCTGCATATGCCCAGAAGAAAGAGTGCTTTTTCTCAGTTACACAAAGGCACTACACAAGCTAGCATTGCCTTGGGAACTGTGTCCCCTCAAAAACCACGGTCAGAGGCAGAGCCCTTACCTGTCAATATTGTGATGGCATTTGGCATTTCTTTCTTTTGTATGTTGCAACACTGTGACCACTTTCACTGGGTTCCTTTACTGCCCCCAAATGGGCACAACAGACATGCTAAAGGAGCTTCCTCTTGCCTTGGTTCTCACCCAAATAGGTAACATCAGCCACACCTGAGAATGCCGAACAATGGGTTCACTGAGACAACTGCAGAAGAGTTTCCACAGAGATGCTACAAAATTATAAATTCCCTTTTGCATAATCCACTAAGAGGAGGAATATTTACAGTCCAAGATTTCTCAAAACCTTTATAGTAGGGCCCTCCGTAGACTTTATTTAGACACAATGTCTCAAAACTGTACCTAGTTAGAACTTGTCAGGCTGAGGGGGTTTTCCACACTTCTGAGCAACGTTTTTCAACTTTACGCAGAGCTTTGACAGTTGGCAGCTGTGGGGTCCCTGGCAGTCTCTGGATTCACAGAGACCCCGGAGCACACATGCCCTGACTAGTGGGCTCCCATGGTGCTTTTAGTAACCACCAACAAACTGCTGTCTTCTCCTATGATAGAACCATCTAGTTCAAAGAGAACTGTGGCAAACACTTACTGCCAAAGCTATTGGTTTAATGATCCCGGAGTTACTACCAGTAATCAGGCACCTTGGCTATCTTTTTTTCAACAGATTCTTTGTTGTTGTTTATTTTTGTTTTAATTTCCTCAGAGAGCTTTTTGTTCCTTTTTATCCAGCAGATTTCTGGAACCCCAGCTCAGCTGGCCATTTCAAGTCCTCTGTTCAGGCTCTGTTAAGAGAACAAACAAAACTGTACTGGAAAATCACTTATCATGGGCAGAAATAAACCCAGAGGGAAGTGTCACAAAGTGAAACTGGCTTTTTGGATCTGCTTGGTGAGAGTGAAAGTAAAGGTCACTTTTTGGTAAGATACTCTGAATATTAGCAAAAGTGGAACTGTGTGCTGGGGAGGAGAGTAGGAGTTGAAGGTCAAGGGGGAAATTTGGTGGCTGCAATAACCATGATTAATTTATGAATGGGCTCTAAGCTATGTAAATGGATGCTTCTGATGAGTCTGGATGAGTAGGGGGCAGGAAAGAAAGTTTTGAGGTGTGAGGAAAGTCCAGAAAACGTGCTAATCAAATGTTCCACGAAAGGGGGCAACTGGGTGGCCATACGGATGCTTTATTTAGTGCTTGGAAGGACCACAGAAGGACTTACTGCAGAAACCATGAGGGCATTCCATGCAAGATGGCGTGTGGTCAATGGCTGGCTTCTTACAGAGCAGTAGGCTCCAGGGTGGAACACCTGGTTACTAGGCATTGTTTTGTATCTCATGTGTCTAAAATTAGTTTTTAAGCATTATGTTGTATGTACGTCTCAAAATCAAACAAAACTCCCAAAATAAAAGACAATAGGTTTTCTAAGAAGAAGACATAAATATGGTTCTACAGCATGAGCATCATGATTATTGCCTTAGGCAAATTTGGCGCTAGAATGTTTGTAAGACTTTTCTAGCTAAGCCTATCTAGCTTCACGCAATACATGTCTGCATGTTATTCTTCCAGGCTTGTGCCATGGTGGAAAGAGCCCTGGACCTGGAATCAGAAGAGTTGTATTCTAGATTAACCAACTAGCTACGATTTGGGCAATTATTTAGCTCATTCATTTGTACATTAATTAATACACACATTCATTTATTCAACAATTATATACCAAGAGTCTGCTATGTATTAGTACATGAGGATCTCATTTTCCTTATATGTAAATTAAAGAAACTGCCTAAACTCCAATATTGAAGTTATATAATTTATTTTAAATGTCACGTTATTTTGAAGCATTGAGATAAAAATCTAGGTTAACTCACAAACAAATGGAAACATATCCCATGCTCATGGATGGGTAGAATCAATATTGTGAAAATAACCATTCTACCAAAAGCAATCTACAAATTCAATGCAGTTCAAATCAAAATACCACCATCATTTTTCACAGAACTAGAAAAAAAAATCCTAAAATTCATATGGAACCATAAAAAAGAGCCCACATAGCCAAAGCAATCTAAACAAAAAGAACGAATCTGGAGGCATCACAATACCCGATTCCAAACTACACTATAACGCCATAGTGACCTGACCAAAGCAGCATGGTACTGGTATAAAAATAGGCACATAGACCAATGGAACAGAATAGAGAACCCAGAAATAAGGCCAAATATTTAGTCAACTGATCTTTCACAATGCAAACAAAAATATAAACAAATGGTGCTCCCTATTCAACAAATGGTGCTGGCATAATTGGCAAGCTACATATAGAAGAATGAAACTGGATCCTCATCTCTCACCTTATACGAAAATCAACTCAAGATGGATCAGAGACTTAAATATAAGACCTGAAACCACAAAAATTCTAGAAGATAACATTGGAAAAACCCTTCTAGACATTGGCTTAGGTAAAGACTTCATGACCAAGAACCCAAAGCCAAATGCAACAAAAACAAGATAAATAGATAGGATTTAATTAAACTAAAAAGTTTCTGCACAGCAAAAGAAATAATCAGCAGAGTAAACAGACAACCCACAGAGCAGGAAAAAATCTTCACAATCTATGCATCAAACAAAGGACTAATATCCAGAATCTACCAGGAACGCAAAAAAATCAGCAAGAAAAAACAGATAGTCCCATCAAAAAGTGGACTAAAGACATGAATAGATAATTCTCAAAAGAAGATATACAAATGACCAGCAAATGTGAAACAATGCTCAATATCACTAATTATAAGGAAATGCAAGTTAAAACCAAAATGCAAAACCACCTTACTACTGCAAGAATGGCCACAATAAAAAAAATCAAGAAATAATAGATGTTGGCGTGGATGTGGTGAAAAGGGAACACTTTTACACTGCTGTTGGAATGTAAACTACTACAACCACTATGGAAAACAGTGTGAATATTCCTTAAAGAATTAAAAGTAGATCTACCATTTGATCCAGCAATCCTACTACTGGGTATCTACCCAGAGAAAAGGAAGTCATTATATGAAAAAGATACTAGTACACGCATGTTTATAGCAGCACAATTCACAATTGCAAAAATATGAAACCAGCCCAAATACCTATCAATCAGTGAGGGGATAAAGAAAATGTGGTATAGATAGATACCATGAAATACTATTCAGCCATAAAAACAAACAAAATAGTGGCATTTGCAGCAGCCTGGCTAGAATTGGAGACCATTATTCTAAGTGAAGTAACTCAAGAATGGAAAAACAAACATCATATGTTCTCACTCATAAGTGGGAGTTAAGCTATGAGGACCCAAATGCGTAAGAATGATACAATGGACTTTGGGGACTCAGGGGAAAGAATGGGACAGGGCTGAGGGATAAAAGACTATACATTGGGTACAGTGTACACTGCCCAGGTGATAGTGCACCAAAATCTCAGAATTCACCATTGAAGAATTACTTATATAACCAAACACCACCTGTTCCCAAAAAACCTATTAAAATAAAACATTCAAAACAATCTAGGTCATCTGATATAATACATAAACTTATTTATCAGGTTATTGGACCATGTATTTTCAAATAATAGCCCGTTTTATTTTTTAATGGATATTTTACATTATAGAAATACACCCATTTTAACAAGCAAACATTAGAGAACACAAAAAAGTTAATAATATTCTTATGCTTTCTTCAGTTCCACTCTACTCTGATAATTAGTATTAACATCACTCTTCCATATTTTTCTCTGTGTTTATACAAATATAAGTAGAGTATATATACAATATATGTGTGTA
>NW_016819911.1:1791413-1831462 GCF_001698545.2 Rhinopithecus bieti
TAAATTAAATATTTAATACTAAAATATTATATTATATATAACTCTGCTAATTATTTGGTTATTTTGCATTTATGCAAAACTCTCTGAATATTCCATCAGTTCATACATATTGCTCTAATTATTTTAAATAGCCAAATAATATTTCAAAATTATGAATGGACCAAATTTACTTCGTGAAAGGAAAATAAATCTTAGGGCCCAAAATCACGAAGCTAAAGGGCAAAGTCAAGCTGAAAACTGCTTAGGGCAAACCTGCCTCCCATTCTATTCAAAGTCACCCCTTTGTTCATGGAAATAAACGCATATCTGATTGCCTCATTTGGAGAGGCTAACCAGAAAGTCAAAAGAATGCAACCGTTTGTCTCTTATTTACCTGTGCCCTGGAAGCTCCCTCCCTGCTTCAAGTTGTCCTGCCTTTTTCAGACCGAACCAATGTTTGTCTTACATATATTGATTGATGTCTCATATCTTCCTAAAATGTATACAATCAAATGGTGCTCTGACCAGCTTGGGCTTATGTCATCAGGACCTCCTAAGGCATGCATCCTCAACCTTGGCAAAATAAACTTTCTCAGTTAACTGAGACCTGTCTCAGATTTTCAGAGTTCACAACTTAATCATTTCTCTATGATAGAATAGCAAGTTGTTTCTAATTACGTTTTCCTCTTGGTGTCACTACAATAAAGGCACAATAAAAATACCTGTCTAGATATATTCTTACATACTAGTATTTTATTTATATAGAATAGATTTACCAATGTTAGATTGTCGGTTCCAAGGGTATGGACGTTAAAACTTTTAGTAGTGCTTCTTGGTTATTTTCTAAATTGGTTACAATAATTTTCATTTCTGTCAGCTATGTGTAAGAATTCTTATTTTCCTGCAACTGAAGTCAGTCCTAGGTGTTACTGATATTTTTGCCAACCAAAAAATTCCATTGTTTTAATTTATATTTTCCTAATTACCAGTGATATTGATCATATTTCAATATGTTCATTATTCATTTGCTTTTATCTTCTATAATTGTTCGCTCTGGTTCTTGACTGGTTTTTCATTATGTGTGTCTTTTCCCTTTCCCATTTGTAGAAGCTCTGTGTCTAGTTAGCATTTTAACAGGTAATAGGTGTCATAGAAGAAATATAGAGCAATGTAATTGGAATCAGGGTTATGAGGTGTTAGCTGGGGAGATGGGAATTGCAATTTTAAATGGAGTGATCAAAGGTGGAACTTATTGAAAGGTGACAATTGAGCAAGGCGTGAAGGAGGTGTAGTATGGGCCACATGGCTTATTGGGGAAACAGCATTCCCTGTAAAGGTAGACAGTGCAAAATCTCTAAGGCTAGAGCTTGCTTGGTTTTTCCAACATACAGCAAGAAGGAAAATAGGCTGGAGTGGGGGAAGTGAGAAGGGGAGTTGTAGCAGATTACACTGGAAAGGTAAAAGGGAGCCAGCTCAAGGAAGCTCATGGGCATTGTAAAAACTTTGCATTTTACTCTGAGTGGATGGGGGTTTTCAGCAAAGGAGGGATATGATGTGACATAGTTTGGAAAGATCACTCTTGTTGGTGGCTTTAGAACAGCCTGTAGGGAAACATAGGTAAAGGTACCAAGACCATTTAATAAGTTCTTGAAATTATGCAGACTAGGGATACTTGTGGTTTGGACAGAATGGTAGTGAGGGATGTGGAGAGAAAAGGTGGTATTCTGGGCGTAATTTGAATTCAGCCAGTAGGAGGGAAAAGGAAAGAGAGAAAAGCTCAAGGGTGCCTCCAAGTTCTTTCAGATTAAGAAACTGGAAATAATAAAGTTGCCCTTTATTGAGACAGTGTACTAGTCTGTCTCATGCTGGTATGAAGAAGTACCTGAGACTGGGTAATTTATGAAGGAAAGAGGTTTAATTGACTCACAATCCTGCATGACTAGAAATGCCTCAGGAAACTTACAATCATGGCAGAAGGTGAAGGGGAAGAAAAGCACCTTCTTCTCAGGGTGGCAGGAAGAAGTGCAGAGCAAAGGGCAAAGGTCCCTTGTAAAATCATCAGATCTCGTGAGAACTCACTCAAAATCATGACAACAGCATGGGGGTAACTACTCCCATGATTCAATTACCTCCCACTGGGTCCCTCCCACAACATCTGGGAATTATGGGAACTACAATTCAAGGTGAGATTTGGGTGGAGACATAGCCAAACAATATCAGACAGGGAAGACCAAGAGAAGAGCAAACTTAGACTAGTCTTAGGAGACCCTTACTTGGGATATCTTTTAGACTTCTCAAGTAGACATGTTGATTAGGTAGGTGAATATGAAAGTCTTAATCAAAATAAACTTTTTGCTAAACACTTTTCATGTGTTATCTCATTTAATCCTCCCCTTAGCACAATTAGGAAGAAGCTATTATTCCCTGATCCTCAGGTAAGTTAAATATGATGCTAATCAACTTGTTCCTTAAAAATAATCTATAAATTATTCATTATTCTCATAGGAATTTTATCATAAATTTATTGCTCTGACTTTTAAAATATAAATGTATTTAAAGGTGTTAAGATATTACATTTGTGTATATATATATATTGTGTGTGTGTGTTTGTGTGTGTGTGTGTCTTGTCTTTTCTTTCTTAAGGTCTCCCTCTGTCACACAGGCTGGAGTGTAGTGGTGTAATCACGGCTCACTGCAGCCTCAGCCTTCCAGACTCAAGAGATTCTCCCACCTCAGCCTCCTGAGTAACTGAGACAACAGCAGCTGGGACTACAGGTGTGTGTCACCATGCTCAGCTAATTTTTTCTTTTTTTTGTCTTTTAATAGAGATGGGATTTCACCATGTTGCACAGGCTGGTCTCAAACTCCTGGACTCAAGGGATCCACCTGCCTCAGCCTCCCAAAGTGCTAGGATTACAGGTGTGAGCCACTGAGCCCAGCCATGTTTTATTTCTTGCACTAAGTTCCTGAAGGTACAGAGTTATCTAATTTTGAATTCATGGGAGTTGTACATGAATTGAAAGGCCAACTTTTCAATTTAAAATAGAAATAAGTTCAAATATTGACTCCAAAGGGCAAAGAGCTAAGGCAAAAAAATGTGATCAGGTAGAGGGAAATGTTTTTATTGGAAGAAAACAGTCATGGAAGATCATATTAGTGAAAATATAGTATGTGTGATCTGGGGTTGTTTTGTTTTGTTTTGTTTTGTTTTGTTTGCTGTTTATTTGTTGCTGTTAATGACTGGAAATTGAAGAAGAAAGAAGAAGGAACCCTGAATATTCAGAGAATTGTTCAGAAGTACAGAAAAAAAGCCTCAAGATCAGTAAAAAAACAATGATCAATGACATATTTTAACTCAAAGCATAAAATAGACATTAAGTGTTGACAGTTGTAAAGCAGAAACTTCTAAATTAACAAGAGCAACTAACAAGTCCCAGGAAAATCAAGAAAATTCCATTAAGTTTAAATCTATTAAAGTTTCATAGAAATCAGGATATGTCAGTGAATGATTTATAATAGCTGTATGTTAATAGATTAGGCAATAAAGTCTATGTAGATGCTATATATCTTTAAATCTTACTCTCTGTATTATTTCATAATTTCAGTGATGTTTAGATGCTTTATTTAACTACTTTAACATTGACTTAAGGTATTAGTTAATAAAAACAACCAACCTGCAGATTTGGGCATGGCAGCCACACAGAGGAGGGCAATTTAGACAAGGAGACCAAAAATTTGAAACTGCCTTTACAAAAATTATAACTGAGAAATCTATGACAGTGAAAGAGATCTGACCTAACTGACTCCATCTTGCTTCTAACCTGCAAGCTGACCTTGTTCACTCCTGGATATAGGCCAAACTTTGGGAAGAACTTAGTTTATAGTTAAACTTTGAAACAAAGATGATAACAACCTGATATGGTTTGGCTGTGTCCCCACCCAACTCTTATCTTGAATTCTACTCTCATAATTCCCATGTCTTATGGTAGCATCCCAGTGGGACATAGTTTGAATGATGGGGCTGGTTTCCTCCATACTGTTCTTGTGGTAGTAAATAAGTCTCATGAAATCTGACCGTTGTATCAGGGATTTCCGCTTTTGCATCTTCCTCATTTTCTCTTGCTGCTGCCATGTAATAAGTGCCTTTTACCTCCCGCCATGATTCTGAGGCCTCTCCAGTAATGTGGAACTGTAAGTCCAATTAAACTTCTTTTTCTTCCCAGTCTCAGGTATGTCTTTATCAGCAGCATGAAAATGAACTAACATACAACCCTTTCCCAAAACAAACCCCCTTCTACCTGGGGACCAGACTGCCTCTATAGGACTAATAAATTATCCACTAAATTAGAAATTATGGTTTAGGAGTCATGCAGCCAGAGACATCAAGATTTGAAACCTCCCCAGTTGCTCCTAGGGATAACATCACTATTGTAAAACCCAAAAGGAGATATTTTACAGACCCTGAACTAAATGTGTCAGCTGGTGCTACCCAGATCAATAAGCTGATTCATCTGGTGTTGTGGACCCCACCCAGGAACTGACTCAGCACAAGAGGGCAGCTTCAAATCCCTATGATTTCATCTCCAACCTAACCAATCAGCACTACCCACGTCCCAATCCCCTACCCATCAAATTATCCTTAGCCCTGATCCCTGAATTTTCAGGGAGACTGATTTGAGTAAGGGTAAAACTGGTCTCTTATTCAGCTGGCTATGCCTGAAATAAATGCTTTCTTTATTACAATTCCTGTCGATAAATTGGCTTTGTCTAGGCAACAGGCAAGGAGAATCCATTGGGCTGTTACAAGTGGGTGTGATATAATAAAAAATATACTCTGTCTCTGTTTCCTGGCACAGAGCTTCTGATATCCTTGGAATTTCTTAATGATAGGAATGACTGTCTCTTGTTATTTTAACTATACAGTCCTCTGGACCACACCTAAGTTTATGCTAATGAAGTCTGTCAGGGTGCACTCCATGGAGAGCTTCAGGGCGGGGCCACCAGAAAGACCAAATTTGTGATTAGAAGGTAGGAACCATTCCCTGATCTCCAGGAAGGGGAGGGAGCTGGACATTGGGATGTAAATATTCTTTAATAAAAACTTAAGTCTACTGGGTTCTGTATGAATATAAATACTCTTGAGCAAGGAGATTTGGAAAGCTTCCTGGTTGGTAACACATTGATGTGCTGGGAGGATGGCAGGTTTGTTAAGGGCAAGGATGCTGTGTGACAGCATCTCCATGCCTCACCCTTTGGATTCTTTTCATCTGGCTGTTCCTGAGTTGTATGTTAATAACAAACTGGCAACATGTGTTTTCTGAGTTCTGTGAATCCTTCTCATGAATTACCAAACCTGAGGACGGGGTTGTGGTAACCTCTGAATTTGTAGCATGTTGGTCAGAAGTATGAGTGGTCACTGGACTTGTAACTGGCCTCTGAAGTGCGGGCAGTCTTGTGGGACTGAGACCTTAACCTGTGGGGTCTGTACTAACTTCTGGTAGTGTCAACATTGAATTGAATTATTGGACACATAGTTGGCATGGCAAGTTGTGGGAAGAAACTACGCATTTGTGGTCAGAAAAAAGAAGTCACACTGGGTATAATGGATGCTTAAATGAACTCAAACAAGCAGCATTATTCCTAGAAGGAATAGTGAACCCAGAGGAAATAATTAGGCTCCAGATTAGCCTTGTAAACTCAGATCAATAAAGTTATGACAAATACCACACATGTGTGTACCTGTGAAGCTCCATTAAACAAATACAGAAGATTCAAGATCTTCTATTTTTTTATTCCAAATAGAAAAAGATAAATATCCATTATATTATTTTATTGATGTTTTATTGATCATTTTAGTTATGCAACTTTTATTCACTCACTCAGCAAATATTTATGGAGATTTACTACATGCCAAGAACTATTCTAGGTACTTCTTATAGTATATTTCTTACTGTAGAAAACTAGTTGGTGGCACATTTTTTTTGGTAATGTATAGAGTTATGCTGAATTTTACATGACTGCTTCTAATAAAAGAGAAAATTGTTAAAATTTGAAGTATTTTTAAGGCTTTAGATTAAATGACTTACCTAGAAGTGTGATTTGAACTCAGGGAGTCTGACTCAAGCAACCACACTCTTAACCACAATACTGATTTTAAATGGTATCATTGAGATAGTGGATACTCCTCACTTCTAAATAAATAAGAACTTTTGCTATCAGCTTTGCTCAAAAGGGTAGGTGTGAGGTACCCTGAGCCCACAGATGAAAAGGTATTTCACCATCCTTTAATGAATTATAATTTATAATAAAGAAAGGAAAAATTACTATTACATAGAGATAAAATAAGTCCTTGTTCTCTGGCACATTTTTTAATAGCTGAAATTGCACCAGGTTTAGTAATGATATCTTAAATAATAGAAGTATTGGTGGTCCCCTAAGGGAATATCTTCTAATATATTGCCTGGACTTCCAGATGCCTATTAGATATTAATAGCCGCTTAAGCCCAATTTCTTCACACAGTCTCTGAAATCATTACAGATCAATAAGAAAAGCAAATAAAATCCTTATAAAGTACCTGTTGCACAAATAGGTGTCTTAGTCTTCTTGAGTTGCCATAAGGAAACAGCATAGACCAGGTGTAAACAACAGGTGTTTATTTCTCATAGTTCTGAAGGCTGGGAAGTTTGTGAGCAGGTAGGTTTCATTCTAAGACCTCTTTTCAAGGCTTGCGGTGTGCTCAAATGACCTCTTCTTTGTGCACATGTGGAGAGAGACAGCAAGCTCTCTGGTCTCTTTTTATGAGGTCACTAATCCTATTGTACCAGAGCCCCACTCTTATGATTTCACTTAACCTTAATTGCTTCCTAAGGGCCCTATCTCCAAATGTAGTCACATTGGAGGTTAGGAGTTCAACATGTGAATTTAGGGGGACACAATTCAGTCCCGCTGTTGTGTTCTAAAACAAAGTATGATGTAGCACAGCAAAAAATGAAATGAAAAAGAGAAATCATCAAATGGTTTGGATCTTAAAATAAATATTATTTTGTATTTTAGTATGCTGGTATTTTCTGTCATAATTGAAAACCCTGATCTGGTAATATAAAGAAAATAAAGGAACTTCTATGGTTAGAACAATGAAAATAACTAGGCTTGGAAAGCAGAAATGCCCTTGGCATAGAAATATTTCCTAGATGTGAAACTGAAAAATGATTCTCTAGTTCAGTTGGCTTGGAAAGAGGGGTGATGTGTGATTTAAATAATCATGATCCAATTTAACTAACAGAGCAGAATATTTAGAATATGAAGTGATAGCTAGAGTCTTACGTCAATATAAATACTAGCAAATCATATAAAATATTAAAAGAGGAATAAAAGGTATTTGAAACAAATCTTCAATATAACCTGCCTACTCTCTAAACTTATATTTGAATAGAGACATAAGTATTATCCCAAGTGGAAGCCCATGAGAGACGAAAACCCAACTCACTGAGGGTATTACATTTAAATTTTCAATTTATGTGAAGGAATAAAAACAAAAAGATTCAAACCAAAGCCAAATTGAATTTTCCAAACTCTAGTCTCTTCATTTTTCCCATTATTTCTTCACTTAGTACATTTACACAAATTCCTGTCAGAGTAGCAGAGAGAGTTGTGAATTTGTTATTTCCAAATTGCCCTGAAAACTAGAATTTTGCTAATGCAATACCTTCTATTACATTAACTGGCTTTGAAACTGCTTCAAATTTAAGCCACAGAAATGGAATGTACTGCCATGGAGGGTCTGTATATTGAATTATCAACTCGGAGGAGATGGCTTCAGCATAAACTCTGAAGCCTTCTGCAAAAAGAGAGCAAGTCCTTAGAATTGCCACACACAGAAAGGACAGACTTAAAATTCATTCAGCTGGTTGCAGGTTGTCTGTGGCCTGCCTGGGGCCTCGTACAGACCTCCAAGCAAGCTCCGTGCCACCACAGCTTTTATCAAAGACATTTCCACTGAGGTAAAAGCTGGGTGATTTCGCATCTCTAGACACACAAATTTTATGCTGGTACCAGTACTGCCCAGAAAAATGCTAAGTTGATTCTTGGGAAAATTCTAATTTGGTATTCTTTTCAACAACATCTCCCAAAGACTTTCTAGCATACAGTAATAGCCTTACAAGTGATTTCTACATTGAATCCAAGAGTGTATGCAAGCATAAAGTATTAAAGGCAGACAGAACAAAAGGTATACTCTAAATACGTTCTTGGACCTTCTGTATAAGGTAGGCCTCAGAATATGGAAATCTGTGTTTATCCCATGGGTGGTGTTTGCATGGAAGAGGCTTTTCTGAAATGTGCTTTATGAGCCTGGCTCAAAGCACAAGTTGTCCCAAAGCTCCTTGTCTCAAATCTCTGTGAATTTATCCATCCAATAAAACGTAATTTCATCTAACATGCTACACATAAATAAATAAGATTGAGAGACTGCTTTCTTAATGTGGAAAGAGAAGAAACTTAGTCTATTGTCCAGAGACCCAATGGGACTTTGATGTTTATCAGTTTGAAGACATGTAATTTCTGAAAAACTAACAAATTTGAATTGCAAATAAATTAATAAAATTTATGAAAAAAATTATGATTGGTCTGTGATGTTTTGTGTGTCATTAAAAAATACTTATTCATCAGTGTTGCTGCTTATTTAGTGAAAAGAAAAATACCTTTATTTAGCTCTTCAAACTATAAGATTCTCTTCTACCTAACAAAACAATATGAATGGACAGAAGATACATTTTCAAGGATGTCTGTCTTTATGAAAAGGTGTGAGATAACCTTAACTTACAGTAACTGTATAAATGGTTCTTTCTTCTGCCTTTCCAGAACAGTTAAATTTAGAGTCAGCTAAGAAGGGGTTAAAATAAAGAGGCCAAAAGAATTGTAAAAATGCCCATGATATCATAAAAGAGATCATTTTAGTTTTCGTTTACCACATACATAGTACAAGTAAAACATCTGCCTGTCACCCCATAAACATTCCTACATGTCTCTTCCTTTTATGAGACAAAAAACAAAATAGAACTTTAAGGGACTTTTAATAGCCAGCAGCTGTTTGGCTGCTCAGTGTTGCATCTGGAAGAGAGTATGCTACTCACATGGAGAAAAAAAGACAGAAGTATTGTTTAATTTTCTTAATGTCCACCAATGCTTTACATAAAGACATTTGAATGATTTGAATATGAAGAAAGACACAGAGCTCCTTAAGTACATCTGAAATCCACTATATCGTTACCAGAAGGCATGAAAAACGGATGGCATTAGATCCTGTTTAATATTAGGTTCAGTGACTGCAGTTGTGAATGAGTTTAATGCCAGGTAAAAGGGTCACTTCATGAGAACACAAATTCATCTCATTCTTCTGAGATGAGGTCTACTTCAGGCTAAAATGAATTATAGTAGTTTTTCTGGCGAGGTTATAATTATAATTTTCTGAATCCATGATCCTTTTTTTTTTTTTTTTTTAAAAAGACATTCTTCTTACAATAATTGTTAGGACAGGAAAGCATCTGCTTTAGAAAAATTAAAACGAGGAACTAGTATTACAAGAGTACTTCGAAAAAAGGATGACCCCAGGATCATACATGTTGAGAGGGATTGCTTTTATAATAACAATATATTTCAAAACTGTGTTAAAGGGAAATATAAAAACTATAAAACACCATGTTTACTTTGATAATCCTCCACACTGACAATCAAAATTATTTCTTCCACTCCTTTATTTTCCTTTGAAAGGAAGCCTGGTGTGGCAACCATAATATCAATACGTAGGCCCTAAAGCACTTCAGTCAGGAAGGAGTCAGGAAGGAGTCAGTTCAGGAGTGATAGAGGGAAGGATGACTCAGGCGCTCACTATTCTCTTCCTGCCCTGTTTGCTCTCACCTCTCTTCTTTATTCTTCTTTCCCACTTCCCTCAGGCAAAGACACGGAATGCGGCCACTGCCTCACTGCCTCTTCCCTTATCCTTCATTCTGCACTTCCGGGTATATACACCCGAGAAGGCAACTTGAAAACCATCTTCTGAACATTTTAGATTACTATCAAAGAACCTAACCCTCTCTATTCAAAATACAAAATTTTAACCACTGTAGAAAAAACGTTAGCTACTAAATTCTACATAATTTTCATCATCGGTAAATAGAACTAAACAGTAAAATGATTGCTGGCTGTGGAGAGGAGGCAAGAGAATGGGACTCAGGAGCTCACACAAAGTCCCAGAATTGTCCACGTGGAAGGAAATGGCTTGTGCATGTGGAGAGGTGGTGGGGTGAGGATAGCCCCTATGTCTTAGAAACAATAGATTTCTCCCTTCCTTTCTTTATTCCTCCCTTCCTTTCTACCTTTTCTACATGGTGAAATTTTGCCAAGCATATGCTTCTGCTACCAAAGGAGGATGGGTATCATCTTTCGTAGAAGTTGTTCAACATCACATCATATATTTTTTGTTTCTGTAATGCCTATAGTATCTTAGAGGTTGTCAATATAATAACTTCATCCTCAAATGACTCCTGTGATGTAAATTTCAATTTTACTAATATTTTATTAAAATGTATATAAAATAGATCAATGCTTATTGTAGACCCACAGTCTTTGGGGGGAATATTCTGCTGCATGTCAAGTCTTTCCGTTGAGGTAGGCAAAATCAGATTGACAAGGAGAGACTTACACACCCAGCACAGTTATAGAATAATAAAGTATAGTGCACAGGAAAATGCTAAATTACATACAATTAAAGGCTAAAATGCTTGTTAAAGATACTGAATGTAATTGAGGTGAATGGGAGAAATTAATATTTCTATATTTATTTGAACTTCAGATCTTTTGCCTTTCCAATTAATTTTTAACACTATTGCTAGAGTAGCCTATTGGAAATCCTTGGTTCAAAATTCTTAATGTTACCCCTTGTCCAGTCATGATTTTCATATTGAAAGTACAGATGGGCCTCTTTTAATGAAAAGATTCTCACAGACAATCTGAGAATATGACTCCAGACATACAGGATCTGAGAACTCTAGTTTAAGAACCACTGGCCTAAGAACTTAATTATTATTATTTATTTAAATTATCTTTCACTTGAAAGGTATCACAAAATAGAAGTTTTGTCTTTATAAACAGAAATATTGGCCTGTAGAATAAATTCTCAGCTATTTAGTCTCTCACTCAAGAGAGAGTATAAACTGAGTTTCCTTTTCACTACACACCACCTGCGGAAGCCAAAACAAACCGTTAGTTGATCCAGACACAAATACATGACTATACTTCCACCACATCTTTGCACACATTCTGCCTTCAGCTTGGAATAGCCTTTCCTTCTGTTTTTCCATCTATCTCCCCAGTTTCTCTTTGCCAGAAATTAGGTTAAACCACTTCGTGTATTTCTATCCCAATCTTTGGAAATCTCACTTTCCTCCGATTTCTAAGAACAGTTTATCTGTGCCTCTTTCATGAGGCAGAACATCCTACCATATATGATGCATGACTTTGCACTTCTAAACTTCAAGCAGCTTGAGGACAGGGGCTGAATCTGATTCCTCTTCTGCAAGGAGCAAGCACAATATCTTGCATGTAAAAGGTGCCACATTAAAAAAAAAAAAAAAAAAAAAAAAAAAACTCTTTGAACCAAAAAAAAGAATTGAGGCTTAAAAAAAAAACATTGAAAGACAGAGAGAATGTGGAAAGTGCCTAAGTAAGGGATGTTTTTTCATAAGGAACTTAGTAAACTTCTCACATTCCTTCAGGTGAGCTAAGGATTAAGCAAATCAGGAGAAAAGGTAAAGCTACTCCTTCACCTTACTGGTGGAATACAGTTGTTTCCTAGGAGACAAATTTGTGCAATTACAGAGAAACCATCTACCAAGGCTTGTCAATGGAAATTTACAAATATGTTAAAAATCAAATAATCTTCATAACCTACCATGACTTTTGCCCTGTGGATAGCAATAAAAGAAAATATGTTCAGATAGATGGGCCGTACTGTGACCTGTCATCTTTTCCTTTTCTATTCTATACAGCTCCATCCAGACAGCTTCTCTTCTACTCTTAATACACTACCATTGTTGCAAAGCAGAAGTGCTCTAATTAGAATATTAGTATCAGAAGCATATAATCTCCAAATAAACTGTTATTACCTTTCAGAATCTTCAGATTGATTGGTGAACATTACCAGTTTATCGTCCTGTTTCTCATTTTTGTTCATGAGCCATCCACATGGAATCTAAAAGAAAAAAATATGAAGGACATGAGTCTTAGATGTACCTCAAGGGAAGTTAACTATGTCAGTCGCCGAAGGAGAAAACCACCTGTTAAATGCATTTTTCATCAAAAACCATGTTTTTATTCTCATGTCTTCTTTTCAGCCCTGCCAGACGTGAGAAGACAGACCACAAGCCTGCCTTCTGCCTAGTTTCAATGAAAGGTAAAACACTGGGTGTAAACACAGGCTCAGTGAGTTAAGGAAGAATCTCATGACAGGGAGAAATTGTCCAGGAGCAAGTAAAAGAAAGCAAGACATTCTAATACACACAGCATGAACGGTTAAAGTTGTCAGACTGACATGTTTGTAGTTTAATTAACCCCAGTCTAGGAATGAGTTATCCAGGCGTGCCTACTCACCCCAGGACGCCAGCAGCTTTCTTCTAGGAAGAATGCTCATGACAGCTTTTTCTCCAATAGGAGTTATTGATTATTTCTATGATTTTCAGGGTAACAAGGAAAGTGGTAATGGGACAACGGAAAAAAGAGAGAAGAGAAACTGTACTTGCGACAGAATTTGTTTCTCATTTTTTAAATTTATTATTAAGTTGCACTTAAGTTTGGTGCAACTTAAACACCAAACTGTGGACAAACATTATACAGACTACATAGTACCTCATGGGGATTACAGTAGAATCTTGAGACTGAAGAATTTGAAGATTTGTGTATGCTTTAAAAGCCAATTCCTGCAGGCAATGAACACATTTTAAATGCATCTGGAAACCACCAATTGCTGTGACCCCATTAGAACATTTAGGAGTTAGGCACATGGGAAACATGAAGCCAGTTTGTCTGAGTTTCTTGCCTCTCTGTTTAATTGTAACAACAACCAAAAAAAAAAAAAGATTTGTTAAAATGCTCCAGGAAAGATTCATTTCAGCTGTTGGCAAGCTGGCTATACATAGTGTAGGAGGGTGGCTTTTTGTTTTGTTTTGTGCTGTTTTCAGCTTGTGACAGCTGTTTAAAAATCATCTGTTACCACCATGGTAGCTAGTTACTAAATGAAAGCAAATGCCTTTCCGGACTGTGGAAGGAATTGGACCACCAACTAGTACAGCTATCTTTTAAATATGCAAAATTGCACAACTGCGCATCTTGTTTATATGGCACGCTGGAGATATTACACAATTCTGCGAATATGTTGAAGAGGAAACCAAGTGATAGCCATCTGATAGAGTGACTGCAGTAAGTGCTCATCTCTGAAACATAAAGTCTTAAATATTTAATTAATAAACAAATTTGTAGTAAGGTTTTTAAACTGTCTTATATTCTTTCACTATTTCAAAAATTACCTTTAAAATGCTAATTTCCAAACATATGTGAAATTACACATGGAGTCTTGCAGTATCAGGGAATCATAGAATCTGACACTGTGGAGAACACGCTAACAATTATAATGCCATCATTTTACAATAGAGGAAACAGAAGTCCAGAGAAAACAAATGACTTGGCTAATTAATGACTGATCTAGGATTAGACACCAAACCATCTGACCTGTAGTCATGATCTTCTATTGTTGTTCCGTAATTGAAAATTATACAGATGAAATTTTAAGTTTGAAATAAAATAAAATTAGATACTAATCTATTTAATATTAATATATTTTAAAACTAACCTACAAAATTTTTACATTACAGATACAACCTCATAAAACTATATTTCTTAGGCAATGGCATTGTATTATTTGAACTCTGGTGGTAAACACCCCAAAAATGGTATGTGCCAAAGGAAATCTCCAGACTTAATATTGTACAGTTTAAAATTGACAAATAGTATCTTGGAGGCACTGGAAACAGACAAGATGGAAATTGTCTCAAAGACATTAATTAGTTTACTGAACATTGTACTTCCTTCCTAAATTGGCTTTTCCCAGGCTAGAATTTTACATTTGTTATTATTCTATCCAGGAAGTAAAAATATTAACCAGTGATAATCAGAAAAGTCAATATCCTGGGCATAATTTTAATTTCCAATAGTTTATTTTCCTTCCTTACTCCTTCCTACCTTCCTTCCTTCTTTCCTTCCTTCCTTTCTTCTTCCCTCCCTCCCTTCTTTCCTCCTTCTCCCTGTCCCTCTTCTTCTCCCTCTCTCTCTGTCTCTTTCTTTTGAGACAATGTCTCACTATATTGCCCAAGCTAGAGTTCAGTGGTTGTTCACAGGCACCATTATAGTGCACCATAGTTCTGAACCCCTGGGCTCAAACAATTCTCCTCCCTCAGGCTCCTGAGTAGTTGGGACTACAGGTGTGCACCACTTTCCCTAGCTATAGCCACATATAATTTCTGAGAACAAAAAGATTTACAATTAAAAACCATAGAAGTGGCCAGGTGTAGTGGCTCACGCCTGTAATCCCAGAACTTTGGGAGGCCGAGACTGGTGGATCACCTGAGGTCAGGATTTCAACTAGCCTGACCAAAATGGAGAAACCCCATCTCTACTAAAACTATAAAAATTAGCTGGGTGTGGTGGTGTGCACCCGTAATCCCAGCTACTCGGGAGGCTGAGGCAGGGGAATCACTTGAACCTGGGAGGCAGAGGTTGCAGTGAGCTGAGATCACGCCATTGCTCTCCAGTCTGGGCAACAAGACTGAAACTCTGTCTCAAAAACAAACAAACAAACAAACAAACAAAAAACCCATAGAAGTAAGAGTACCCAACTGACTGAGCATTCTCTGAAGCTAAAAGCAAACACGTCTTTGTTTCCATCATTTGATTACTTCTGCTTTCTCTTCCCTCCTCGTCCTTTTCCTCTTTTTTTAGGAATTCCTATATTGCTAAAGAAGCAGCTGTTGCTTTCTGTTTAACTTAGCCAAAAGATGTTCTCTATTCTTGGATGCATTTCAGCACATCAGTGAAAATCATAAGCTATTGATTGTTTAAGCAGAAGTTTACACAATCCATAGTTCCAAATAACCCAACTTTGAAGATAAACTTACTTTTGGAAGTAAACAAAGTTTTATGAGCTTTTCGACATTTCTAGTGACAGCTTTTAAAATACTTGGATTTCTAAAGTCAGATTCAAGGGCAAGATGTTAGTACTACCCGTGATAGTCAAAGTTTGCTCAAATAGGTTTTACAGACCTTGAGAATGTTTTATTAAAAATTACCAACGAATTATTGTACTATTGTTTACATTTATGTTAGTCAAGTCTATGTTACACATTGAGAGGTATCCAAATGTAATTTACATACAATCAAAGGCATGAAAACTTTACTTAAGGTAGAAAGGACTAGAAGCTGACAAGGCATATTCATTTATATAAAATGTGTTTCTTTCTGGGTCATGCAATTTACAACTCATAACACCTACCTGGAAACTGTTTCATTTTACTATCTTTACTAAATTAACGTTAAATGTTAACTGGGTTCAATCCATTTAGGATGAAATGTTCTCATCAGGTATTAAACCATCATGAAAATTACTATCCTTGTATCCATATATAATAAGTAATGAAGATTCTATAAAGTAATAGGTTGAAAACCATATATATGTACATTCACATGCTTACAGATATAAAAGCACTTATATTAATTTTTTAGAAATGGCATTATACCATTTAAGAATACATGAAATCTTTCTTAATGATCACATAAGAGGCCTACAGGTAGGCAGTCAGTTAATCAAAATATTGACTAAAGCTGGGACTCATGAAAAATAATACATTAATACCATATTAATTTAATGTCACTGAAAATATATAGGTGAACATCATTGCTAAGCGCTGCTTTCTAAGGAGAGATCTATTAATGGTTGTCCACATGTGTCTTCTGGCCCACAATAAATCCTTGGTGAATTCTAGTTTTGGTTTCTTTACAAAGGAGCAAAAATTTTAAGACACAAAGCAATCTGAAAACATAATGCTTTTAGGTTTTTATGATAATTAACTACTTTTTTTTTGTATTCACCCTCACCAATATCCAATTCAAATTTGATAACTTAACCTTTACTAGATGTTTCCAAGATGCTAAAACTAGCTTGTATTGAAACAATTTTTTTTAACCTTTTGGTACTCATGTATTATCGGCTTATATACATTTTATTTAAATATGTAATGGCAAAAAAGTAAAATTGTCATAAATAATGTGGGGGGATAAACAAAGATGATCCTAGGTAAATGTACCACTTAACTTTTAGAGTCAGAAATAAGTGAATGTCCTTAGCTGTGAGCATTCAGCATGCCTTGAGTGCCAGTCTGTGTGTTTCACTGAACGAATGGATTTGTTCCTGCTGTGATTTGACTGAGTAGGGGATGAAAAAGAGCAACAGATTCAGTCAAGAGTGAGAAAATGCCTGCAGAGTTAGGAAGCTGACATAAATTGGTGACAAGTGGTGGTAGGGGCTGTGGTGAGTAAGTGAAGAAATATCCTCCCCAAAGTTATTAAAATTCTATTTAAAAAAATCAGTGTGAACAAATAAAACACAATGCTCTTCAAAAGTTTTGGTTTACTGTTAGCAATTCTCATGGCTTTTGTAATTTCCAAAGCTTGAGATACTTATTGCCAATATGTGGATGATAATGGACAACCTTTTTGAGATCCTTGCTGTTATTGGTAAGAAAGAAATGTAAATAACTATAACATTTTAGTATAAAATCTTGGTTATGTTTTTCTAATAATATCTTTAATATTCAGTCTAAATCACTCTTAATATATAAAATAACCAGTTTGTATGTCCAAGAAGCTTTATCCTTAAAGCCCCCTATCAGTCATTTTATCTCCATAAATATTAAAAAAGAAAAAGGAATTCACTTAGCCTAGAAACAGGAACAGTAAAGCAGGTCACGTGACTATAAAACTAACCTAAATTTACAAGCACAAAGCTAAAACAGCAAGAAAAGATTTCAGATAATTTCTATGCAAAATAAGGCAAATGGTCAATGTTTTTAAGAATATACTAATGCTATTCAAAAAAAGGATATGTTACACATTTTAATTCATTTATTTCCTCTAGCAAATAAGATTCCTATACCTAACAGGTACTTAAGGACCTTTGATTACAGTGTGGAAGAAATTGGAGGAAAGGAAAATTACACACTACTGTCATTTACAGTAATGGCTCAAGAGAAATTGAGAACAAGAAAAAGATTTTTGGCTACACATCGTTTGGCTAAACCAAAAGAAAGAACTACTCAAAAGAACTGTAACTACTTTTTTTTCCATTTCATATTTCTGAGAAAGATGTCAAATAAGGGGCTTTCATCATCTATTTCCTTCTAAGAAGTCTTTTTGTTTTATAGCGATAAAGTTTTCTGCCACCACAGATTCTCTACAACTCAATCACATCAGGACACCTGCATTTCTTCTGCATGTAAAACTGACATTTGAGGACTGAAACTAAAAAAGTTCCTGAACCAGGAGTCAGGAGACTAAGATTCTGTCTGTCACCAGGGCTATCACTACATTTGCTTGGTCGCCGAATGTCTGTCACCGGCTCTGATATGAGAACAGATTGTACATTATAGTAGCTAAGAGTGCTCCTAATATTTAAGTGTTATGAAAATTGGTCATCCTAGGATTTTTGCGATATTGCCATATTGTTCTTGATGCATCTTAGAGGCTTAGTGAAATATTAGTGAAATTTTTGCCCTGTGAAGAGGATCTAGTTTTCCATAGAATGTTCCTTCATTCTGCAGAAAAATGAGCATATCTTTGTTCTGAGTCTTTATTCAGCTCTATTTGGGAATATTCCTGTATTGTGGATTTCTACTGATATAGTTCATAAAAACACCCCAAATTACAAATTCGCTTTTTCAAATGTGTATTGGAAGGATGATTGGGTTTGGAGTCAAAAGATGTGGATTCCAATCTGTCTGTCACGTTTAACAAGCTGTATGTCTTTGGGCATATTATTTAAATACTCTGAGCCCCAATGAACTCACCTGCAAAGTAAGGATAATACCTCCCTTCTTCAAAGAAAAGTCCATAATGATTAAACAAGATACTGCATTTGCAAGCAACTTCCACCTCAGTTGCCCTATAAGATGACTTTTCTAGTGTTGCATGGCAAATAGTAAGCTCCAAATAAATGTGAGAGAATTTAAATTTTGTTTAATCTTCAAAACTCACTGGAAAGCCTGTAGAGAAAGTGATTTTTATTGGACATAAATGTTATTATATATGTTATTATTTTTTAAAGTTGTTGTTCTGCTGAAAATCATGAAAATGTGGAGCTAAGGGTGTGTTTGTTTTTATGAGAATATGCTTCAGGTGGAACTAGGAATGGATCGCTTTCATATCCATTACAGGTGTGCCAGCCTCGGCCTATCCTTAGCCTCCTGCTAACTGTACCAGTTCCTCCAGGCAGATGCTTACCCGCTTGAAAGGGAAGTAAAAGATAGCCTGTGCCAATTTATCACAAACCTTTGCACACCAGGATTTTGTTCTGAAGTAATAAATTTTGTTTTATAACTATACATTAATTTTGAATGCAGCTTGGCAAGCAATGACCAAACTTAAACCTAGTCTTGTAAAAAAACAATTCAAACTTTAATGCTGGATTTGCTCTCATTATTTCCATGGTAAAGTAGCTGAAAGATAGTTTTAAAAAATAACACACAATAATACTAATGTCCTATAAAAAATCACTTTTGCTACGTGCTTTCCAGTGAGTTTCGAATATCAAACAAGATTTAAATTCCACCACATTTATTTAGACCTTACAAGGCTCCACAGAAACTAGAAAAGGTAAATGCCTTGTTATCTCACTTGCATTTCATCATTGCCTTATGAGATTCACAGCATGAAGAGCAGAAGACAGAGCTGTGTCCTCAAACAACTTTCTTAGCTTCCCTATCCATTAGCACAGAAGGTATCTGCATAATTGTAATACTAGTTTTTCTTCTCCTGTCAACAGATCGTTAGCAACTAAAAGGAAAGAGTATAATGAGTTCTCATTTCCATCAAATTTTCAGCAATAGAAGCCATATCAGAAACTATTCTTTCAAAAAAAAATACATTATTACTATTAAAATTAATCAGTTGTGTTAAATCTAACCACCCGAGGCTAGACAGTGATTATCCCCAGATTAACAAACATCAATACAAAGAACTATGCTGTCTCAATTCCTCAAATGAAAATAAATGGAAGACTGTTCAATTATAGTAATGAATAATAACGACTGATCTCAGCTCTGTGATTTTAATTAGTACTCTCTGCTGATAATGAAAAGTTGAGATGCCAGCACTTTGGGAGGCCAAGGCGGGAGGATCATCCGAGGTCAGGAGTTTGAGATAATCTGGCCAATGTGGCAAAACCCCATCTCTACCAAAAGTACAAAAAGTAGCTGGGTATGGTGGTGGGTGCCTGTAATCCTAGCTACTTGGGAGGCTGAGACAGGAGAATTGCTTTAACCCAGGAGACAGAGGTTGCAGTGACCAGAGATCGTGCTACTGCACTTTAGCCTGGGCAACAGAGCAAGACTCTGTCTCAAAAAAAAAAAAAAAAAAAAAAAAAAAAAAAAAAAAAAAAGAAAAGAAAAGAAAGAAAGGAAAAGAAAAGTTGAGATGAGACTTGAGAGACTTGATCCCTGAGCACTGGATTTCCGATACAGAATCCACACTTTGGCTTTTACCTGTAAAGCTCAAGATCCTCTCAGACTAATTATATCTTAATGTTCATGTTCATGGTTATGTTTTTTGATATTTTTCTTGCTTTTAAACAAGTGGCAGAACAGTCTCTAATTAGAAATTCATCTTATTGTTTTCACTCATATTTAGGCAGGTTCTAATTTGTCTACATTAAACACTTTAAAGTTGATAATCTTTCTGCTCATTTTTTTTCTATTAAATGATTTTAGGTATTTCTTTTCATTATAAATAAAATTTGATTTTATAGCTTAAAGTTAAACTGAACAATTTTCTTTTATCTTAATATCTACAATTGTTTTGCCTTTCATAATTTAAAAAATGTGAACTATCTTCCTAGAAGATTTTTGAACACCTTTCTAAGTAAAGAGTTTAGGGGAAAATGACAACGTATTCTCTAATATTGAAAAAAATGACAACACACTGAACAGCATACTGAATATAGTGTGTCAGCTATACACTGTGTCTGAGAGTCATCTGGCTATAATCTATATATCTATATTTATTCACATCAAAAGGAAACATTTTACCATATTTGAAATTTAAGATGTAATCGAAAACTGAGAAGGGAATCATTTGCCTTCAAATGTATTTTATTAACTATACTGCTTAATGCTACATTACATCCTATATCCTTTCTTCTTGCAGCATTTATACATGTCAGATTAGCAAAGGCAAAGAATGATTAATTTTTATTACTTATCACAATGATCTATTAACTACGTACTAATGGCCCCTTGTGACTGTCATCCAAGGTTTTTTACATACTTAGATTAATCAAGAGATTCATTTGTTTGGATTGTGCTTTGCAACCACTAGAAAAATTTCCCCCCATATGGTGTCTTTGTTTCAAAACAATGAAGATATTTAATCTTGGACGTGTTTTCAAATATAATTGATTTTTACTCATGCTCTGTGCAATTTCATTAGAAGGGCATTTTTTATTCTTGGTTTTTTCTTTAAGACTTGTGGATGTACATGTGAAAAGTGAGGTTTTTGTTTGCTTGTTTGTTTGTTTGTTGTAAGGTCTTTATCCTTCATGAAACAAATATTTGAAAGATCCAAACTGTTACAACCACAAACAGATGGGAGTCAACTATGACTAATAGGTGTTCCTCTGATAATTCATCATTATCTGATCTTAATAAGAAAACAATGTTTAGAAAAAGAGCTAAAGAGTAAAGTGTTAAAGAGCAATTTTTGAAAGTTAACAGTTACAGTGAGGTCTAAGGTTTTATCCAGCAGGAAGTATTTAGTCAGCCAAAAGCTTAGTAAGCACCTTTGCCTTCCCCTCCTCACACCTTCTCCACTTCTGCCCCCCACCTGGACAAGGAGGCCTCCAGGACTTTTGATGAATCAGAGACTTTGATTGATGAGATATACGGGAACTCTGCCTGTCTCTTCTACACTGTGCCGCAGGTCTCTTTGATGACTATGGGCTTTATGTTCCTTTAACAGGAGGAATTGTATTTAACAGTCTATTTCCCATGTTTAAAAAGTCTTATTTCTTCCTCATTCATGCCTCATTAATATCATTAAAATTGGGGAATTGTACAATGGCTACAAATTTCAGTGAGAGAATTGTACTGGAAGCCAGTGATAATTAAATATATACTTGGAGAGACAGTAGGACCAAGCTGAAGGGGAGACAGAAAGAGAGAGAGACAGAAAAACAGAGGCACAGTGAGAGATCAAGACAAAAAAAGAGAGAAACAGAAACAGACAAAGGGGGACAGAGACAGAGAGTGACAGGAAAAGAGACAGAGGCAGAGGTACACATAGGGAAGACAGAGAGAAAGCAACAGAGGCACAAAGAAAGAGAGACAGAGTGAAAAGGAAAGGAGAAAATGAAAAGGCATAATGTTTTTTCTCTTCTAGACTTTAAAAATTCATTAAAATTCTGATATAAAAAATAGACTTAGAAAGTTGAGAAGATCATATCTGAACATAGTTTGTTAACACTGATCCATTCCACAAATATTTGCTTCTTGCTCATTAGGTTAAGGCCCAATACAGGCCTTCCACTGTGGGGACATCTAGTCTACCTTTGTCTACTGCTGGCTTTTAAAATGAACCTTCCTTGCAGGATAGTTTAACTGCTCACACTTAAATTATTCCTAGGGAAGTTTATTTTCCAATCTCCTTTGGGAAATTTGACTATTTAAATAAAAGAGCCCGGTAACTTTATATTCAGAAATACATTCTTTTAGAATGTTTTATGCTCCCCATCGACATGATTCTACAGCACCATGAAGAACATGGTGAAAAATGTCCCTTGCAGAGGAACACACTAAATGGATGCTGGCTCTGCTCATTGCTTAATCAAGATTGTTCAACCCTGTAATATGCCAAGAAGGAAAGCATAATTATTCATGTAAGTACTTACATTTAGTTATTATTTATAGGATTTTTAGAAGTAATAAAGCAAATAGAGTAACATTCACATAGTTAAATGTGTCATTTCCAAAGCTTATTTTATCTACTGTGCACAAAGGGGCCAAGTGATAAAAGCTCTAAAGTAAAAAATTTAAAGGAAACAGCATACATTATTACATTTACAACAAGTTCTATGTCATTTCTCACCGGGAACACATAAAACCATACCTTAATTGTTAATATTACCGAGCTCCTGATCGATTATACATGTCTTTCTAATATGAGAACTTTATGCATTTTAAAAAGAAATTAAGTTACAGCCAACTCTAGTAAGTAAGCGAAATGAAAGTAAAGGCCCAGGACACTATGTTACTCACCATGTTCTATCCTGAAAGTCCCTCTCAGGTCTAGGTAAGCGCACTACAAGGTCTAATACGGAGACCTGTCTTTATGACTCTTTGAATCAAACAGTAACTAAGTGGTTTAAGTAGAAACATGTATTTTGAAAGGTTAATCCACCCATACACAGGGAAACCCCTTTTTTAAGAAAGTCATTCTGCTGCCAAGAGACTATTAATATTCACCTCTCAGATACAAATACAACCTACAGATAAAAGATTCACAACCTATGTGAAAATACCACAGAGGATTCCCTCTTAGTCTCTATGTTGTAATGGAAACACAAGAAAACAATAAACCTCTTCAGGCAATTGGGGGTACTACAGGAAATCTACCTGCCCACTTAATGGAAAAGTTATATCAGCTTACTAGGGCCACAACACATAAACATAAATTTAGAATTAGTATAACTTACTGTAAGGACCACATAGGTCACACACTCATTTCTAGGAATGTTCCTGTGTTTCATCTTCCTATTTCTTTCCCTGAGAGAGCTAGCACCCAGGTTAACATTTAAACAGTCACCCTTTAAAGTAATTTAGAAATAAGCCCA
Source organism: Rhinopithecus bieti (assembly GCF_001698545.2). Lineage (NCBI taxonomy): Eukaryota > Metazoa > Chordata > Mammalia > Primates > Cercopithecidae > Rhinopithecus > Rhinopithecus bieti. Next base: position 1,814,591 of record NW_016819911.1, read on the forward strand.
TTACCTTTTAAAAATAGGACTTGCTGAGTGTTTTCTTACTTACAGGGGAAATTATATTCAGAGTCTCTATGTGGCTTCACTGGCACTATACCATTAGGAATGATGTGTATTTTTCTTATACCAGAAAACAATCTGCATAATCATTAGTAGTGGTAAACCTCTCCAAAGTGATAAAGACATTTGTACCAGTTTGGGAATAAAATGTTTGCTGAGGAAGTGCCTAATAGTGATTATTATTGATTAGTTATACCATTTGCTTATATTGAAGTATTCAGTTTACAGATAGGCATGGTAAGATTAAGAAATGGCAAATAGCATACTGGCAATATGCTGGAGGAGACATTTTCTCAGAGTTTGATTATTTGCTCTACTTTAGCTCTCATCACAATAGGCATTGTGACTCCAGAAAAACAGATGGACAGTGATAATCCCCTTCTACACTTCCACTTCTACAGGCATGCTTTGGGAAGTGTGAGACAAAGGGAGCCTCAACATTATCTTTTTTATTACAAAACGCTATAAAAATCAATCCTGGTTGGTAAAGCCATACTGTTTCTTACGTTTTCTTTACTGTATTTTCTTTTCTATACTGTATTTTATGTTTCTGTATTTTAAAAAATTTAAAAAATAGTCTATTATACGATGTAGCTTGCATATGTGAACTGAAAAAGAAAATCAAAACAGAGCTTAGGAAGTAAACAGTCCATCCTTAACCTGAGTTATTAAATTAAATACATTTGATATGAAAATTCCATTGTCTCAAGGTCCCCTAAAGCATTTTGAATATGTCTTTTAAAAAGCCTTTTAAATGAACACAAAATGACATTTACCCTGCTAGTTGTTTTCAATGTGAGAAAATTAATTACTTAATATTTCACAAGAGTATGCTATTTTAGCACAATATCGAAAGAAGAAGGATAAATTAATCAGCCAACAACAAGGGGTCTAAAAGTTAAGCCATCCTTACAGACTGGAATATTCAGCTCTAACTAATGTCTTCCTTTCCTGAAAGTACTTTTAAAATTACAGAATGCTATGCAAATTCACAATGTGATTGCTATTATTGGAACTGAAGTTTTCCCAAAGTGTGTTGAAAGACCTTCTTGTTTCAAGCCACATGTCCTTTCATTTGACTATCACATCAATTAAAGTGTGGAGGGAGAGCATAGAGGCATATTTCAGAGAGTGCTGATCCAAGCAAGAAGTTATTTCCATCAAAAACTATGGGATAACCCAGCTACTTGGGAGGCTGAGGTGGGAGGATCAGTTGAGCCCAGGAATTCGCCTCCAGCTGGGCAACATAGTGAGACTCTTGTCTCTAAAAAACAAACACCCGTGGCAGGGCACGGTTGCTCATGCCTGTAATCCCAGCACTTTGGGAGGCCAATGCAGGTGTATTGCCTGAGCTCAGGAGTTCAGAATCAGCCTGGGCAACACAGTGAAACCCCATGTCTACTAAGATACAAAACAATTAGCTGGGCATGGCAGCATGCGCCTGTAGTCCCAGCTACTCAGGAGGCTGAGGCAGGAGAATTGCTTGAACCTGGGAGGTGGAGGTTGCGTTGAGCCGAGATAGCACCACTACACTCATACTCCAGCCTAAGCGACAGAGTGAGAGTCCGTCTCCAAAAAAAAAAAAAAAGAAAAAATCACGCCTGTAATCCCGGCACTTTGGGAGGTCAACGCGGGCGGATCATGAGGTCAGGAAATCAAGATCATCCTGGCCAACATGGTAGAACCCCATCTCTACTAAAACTACAAAAATTAGTTGGACGTGGTGGCACCTGCCTGTAATCCCAGCTACTCAGGAGGCTGAGGCAGGAGAATCGCTTGAACCAGGGAGTCGGAGGTTGCAGTGGGCCAACATCGCACCATTGCATTCCAGCCTGGCAACAGAGCGAGACCCTGTTTCAAAACAAACAAACAAACAAACAAAAACTCCCCAAACTATGAGACGGATGGTGAGGATGGTAATGCTAGTCAAATGAAAATGTAGAAAGACACCATATTTATTTACCTCATGGAACTGTTATTGGGAGAGGAGAATAGTCTATAAAACAGAAAGACAGATGTTGCTATCACTGCTTCTCACCGTTCTAACTGTAGAGAGGAAACTGGACTCTGTTGAATGCCACCATGAAATAAATGCATTATTTGCACTTAAAACGCTGTATTGCTTCCTGTATACATCTAAGCCACCTGACATCAGCTGTGAGCAGAAATTGGCCATGTGCCAACTAAATGATTTTTACTGTTCACAGTATTTTGTTCAGTGATTTACCTTCAGGGAAAAATGAGGAAATGAGTTAGGAAAAAAATTAATAAAACTTGAAGACCAGTGTCAAAAGTGATTGATCTAAAATTAATTTCACATGTCTGAGGGTACAAGTGTCTGAAGAAAACGGGTGGAAAGGAGAAAATGAGACTGGCGAAGCAAGACAAGGCCATTGAGAATTTGGGGGAGAAAAAAGCAGTCATATTCAATGTTTCTTCTTTTTTTCAGCGACAGTGTTAAAGAGCCTAATATAAGAAAAATTCCAAGCTTTAGGCTGGAGAAAGGGTAAACCCAACTTGTCTCTGAAGATGAGCTGAATGCGTCACTCAAGAGTCAGCTCCCATGGACCTCACCGCGTGCCTCGTGTGTAGGCTGTCCGCAGGTGTCCTTGGGAAGACAGGCAAAGTGCTTCCACATGTTTCTTTCTGGCAAGATTCCAGGCACTCTCCTCCCTCTCCCTCTGCCACAGATTCAGGCTCCTTTCCCTCTTGGCGTCCCAACATCCAAGTTCCAAATCATGGGTCAGAAATGGAGATTGAGTGGAGACAATAAATGTAGTTGTCACAGTTGAGGAAATGATTTAAAAGTGTTCACCACCGTAGAGTTTTTCTACCAAGTGTGGTAAAGCCAACCTGGCAATGTTTGTCCCATTTAAGTACAGTTTCCTCAGGAAGTGTTCAATCTAGATTTTGTCTGTTAGGTGAGAGCTTTCTGTGGATTAGGGACATTTAATTACTCTCCAGAGTCTTTCAAGATGGAGGCCATGGCCTCTTGCCAAACTTGGGTCTTTTTTGTTTTGATGAGAGAGGCAAACTAGAGAGTATATTCCCATGGCAACTTCAGAATATCACCTGTTATATTACTTAAAGGACAGAGAGTAGCTGTACTAGGAGCCTCAGCTGGACTGGATATCAAACTAGAAAGGGTCATATTATGGGCTTGTGTTCTACTCTCTCCTAGCTCAGTTCATTAGGAACAAACTTTAGTGTTAGTTTGGGCTTCCTGCTCTTCATAAAAAAAAATGATATTTTTTTCTCACAGATACAAACTCCTATCACAACTAGAAGTATGACTAGCTGATTTCAATATTTGATGACTCTTATTTTAGAGAAACGAGTCGTTCAATGCATCTTTGCTACATTCTCTTCCATTACTATATATGTGCTTTTTTCTTTACTCTGATATGGATAGCAAAGGGATAAACAACACATGATTTAAATCATTAAAGTAGCACAGTTCTGCTTTTTCCTAAGAACTGTAGTCAACTTTTGTTCTGTAGAATGCTGCCAAAAAGAGGATATATCATGCAAACTATTGGGACAGAGGATTGGCATAAATCTCCTTACTAAAGAGGATGAACAAAAAGGAGACGAACCATGGATGTCAATAAATCAGAAATGCAGCTGTTTGGGACCAAAGTCCAGTTATCACTCTAAGCTAGGCCTGAAAGATATGGTGGCCTTTCAAAGGCAATCCCAGGTGTTGACAGAGAAGTCCCCAAAGAACTCTTTGACACTCGGGCCCTTTGACTTTTACCCTCACTATATCTGTATCCTTTTCTGTTTTCAATACAGAGACATTTGAAGGGACATTTTTCTTTCTTTTTTTTTTTTTTTTTTTTTTGAGAAGGAGTCTTGCTCTGTCACCCAGGCTGGAGTGCAGTGGCCAGATCTCAGCTCACTGCAAACTCCGCCTCCCGGGTTTACGCCATTCTCCTGCCTCAGCCTCCCGAGTAGCTGGGACTACAGGCGCCCGCCACCTCGCCCGGCTAGTTTTTTGTATTTTTTTAGTAGAGACGGGGTTTCACCGTGTTAGCCAGGATGGTCTTGATCTCCTGACCTCGTGATCCGCCCGCCTCGGCCTCCCAAAGTGCTGGGATTACAGGCTTGAGCCACCGCGCCCGGCCGGGACATTTTTCTTATAGCAGTTTTTTGTTTTCAGTTGAAAACCTAAAATGGAAAAATAACTTTTAATGTTAAGCTGTGGTTTCCACCTTCTATGACCTTCATTTGCAGTCAGCTGTTTTTAAATGATCTTCAGATCTTCGCTCCAGCTCTACGGTATTGTGTGGTTCATGCACTTGGGAATAGACAGGAACTCTGGAACTCTAAAAACAATTACTAAAATTATTAAGTTTATGGATATTTTAAGGTAAAGTCATTCACTGAGCTGAAGTTTGAGAAGAGCCCTCATTGTTTTATCCCAAAATATCCAAAAGATTATATAAAAAATGTAAAAGTTTACCTCTAGCACTTTGAAACTCACAAAAAATTTTACAGTGTGTATCAAAAGTAATTTTATACACCAAGGAGAGAAATCTGTTTATAGAAGCTTAATGTAAACCAATGCGTTATTCTCCAGGGGCATTTGTTCTAACATACTTATTAAATATCAGACTCATTTAACCCCTGGAGGGTTCAATTCCTTTATCTAAAAATGAGACTGGTATACATAGCGCCTAAAAATCCCTTCCCTGTCAAAGAGTTTAATTTGATATCACCCCAAATAGCAAACAACACATTTCCATTTTGATTGGTTTTATGGCATGAAATCAATAGTCTTCTTAAGGTCCTTTGTATCATTGTGAAAAATATCCCACAAATATGACCTTCACATTGCTCTACAGTATGTATACTCTGAGTTGATTCTACTTATAGAATTAATAGCATGAATGATTTCAGATATTAAATCAAAGTACCAAAGACCTAAAAGTTTAGACTCCCAGTACAATTTAAAAATTATATAACTGAATGCTTAATTTCCTAAAAGGAGTAATTAGAACTTTAGAAAAGCTGTCTTCTTGAGTACTTCATTGTAGTGTAAAAACATTTGACATTAAGAGGAAGTACTTCACTCTTAAGAAAATTTTCTCTGTTTAACAAAGATGCTAGGATTCTGGAAAGTCAAGCATAGCCAAAGACCCAAAATAAAATTATTTTAAAAAATATTTTAAATTACAAAGTTACACATAAGAATCATGAAAAATTTAAGCAGTATAAAACTACACTACATGAAAAGGGAAAAAAGGGAGAAATAGAATCCTATGATTAGACTGTGATTTCCAAAGATGACAGTCATTTTCAGAAAATTTGGTGTATATTCTTCTAATATTTACCTTCTCTATACATACAATAACTGATATTATACAAGGCATAATATTTTACTGCTGAATGAAGCCAACAAGTATTCTTATTGGTAATAATATGTCTAATTGGACAATACTAAGAAGACTTCACACAATCTTCTGTATCTATTACAATGAAGAGAGAGAATAAAAAGTGTCATAAATTCAACAGGCTTTCATAGTCTCTTGTTTTAAAATTGTTAATATTTAAAATTATGTAATATAAAGAATAAGCATATATGGACAGAGTTTATTGCCAAAATAAGTATTTTACAATTATTGTATGACTTAATAACATTATCATTGTTGTGGTATATAATTAACTGTAATGGAAGCAATTCACACATGTGATTTTGATGACAATGATGATTGAAAATAATGATTAGCAATTATTTCTGATCATCTATGGTATACCAGATGCTTTACAAACATTATCTCCTTTCTACTTAAAGTGGAGTCTTTGGATCAGCAGTACTGGTATTACGAGGAAAATTGCTAGCAATGCAGAATCTAAGGCCCAACACAACCTGGTTTGTGAGTCCCAGAAGCCTGTATTTTTCCCACAATCTCGTACAGTGATTATTATGACTTTTATACAAATAAACCAAGAATTTCTAAAGTCAGTTGGGGTGAAAACTCGATCCAAAGCTAAACTTAAAAGATTTCATTGTTTCCAATTTCTCTTTGCCCATTCAATTTCTGCATTCACTTCAATTTTTTCTGCTTTACTTCTCTTGAATATATCCAGACCCCACCAAAGTGGTATGATGTCTCAGTCACCATAAAACAAAGCCTAGTCCCCTTGAGGACTGATAGAACCTGACTTTCCATCGATTGGGTCGTTTATCTGCAAGGACCCTCCAAAGAATATAATAATTTTCTCTCTTGACTGTAATTCTCACAATAAATGGTTATGAAGCATTTCTGGCGAAACTGTAGTAAAACCTATGTCACCGTCCACAATGAGAAAGTCAACATTCATTTTGCACTCCAGAGTCCTTCTAGTCACAGTCCAGCAGGATCCTAATCTTTGTTTTTCCTGGTCAGTGTCATTGCACTCAGGAGCCTCTGCCAGATTCAGCAGGGAAGTGTCTGGGTGATTCCTTCTCTCATTCCTAGGACTGGGAAGAGGAGTGTGCTCTGGGCCTTGGACCACGGGCAATGTGAAAGGGAGTATTTGTTTCTCTGGAAAACATCATCTCAAGTTACAAGCCAAGTTGCCACTAGATGTCCCTTTTCAACTCAGTTGAAAGAAATACAGGGCTATGTCCAAACCTCAATGTTGAAAGCATTTAGGAGGTAATCTTTCTTTTTTTTTTTCTTTTACATTTTAAATTGATGCATAATATATAGAAATAGTACATATACATTTGCATTTGATGAGTTTTCAAAAACTAAATACACCTGTGTAACCAGCACCCACATCAAGAAGCAGAACGTTATCAAGGAGATAGTGTTTTCATTGCCTATCCATGGCAGAGTTTGTGAATACCAGGGGTAAGTGGCCCTCCCATTTGTGACTCATCTCATCCTGATGAAGACAAATTAGTGAATAGTGTCTCCAAACTGAGATCCAGTCTGATCGGAGGGTGTAGAGTCGCAGAATAAAGTTGTAGGTGAGGTGTTTGCTGATCGGAATTGGAGAAATTGCTTATTTCTACCCCCAGGTTCTTGTTTGTTGGGTCTGACTTCAGAAGCTATGGCAAACTTACATTTTTTCCAACTCTCAGAGTCCACATTTTCTTGAATTTGATCTCCTTCATTGTCCTGCCCCTGAAGGGCCACTGGAAACATCTTTTCCTATTTCCTCCTAGTGTGGGAGTATCAAGATTTTTCAGCCATCCTTGGCTATAAGTGTATTTCACTTGGACTTGGCCTATTTCTCTTTCTTCAAGCATCTTTTGTCACTTCTCCCAATTGATTTATGTGACTGCCTTCCAAATGGAAGAGGAAACCATGTGAATCTCAGTCACCGTCTACTCTAGACCACTTGTTGTTGGGCAGTGAGGCCATTCTATATGATTTGTACGTGTCTGAGACCATGAGCCACCCCAGAGTTGAGGTCTGGAATCTCATATTTGGCTGTTGATTTTTCTCAAACTCTGAGGCTTCCATGCTGTCTGTGTCAATAGTGTGACACAGACTCAAAGTTGTTCCTTAGGATCTTAAAGAAGTGCTTTCTATGAATTTCTCTAGTTTATGTTAAAAATACTTTATGCACATGGTTCAAAAGCCTGCTTGATTATAAGTCATACCATAGTAGCTACCTCCATATGGAATCTGGGTTATACCAGTGAAGCAGAGCAGTAAGTCTGTGATAATCAAAACAATCATAGGGCTGGACATGGCGGCTTATGCCTGTAATCCTAGCACTTTGGGAGGCCGAGGCAGGCGGATCACCTGAGGTCAGGAATTCAAGACCAGCCTGGTCAATATGGTGAAACTCCGTTTCTACTAAAAATACAAAACTTAGCTGGGCATGGTGGCAGGTGCCTGTAATCCCAGCTACTCAGGAGACTGAGGCAGGAGAATTGCTTGAACTTGGGAGGTAGAAGTTGCAGTGACCTGAGACTGTGGCACTGCACTTCAGCCTGGGCAACAGAGCAAGACACTGTCTCAATAATAATAATAATAATAATATTAACCTAAACAGTTGTCATTTCCTAAGAAATTTAGTGCTTCATGGGTGTTGGGTAAAAGGTAATGACAGATTTACAGCTTCACGAGACAGATAATGAGTTTTCCTTAAATTATTGAAACAACTCAATATTGTGTAAGTTTGGTTCTCTACCTGAAATAGCCAGTTTTAAACCATGCATTCTTCCCAAAATTGCAATTCGGTTTTCAATGAAATTTCATTAATATTTCATTGGTAACTAGCAAGCAGAGTTCTAAAAAAAAAAAAAAAAAAAAAAAAAAAAAAAAAAAAAAAAAAAAAAAAAAAAAAAAAAAACAGAGAGAGTAAATTGAATGGGAATAGATCTCTTGAGGCATAGGCTCGGAAATGGTACATCTCTGCTTCCTGCATATTTTATTGGCCAAAGCAAGTTACAAGGGCATTCCAGATTCAAGGCCAGGAGAAATAGACTCTACCCCTTAACAAAAGAAGCAATGTGACTCTTTAGTGTCTTCCATCAAGAGGAGAGACATATTCTCAGGTGCCTCCCATGCCCCACTCACTCTCCTCCTTGTTAAAGCCAGCCAAGCCCCAAAAGCGTGATTACCTGACCTCACCAAGCCTCTGTGAGAATTCAGAGCTAAATAATTGGTTGTTATATTACATCACTAAGTTTTAGAATGATTTGCTACATAGCAAAAACTAATAGACTGTCTTATCAGGTACTTAAATATGTACAACTATTAAACATTACAATTTAATTCTCGTTTTACTTTTATCTTTTGGAAAACTTTGAAGGATATCCAATTCACAGCCCACAGGCCCACTTCCAAGAAAAAGAAACAAATAATGCAAATGATCACCTATTATCTTTTGCTCTGACCTCTCTCAAGCAAGTCTGGAGCCCTTCTTTCCTCATTCTGAAACCACATCTCAAACTTCTGGTTAGCACGCTGTCCACTCAGGCTCCTCAATTCCCGTCTCTGACAAAGCCATGCTTTGCTGCCTCTCTGAGGGAGTGACTCTGGGGACCTGTCCCTGCCTATTTTTGGGTAGCCTGAAGATCCAGCAGCTGCACATCCTCTGGTCCTTTGCACATAAAGACAGCTGTGGCCAGTGCTCCTTGGAAAGCTGGGCTCTGTTCTCACTTTGATTGCTTTTCTTATGGGAAAAACTCCTAAAGCTCTTTCAGAAAAAGATCTCCACCTTGCACCTAAGCAAAACCTTCTGGGGTTGATAAATGAAAATAAAAGAGCCGCAGAGTCTGTGAATATCACACCTTCACGTAGAGTTCCGTATACGCCTTTTGGATAAATTGCCAAAGTCATCCCCAATGGATGTACCCGAACTAAGAGTTCGAATGGGGAAAAAACAAAGTGAGGTGAGGCTTAGTGCAAACAAAGTTTAGAATTAGAAGATAACTTTTTATAACCTCCTCAAGTTAGCAAGTAGTTTCAAAACAAGCAGAAATTGGAAAGTAATTGTTGTTGAAGTAGTTACTAAAGTAATGGGAAATGTCTCAGTGCAAGTCGAGCATCAGTTGGCAGCACTGCTAGACTGTGGGCAGCAGAGTGCTCTGTGGGAGGCCAGGATATCTGCCTTGCCAAAGAGTACAGAAAACCCAGTCGAAACACTGAACCAAGATATTACGTTATCAGAGAAACTCAAAACACAGAACCAAGGGGCAGACAGGCCAGAGTAGTCAGACAAGAGGACATGCTAGATCAGGGTCAGTGATCACATGGTGGAATCAACCATTAACATCAGAAGTCAGAACAACTACTGTATTCCAGGACCCTTTGAGATGAGACTAAAATTTCCTACCCATTCCTGTCCTTCCTATAAGGGGTTTGTGTCATCCTATAAATGGAAAGTTCATCTAGACAATTTTTCCTGCTTCATGCTTCAGAAAATCCCATGATGGGTAGTGAGGTGAGACTTAGGATCATTGCCTACGAGCAGCAAAGGGTGGAAAAGATCAAAGGGTTGTGAGGGTATCCAATTCCCAGGACCTTTCTTTGGGTCCACATCTGCACAATCATGGAACAGTCATATTGGAGATCAAAGGTCTTGGCTTGAGCTGAAACTACTTCTTGACTTTTTGCTGTGATAGTTAGAGGTAGACAGTTAAACTAGGTTGGCCTAGTCGAAAGAAGAGGAATCAAGGTAAACATCAATATGGCAGTTACTCCCAATAAAGTTGATTTGAAAGCATTTGGAAAGGTTCAATAAAATAATTGTGTGGTTATTGGAGACTGTAGAAAAAATATTGTGGGTTAAAAATCACAGTCAATCTCTCACCTGGAGAATTCCCTCAGTGATTATGAGTTCATCCAGTTGCCATTTTTGGAAATTTTGACCAGTGAAAGGATGGCTTGAGATCACACACAAAGTGTGGTTGAACAAAAGTGCTAAACTGTATTAGGTCAGAATGTGGAAAGTTAAGTAAAATGTAACTCCCTGAGGAAGGTGGTTCTGAGTAGAGCAGATTCTAGAATTACCATATGAGTACTCTTCTTTAGACAGGAGGATGGCTTGTCTGTCCATGAGGCTGTACAATTCTGGAAGTTCTGTAGTAAAAAGGAAACTTCTGACTATTGACCTGAGAATTTAGGATCAAGAAGTCAGGTTTAGTTATACTTAGAGGATAGGGCTAAAATACATTGTTCAGGAGTATATGTACATCTTTTAATAATCATGTTTTTATCACAACTGAGGAAGAAGTGTATTATCTTAGTTCTGCATAAATTACCTTGAAGATAGTAGCATGTTGTTGGGACACAGAGATTTCTGCAATAAAATCTCAAAAAGGCGTTTTACTTTCTCAGCTGAGATTTTGACCCGAATATACAAACTTACAGGAATTGTTGTCACTCTATTTGCTGGTAAGAGCATGTAGAATCTTGAAGGTAAAGATAAAATGACTTGAAGATGAGACTGTTGCCCCAAATAATTATAGAGAGCAGATAAAATCAAATAAATGGCCACCAAAATGGCTATATCTTAGAGTAATTATAAAATCTACATGACACTACAAAGAATTGTACCACCTGCAGTTAGTTTAATTATGTCAAGCAGATACAGTTATAAATTGTTATCCACATTTTTGAGGAGAACTTGTGTTCTTGCTTGTCTCACTGATGAATAATTTGCCTTGACCTTATTGCTTGACCTGTGGCTGCCCACCAGTTGCACACCCATTGTTTCTTCTGATTTCTGGCCTCTCCAATGGTGAGCTTCCGCTCTGGGGCTCACACGCCTTTCTTGGCCTTGGCCTTGGTCCCCAGGCTCTAGCTTTTGGTGCTAATGTCTCCACATCATATTCCATGCCTCTGCGAACAGCACGGTGACTTCTGGCTTATGAAGAACCACCTTCACAGTCCAAACCATCAAACGATCCATGGCTTAAGTGATGCCTTACCCATAAGATTTGGACTTTCTTTGGAATAGGAAGAAACTTTTGCTGAAGAACAATGGAAACAGCATCACCTCCTTCTCTCCCTGCTACACATGATACTGGGGTGCAGTATCCAGATCTATTGAGATTCTTGCCACAAGGCAAGGCAGCCAGAGGGAAGGAACATTTCTTCCTCTGAATTCAGAGTACACAAGCTTTAATTCAGCTGGCGATTGGTGGGCCAAAAAGGTAGGTGTTTCAAATTTCCCATGTGGGTCTACCTGAGTCAGCTGCTCCTCCTAGCCCATCCACAACATGGGCCGCTGCTCTCCTGCTCCTGGCTCCTTCCTCACTGCCCATGTACCCCCTCATCTCTCACTCAAGACTGCCAGAGTTTCTTTTTAAATTATCTTTATTGTTTATTTCCATAGGTTTTAGAGGTGCTGTTTTGCTACATGGATAGGTTCTTTAGAGGTGATTTCTGAGATTTTGATGCACCCATGACCTGAGCAGTATACGCTGTACTTAATATGTAGTCTTTTATCCCTCACACTCCTCCCACCCTTGCCATGGAATACCCAAAGTCCATTGTATCACTCTTATGCCATTGCATCCTCATAGATTAGTTCCCACTTATGAGTGAGAACATAGGGTGTTTGGTTTTCCATTCCTGAGTATAATATTCCTGAGTATAACCACTTAGAATAATGGTCTCCAATTCCACCCACGTTGCTGAGAATGCCATTATTTCATTCCTTTTAATGGCTGAGTAGTATTCATATATATGTGTGTGTGTGTGTGTGTGTGTGTGTGTATGTGTGTGTGTGCAATTTTTTAAATTAATTAATTAATTTATTTTTTGAGACAGAGTTTTGCTTTTGCTGCCCAGGCTGAAGTGTAATGGCATGATCTCGGCTCACTGCAGCCTCTGACTCCTGGGTTCAAGCGATTCTCCTGCCTCAGCCTCCCAAGCAGGTGCCATCACACTAATTCTTTGTATTTTTAGTAGAGACAGGGTTTCACCGTGTTGTCCAGGCTGGTCTCAAACTACTAACCTCAGGTGATCCACCTGCCTTGGCCTCCCAAAGTGCTGGGATTACAGGCATGAGTGTCTGGTCCCATGGTATCTTTATCCACCCACTGATTGATAGGCATTTGGGCTGGTTTCACTTGTTCACAGTTGCTAACTGTACTGCTATAAACATGTATGTGCAAGTATCTTTTTCATATAATGACTTCTTTTTCTCTGTGTAGATACCCAGTAATGGGATTGCTGCATCAAATGGTAGGCCTGCTAGAGTTTCATTAAAATGTGTGCTTGAGCTTAGTGCTCTGAACACTATCAGAGTTTTAGTTGCTTCTAGATTCCCAAAGCTACATGTGAGGGAGTCAGATACTTAGACAGTTTTCAAATCCTGGCTTTGTGACCTCGCTAGGATAACTCTTAACCTCTTTTGGCTTTATTTTTCACATTTGCAAGTAGGATTATTATTGTTGTTACAATCATTATTATGGTGGTGTTGTGAGAATTGAAGAGGGTGTGTGTAAAGTACCTAGAACATGTTAAACCAAACATTTTGTCAATCAGCTTGGGCAAAAGAGAAGGGCCCTGGATCATGAGGCTTAGACATTTGAAGTTTCTTATGGAAATAGAGGGAGTTGAGCTGGCCTTGATCACAGGCTACCCAGGAAGATAAAGGCCACTTTTGAACCCTAGTAGCAGTTGTAAGCTGTCTTCTGAGTTGTGTTTCTGTTATCTTTAACTTTTCAGGAAATTCTTGATAAAAATTACAGCCTCATCTTAGTTGTGCAACAGGAATTTTGAAGAGCAGCCACCTTCCCTGAAGCCATGTAGGGAACAACAGCAGAGTCACATTGGAAGACTGGTGTTCACAGAAGACCACAAGCTTGTGAAGGTCAACTCAGCTGCGGTAGCTGAGCAGCTGTAGGGCAAGTCTGCTGAAATCTGAAGACCCGAGACCTTTGTCCTCGGGATATATGGTATGGTTCCCTTGGGTTCTCAGAAATGACTGAGATGACATTTTGAGAGAAGCTAAGTTTTGGAAATTAGGCCAGAGACTTGTGCCAAAATTGTGGATAAAGAGGAAGTTCCTGTTTGGGTTGTAGTGACAGGCTGTTGAGACTGGTGAAGGAAGCATCACACTCAATTTACCCCACACTATGAAGAGAAAAAGAGTTCTTAAAAAGACAGAGAGGCACAGCCTCATCATCAGAGCTCTTTAGGGAAACTGTGGGTGCTTGGGATTACCTCTATATGTCAGATTTTCAAATTAGCATTGCACACCAGAGACCTCTTCAGGTGAGGTGAACTTGTAAAAATACCTGAGAACGGCTATGAAACTATAGTGTGCTGCTGCTGTGATTTCTGTTTTATTTTTTCATTTCATTTACTTTTCTACATAACAAGTGTGTGTGTTTGCGCACACACACAGAGTATATATAAAGACATAGATACTTATAGTATATAGAAATGTATTTGTATAAACACAGGTATTATGTTGAAAGTTTGAGATTCTTTGGTTTTTGATAAAAACTAATTTAAATTGTTATTAAGATCTGAAAATTAATTCATTCAGCTTTAAGAGACATAGAAATTCAGAGCAGCAATCCCTCTTTGGTAAATGTTTCTGTGAGGGACAACATTCTCCACTAAAGTAATTTTGAGCCACAATCTTAAATCAAACCATGCAAAGATAAAAATTATTTCCTTGGGAAAAGCTGTGAACAGTATTACCTAAGGCTTTGGGTAATTTCAAATGAAATGCTGAATTTAATATATTGAATGACACAGCATCTTTATTTTAAAATGGAACAAGTCAATAAGGTCTTTACAGGAACACACAGCTTGAATAATAAAATGTGTGTGAATAGATCTTAATAATTCATTCCATGTGCTGATGCAATTTGATACAAACTCATGTGTTTTAATAAGAACTGTAAGCTGTTTTTTGAAATTATGTGTTGGATTAGAGAGCGAGAGAGAGAGAAAAGACCAATTAAGCAATGAAAAAGTAGAGGGTGATTTGCTAATGCTGAATGAGTAGGAGCCATCTGGGACTATAAAGCGTCCCCAACAACCTACAGCTTCCCACACAGATCGTAACCTCCTCCTCCGACACCCCCACCACTACTTTGTGTAGGAGTTTATCTTTTCCAGCTATCACTATGGGTAGGGTAAAAACTACTTTTATAAAAATTACCTTCGTGGTTACTGAAAGCTGAAGAGGAATACTTCACTAACCATGGGTCATGACTCATAGCGTAAATACTTATCTAGTAAGCATTTATAATATTTCTTTGGTGCTAAATTTTCTCATTGAATAAAGTTTGCTTTCATTTTGTTTCATCCACATCATAGTGGCACTTTCTGACTGAACTGCTTAACCCTCTGAATTCAACTCTTTGCCGAGACATAAAGAATTTTGATGACTGTTTCATTATGCTTCCTCTAAAAAATATTTTTTAAAGTCTCTAAAGATTGTTGACTGTGTGCAAAACACTCTAAAGCTTGTATCAAAGTAACATAAGGCATTTAGATGAGAAAAGGGCATATACACAATCCACTTCAGCTACACATAAACTGGTTCATGTGTTAAGGACAGTTCTAGAACTTTGGAAACCTGGATAGGGACACTCCTTCTGACAGCACAATCCCAAAGGCACTGGAACCAACTTCAACTCCCACTGAGCTTAGAACCTACCCTGAACATTGCCTTCGAAAAACAAACATACTCTTTTATGTAACCCTTCTCTCCATTCTCCCCCTCCTTTTACAAATTATATGCTAAAATGCTTCCAATGTAGTTATAAATAGATCCAGTAAGACATCAATTTCTACACCTTCCAAGGGACAGGGGAAACAATCACAGGAAATGAGGTTAAAAACAAATACTATTGGCCGGGCGCGTTGGCTCATGCTTGTAATCCCAGCACTTTGGGAGGCTGAGGTGGACAGATCAGGAGGTCAGGAGATCAAGACCATCCTGGTTAACACAGTGAAACCCCATCTCTACTAAAAATACAAAAAAAAATTAGCCGGGCGTGGTGGCGGGCGCCTGTAGTCCCAGCTATTCGGGAGGCTGAGGCAGGAGAAAGGCGTGAACCCAGGAGGCAGAGCTTGCAGTGAGCCGAGATTGCGCCACTGCACTCCAGCCTGGGCGACACAGCGAGACTCTGTCTAAAAAAAAAAAAAAAAGCTATTATCCAAATTACTAAAATAAAGGAAACTTGAACACTACTGAAGAAATAATTTTTACAAGAACATTCTAAAGCAAATTGTAGTATCACTTCATTTTCATTATTACAGTAACATTTCTTCAATGACTTGGTATCAATAAATTATATACAAATAAAAGTCCTGTGTTGGCTTAATATTTCATTTTTCAACTTTTGTGTTAGGGTCTGTAAACAAGTTTATTGGTACCTGTGTTTACAGAAGCACCATATTTAAATGTAGTATAAAATCTGATATGTATGAGAATACAATGGGATATGTGCATGTGTGCTCATGTGTGTCTGTATGTGTGCCCATGTGTGTGCAAGAGGGTGTGTGGAAGGGTTTGTGTATGTATAAAATGCTGTGCATCTGTTTAATTAAGAGTGTTTCTGATAGGATATGATTCCAGTGGGTTAGGGAAGGAGAAGGTGAGAGGAGAGTAGGCCAAGGTTGACACAGAGGAAGTAAATAGAGGGAAGTTAAGCACAGTAACAAAGGAAGCAGGATATTGGTGTGTGCTTCCCCTGGTTTATCTGACATTTTTCCCTGGGTGTTCCTACTCAACACTAGCAAACCTAAATCTATATTGACCCATCTGCACCTCTGTTATTCTCAGCATCCATCTCAAATTATTGAAACTAGTCTTTTGAGGATAGCCTGAAATATTCTTTTGGTGAAAGAAAAGAAAATCTTGGGCTGGGCGCCATGGCTCATGCCTGTAATCCCAGCACTTTGGGAGGCTGAAACGGGTGGATCACGAAGTCAGGAGTTTGAGGCCAGCCTGGCCAACATGGTGAAACCCCATCTCTACTAAAAATACAAAACTAAGCTCTTGGTGGGCGCCTGTAATCCCAGCTACTTGGGAGACTGAAGCAGGAGAAGCACTTGAACCCAGGAGCAGAAGTTGCGGTGAGCCGAGATGGCCCCATTGCACTCTAGCCTGGGCAACACGAGTGAAACTCCGCCTCAAAAAAAAAAAAAAAAGGAAAAGAAAAGAAAAGAAAAAAACTCTCTACGTATATTTTCCAAAATCATATTTGAAAATCTCAATGATTTAATTAATTTATAGTTAAATTGTTGGTAAAATACATTCCCTAAATGAATGTAAATATAATAAAGTAAGGTTTCATGTCTCCTCTGATTAAAGTGATCCTTTATTGAAATTTTGTCATTTAAATAATGACGTTTCCCTTTGTTCAATGCCATTTCTTATATAAATTAA
>NW_016819911.1:1831806-1846042 GCF_001698545.2 Rhinopithecus bieti
AAAAAAGGAAAAGAAAAGAAAAGAAAAAAACTCTCTACGTATATTTTCCAAAATCATATTTGAAAATCTCAATGATTTAATTAATTTATAGTTAAATTGTTGGTAAAATACATTCCCTAAATGAATGTAAATATAATAAAGTAAGGTTTCATGTCTCCTCTGATTAAAGTGATAGTTTATTGAAATTTTGTCATTTAAATAATGACGTTTCCCTTTGTTCAATGCCATTTCTTATATAAATTAAGGTTTTAGTAGAACAATGGTGTCAGACATATCATTGTATGTTGCTAAAATTGGTCAGATACTGCTAAATGTCATTGTAATTATCTCAGATGTTTTCCATTTGGCATTGTGTAGATGAGAAAAACTGTTTCTTGGCTAAGCCAAAGTCTCTCTAGCCTTGAAATTATTATGTTATCTATAATCTAAAATATTTCATAACAGGACAATAACAAGAATAAAAATTTGTCAGCTGGTTTCAAATTTTAAAACTAAGTTCATACCTACCTGTTCATAATTTTAAAGTGTTTACTTTGACTTTTATATCCTCCAAATGTGATTTTCCCCCAATCTTCAATAATTATATATTTTTAAACTTTTTGTTTACATTTAATTTTCCAGAAACTATATTCATATTTTTTGCATCAACTTTATTTTTCATACTTAAGTGTCTTGAAATATGTATGATAAAACTCTGTTGCATACAAATGAGTGGGGAAAGAGCTGTGTCTTTAACACTGTCTCCAGCAGAGAGTGTTTATTACTAATTTTCTTTCTGTGGGGGGTAGGGGAGGTTACATAGTAAGATCGGAAATATCCATTTGTTTTTCATCATTTATTCTCTCAGTCAATATCTATTGAGTACTTCTGATGTGCCAGGCACTGTTTTAGGTGGAGAACAGAAGTAAACGAAACCAAATTGTATGCCCTGGTGGAGCATAAGATTAACTAGAGAAAGACAGAATGCTAACAAACAAGTAAAACATAGAATGTGTCAGAGGGTGATAAGTATGCAGAAATACAAAAGCAAGACGGGGAAGGGGTGCGGGATTTGGTAGTCAGAGAAGGCTCTACTGAGAAGGTGATATTGGAGCCCACATAGAGAGAAGGCAAGTGAGTGTGGAAAGGTGTTCCAGGCCCAAGCAACAGTGAGGGCAAAGGCCCTGAAGAGGAGGTATGCTGAAGGGAGAGGAGAAAGGATGAGGTCAGAGGAGTGAAAAAGGGCACATTGCATAGCGGTCATGGTACTTTATAAGGCTGTTGGCTTTTACTCTGGGAGACACTGAAAGACGTTAGATATTTATGAGCAGAGAAAAATCTGACTTTTTTTTCCCCCATAAAGGAATCTTTCTAGCTGCTATGTTCAGAATAAACTCTAGGGGAGCAGGAATAGAAATGGGACCAGTAGGAGGCTATTTCAGACAAAAGATTCTGATGATGGGGTAGTGTGGGTAGAGTATAAGCTGAAGTCAGACCAACAGGATTTGCTGGCAGAGTGGATGGGGGGTATTCCAGAAAAAGAATTCAAGGATGATGTCAGGCAAGTTGCTGTGGCTCATACCTATAATCTCAGCACCTTGGGAGGCCGGGGCAGGTGGATCACCTGAGTTCAGGAGTTCAAGGCCAGCCTGGCCAAAATAGTGAAGCCCCATCTCTACTAAAAATACAAAAATTTGCTGGGTATGGTGGCAGACACCTGTAGTCTCAGCTACTTGGGAGGCTGAGGCAGGAGAATCACTTAAACCCAGGAGGAGGGTTCTGTAGTGAGCTGAGATCACACCTCTGCCCTCCAACCTGAGCAACAGAGTAAGACTCTGTCTCCAAAAAATAAAAATAAAAATAAATAAATTAAACTAAATTAAATTAAAAGACAAGAATTACGTCAAAGCTTCTGGTGTGGGCAACTAGACAGGTTGTGTTGCCATTCACTGAGATGGGGAAGCTGATGTGAGGAGGAGGTTGAAGGTTTAAAGAGGAAGATCTACAATTCAGTTTGTGAGATGTTAGAGTTAAGACGCAAATTAGACATCCAAGTAGAGCCGTCAAGTAGGAGGTTGTATATATCACCCGGGAATTAAAGAGAGAAGATCAACTCAGATATATTGATCTGGGAAGCATCTGCAAATAGATGGGACTTAAGGCCCTGAGATTACACGAGAGATCACCAACACACTGAGTGTAGAAGAGGTCCAGTGATTTAGCCCTGGGCCACTCCAGTATTAGAAGAATAGGAAAGAGGAGAAATCAGAAAAAAAGACTGGTAAGAAGCATTAACTTACCAGGGAGAAAATCAGAGAGTGTGGTGCCCTGGAAGCCAAGTGAGAAGGGAGGATCTGCTGTGCAATCACTTGTGATGAGTAAGCGACCTGAAAATTTCCCATTGGTTTTTAAAAAGTGGACTTCATTTAGTGACCTTGACAGGAGCTATTTGTTTTGGAGGATTGAAGTGAAAGACACATTGAGAGAGTTATAGAAAATATAGAATAATTTGGGAGTCAAGACAAATTTTAGTATTAACTTGGTATTCTACTGTTCAGTTGACTTCCCCTGACTCAGGCCTTGATATGCCCAGATGTCAAAGATTAGAAACCATAATGGCAGCTCACCCCAAACCCCTGGGGAATCATGACTAGAATTCTTCCTCTAATTTTAGGAGATGGAAGAAAGCACAAGAGAGATTTTTTTAAAATAGAAAGACAGATCAAAATTATTAAGCAATCAATAAGATTATTAATAATCTTTAATTTTTATTCCCACTATCTCCAAGCTGTGTCTTCTCACTGCTCTTTCCCCTAAACTACCATGTTCAGTTATTACCACCCTACAAAACTCCAAACAAAACTCTTAGAGTAGTAAATCAAAGGCCCCAAACAGTTAAAGTTAATGCCTTGATAAAACATGATGGATAGAACATTGTGTTGGCCTGGCCACTGAGGGCCTGTGTAAAAAAGGGAACAGATGGCAGGAGTCCAAACCTACAACTGCCAACCTAGCTAGAGATTTGGGCATGGTCAGTCCAATGGGAGACAGATTCAGGCAATTCCCAGGGAGGTATGGGGTAATGATTGGGTTAGCAGGGTCAAGGATGAAGGAGATGCCTTCAGCCAGTGTCATGAATAGGAAGTGCATAGAGTCAGGTTGGAAAAATCAGCTGAAGTATGGTCAAGGAAGAGGGTCAAGGCTGGTTCAGAGGTAAGACTCAGATCTTTAGACCAGAAATGACCTTTTTGCTTCATTTTGTACCATTATGCATTACTTCTTATCCCAGTTACCCTCAGTGATCCATCCTCTATGATCAAGTCTGCAGCTGGCCAGCTCCTTGTCTTAGACGATTTCCTGCTGCTATAACAGAATACCACAGACAGAGCAATTTAAAAAGAATAGAAGTTTATTTGGCTCACGGTTCTGGAAACTGGGAAGTCCAAGAGGATGGTGTCAGCATCTGCTTGGTTCATGGTTCTGGAAATTGGAAAGTTCAAGAGGATGGTGTCAGCATCTGCTGAGGACCTTCTTGTTGAATCATAACATAGTGAAGGGCAAGAGAGAATGTGGGACAGAGAGGAGGAGAGCCAGAACTTCACCTTTTTATCAAAAGCTCACACATGAAATAATGAACCCACTCCTGAGATAATGACATTAAACCATTCAGGAGGGTAGAACCCCCAAGCCCTAATCACCTCTTGAAGATGCCACCCCTTAATCCTGTTACAATGGCAATTAAACTTTTAACATGAATTTTAGAAGGGACATCCAAATCATAGCACTCGTCAATATCCAAGGCATAGGTAAGGTTTGATAGAATGTTTCTCATATAAAGAAGCCCCTGGAATTCTTCAGGCGCCCTGCCTAATACTGAAGCTAGAGCTTGGATACTGATCAGACCAGGCAGACAGGATGGCAAATTGCCATGGTTACCAGGTTCCTTCCTTATTCTCAGTCTCTCATCCCTATGAGTCTTCCTTTTCTGACCACTTCTGATGATAACTAGAATTGCTCTCTGCATCAAAGGCAAGAAAGTTTTCACTGCATGTGATGGAAATTCAAACCAAACCAACTTAAATGGAAATCATTGGTTTATGTAATTTACAATTCCAGAGGTTGCAGGTACTTCAGGCATTAGGCTTATATACTTCTGTTTTCAAGTCCTTGCTCCCTAACAAACCCAGAGAGGTACACACTAAGTATGACCATTCCCATTAAAATACTGTAAGTATTTATTCTTAGGACATCTAAACTGATGTTCTATTCATGTAAATTATGAGGAATGTGGCATCTTAGATAAGGAAGTGATTCTCCAGCTTGAAAATCATATTATTAAAATTCTTTTTTGTCTTATATGTAATTTCTTCTGTAGACAGCTACTTTCAGTTTATACAAGCCTTAAAGCTGGATTCAGTACTTTTTCAGTTTTTCCCAATAGAAACTCTTCTCTATGAAGCATGAGTGAGCAATGTAAATTTACCAATGATTTTGCAGAGGACACTAAGGGAGAGCTTGCAGTGCATGACATATGGTA
Source organism: Rhinopithecus bieti (assembly GCF_001698545.2). Taxonomy (NCBI): domain Eukaryota; kingdom Metazoa; phylum Chordata; class Mammalia; order Primates; family Cercopithecidae; genus Rhinopithecus; species Rhinopithecus bieti. The sequence continues at coordinate 1,836,323 of NW_016819911.1, forward strand.
TTTAACTCCAAAATTGCCATACATTTTTCTCAACCTTTCTTCTCAGTTACCAGCCTTTGGGTCTCCCACTGACCGTTTCTCCCATGTGAAGTCTCCAATCTCTCCCCTCCTAAGCAGATAGTAGAGCTCTCCTTCGTTCCTTGAAATCTATCTCAGGTGCCTGCCAACCTGTAACCCTGGAGACTCCAAACAGGCTCGCCAAAGTGTTAAAACTCCAAAACTGAGTCTCCTCCAGGTGGAAACTCTTGAAATATGACCAAGAAAAGAATTTTTTCTTTGTTATTTGCATTTACATTGATGTCCACAAATCAATTTCCAAATAATATTTTTTAAATTTCCCTAAATAAAAGGAGAGTGTAAATACTATAATCTTCGTATCTAAGAAAGAACTTTCAGTTAAGTCTGGTCTCTACAGTCAGCGAGCTACCACATCCTTGAAGATACAGGAATCTTTGCAAAGATTTTCCAAACAGCAACTCTAAATGATGAGTGATTATGAGGAACTCATATAAACAATGTTTTTCTACTTTCACTTGAGAAACAAAATCTTGAGGTGGGAGAGATGAGTTTTATGGTTAAATTTTACAGTGATTATGAAAATAGTTAATTGGGTTAAGAGAAGAATATTCTGGGTCGAGCTTGAAAAATGCAGTGTCTCTCCCAGTCAAAACAGTCATCGGCAGAGAAAAAAAGGAAGAATTGCTGTCTCTGTGGTTCAAGACATTTTTACAACAGAGGAAAATAACTGAGATAACTTGTTAATATTTACACATTTTATTAATATTTACCTCTCAGTCTAATTTGATAAAAAGGAACTAAGGGTAAATGAGTATAAGGAAGTGGGTTTGCATAGAATTTAAATTTATACCTACTGATCTTTCTGTTGCTAGCAAGGATATTTGTAGCTACATTTACCCTTACTTGAAAAATATCTACTGTGTTCTAAATCTTCTTAAATCCACACACTATATATTCACCATAAAAAGGCAAAAATGAAAATCCAACAATATACATCAGTCCTGAGTAGACATAACTTCTCTCAGAGGGCTATTCAGAGGAGTATAGTGGACCAACAACTTTTTAAGGGGACAAATTTATAGGACAAGAGAGACAGTTTATGCAAAAAAAATCTTTCCACTTTTTTTTTTTTTAATATTTACACCACATTTTGAACTTTTATTGCGTTAACAAGATTTTGATCTAATTGCATGCTTTCATGTCTCTAATAACCACAAAAATAAGCTGGAAGTTTGGGGGACACTAAATTCATATTGAGATGAGCAAAAAGTGATGCAATATATTAGGTGTCCACTAATCTACTGACTGATATTAGTATTCCAGATATTCACAGACTTCAATACTGACTGTAATACCGAGCCTTGCTAGTGTCCACGTGTCAGAATGCAAACAGTACAGTGGTCATGGCCCACAGCACCTGAAGGACACAATGTCTTAGCCACAGTCATCTCTGTTCCTCACTGACAACATGGAAAACTTGGCAAGGACACTTGGATTTGCAATTAAAATTGTAGGACATAAACTTGCTTACCATATGTTCCTGTAATTTGGGAAGGCGTGTAGTTTCTAAAATTCACCTTTTTTCTTGTTATAAAAAAATGATTTCAAAAAGCATTGGTAGCTTCTTGGTCTGTCTCCCCCATTCCTTACAACTGCAGTCAAATAATGTTGAAAACTCAAATTATTTAATAGATTAATATAGTTTCTTTTCTGGTTTTAACATAAATTAGCATTATTGAGAGATCATCTGGAATATTAGAGACATCTTACGAGAGTAAAATCTTGCCATAACTACATGCGTGGGGTTTTAAGAAGTCAAGGGTAAAATGCAGGGTTGCATTATTCAAGGTTAATGAGTTGCTTGTTGGATCTGTGTACCCAATTGACAAGAGAGATCTGGAAGCAGAATCTAAATCCATCCTGGTCCCAACTCAGTTTGCTGCCACCTGGTGGCAGCAGTCCACAACAGCTTAACTATCTCTGTGGTCAGGGGATTTCCAGGACAGGCTCAAAGAAACCCCAGCTCTGTTTATTTGATCCCCATTTCTCTGGTTGTAACTGTGGGAGATTAGGCTAGGAAGATACTGAAGATGCAGGGAGCCACCCTTCACCTTATCACCTGCTTCACCACACAATGTTGTCTGACATTTCCAAGATAAGATCTTTTACCTGACCTCCTTTGAGAAAATAGTAGTAACCAATTGCCGATTGCTTTTTATCAGGATTCACATTATCTTGGTGCTGTATTGTTGAGGGGTTGTATGTTAATTTGAAATACATGAAAAGTAACAGAGGACAAGAGCAAGATTCTGGACCATGGTTCCAGGTAATTCTTCCATGTACTCCCAGGTTTAACATAATGTTAAGAGAATGGACTCCCAGCCAGCACAATGACTGACGGAAGTCTGCTGTCTTTGGGCATGGATTCTTGGAGTTTGGAATATCTCCCTACTTCTGTTAATGTGAAATAATTGGGTTAACATAGAAGCTCACTACCTGGAGGGATTAAACATAGGGACCTCATGTACTGTTTTAACTAAACCATTTCTTGAACACCTTTAATAGTTCCCGACAAAAGAGGGTTTCTTTGACTGTTAAAGTTGTTATTTTTTATAAACACTATGGTACTTTTGTGTATAGATAATAATAGAGAAATTTAAAGTGACCCAAAATCTCAACACCCCAAAAAATCAAATTATGTTTAAAGGAATATATAAATGCATTTCAAAATTCAAGCAGTGCTGAGAATAATAAAATGAAAATTAGGAAGTCTTTCTTTCCTCATCTCCTTCTCCCCTGAAATTACCACTACTAAGTTTCCTTTATAACGTTTTGGTTTTATGCATACAATAGAACAGTTCCGCAACTTACTTTTTGCACAAAATAACATCTTTTGGAAAGATATTTCCATATATCAACATATACACATATAGATCTACCTCATTAAAAAAAGTCACGGAGAGAAAATCATTTACTGTGTTAGCATAGTTTTTATCCAAGACTAGAGCCTGTGATAAAAGAGTTCCATACAAGTGTACCTTAGTCAACTTGAGTTGCTGTAACAAAAATAACATGAAATAGGTGATGTCAAGAACAAGAAACTTATTTCTCACTCTTCTGGAGACCAGGAAGTTCAAGATGAAGAAGCGAGTAACTCGGTTCCTGGTGAGGGCCCTCTTCTTGGTTTGCAAGTAGATGCCTTCTTGCTGTATCTTCACCTGGTGGGGACAGAGAAGAAGCAAGCTGTCTTGTGTTTCTTCTTGTAAGAGTACCAATCCCATCACAAGAGCTCCACCCTCATGGTTAATTACTTTCCAAAGGTTTCACCTGCAAATAATACCACTTGGGGATGAGGATTTCAACATTTGAATGTGGGAGAATTCAATAAACATGCTGTCCATAGAAAAGTGGTTTTTCTGAAATGGTCCCAGGGATCATGAGTGAGCCATAGAGAAAGTGTCCTCACCTCCAAGATGGCCTCCTAGTTCCCTGCCTCCTGGTATTCACACTCTTGTGTAATCCCTTCCTGCTTTGAACCTGGGGTGATCTATGTCACCCATAGCATACAGTACAAGTGATAGTATGTCCCTTCTGAAACTAGATCATTAAAGATGGTGTGACTTCCTGCTTGCACTCTCCCTTGCCCTCTGTTGCATCACGCACTCTGGGGAAAGTTGGCTGCCACCTTGTGAGCAGCAGTCCATGTGGTGACAAACTGAGTGCTGCTCCTCACATCCCTGTAAGTAACTTTAGAAGTGGGTCCTCCCACCCCAGCCAGGCCTCATGATGAATGCACTCCTAGCTCACATTTGGAATGCATCCTCATGAGAGACCCTGAGATAGACAGAACCACTCAGCTAAGCTGCTTCTGAAGTTGACCACAGAGATTGTGAGAATAAATATTTGTTGTCTTAGGCCGGGCGTGGTGGCTCACGCCTAGCACTTTGGGAGGCCGAGGCGGGTGGATCACGAGGTCAGGAGATTGAGACCTTCCTGGCTAACACAGTGAACACCGTCTCTACTAAAAATACAAAAAAATTAGCCGGGTATGGTGGTGGGCGCCTGTAGTCCCACCTACTTGGGAGGCTGAGACAGGAGAATGGCATGAACCTGGGAGGAGGAGTTTGCAGTGAGCTGAGATCACCCCACTGCACTCCAGCCTGGGCAACAAGAGACAAACTTTGTCTCAAAAACAACAAAAAAATTTGTTGTCTTAAATCACTAAGTTTTCAGGTAATTAGTTGCATGGCAATAGATAGCTAATATAGGAAGTCAAGCAGAGAAGGAGGGATAGGCAGTGTAAGAATGTGTTGGTCACCTTTCTTTCTTTTTTTTTTTTTTTTTTTTTTTTTGAGACGGGCTCTTACTCTGTCACCCAGGCTGGAGTGCAGTGGCGTGATCTTGGTCCACTGCAGCTTCAACCTTCTGGGCTCAAGTGATCCTCCCACCTCAGCCTCCTGAGTAGCTGGGACTACAGACAAGTGCCAACATGCCTGGATAATTTTTGTATTTTTTGTAGAGATGGGGATTTACCATGTTTCCCAGGCTGGCTTCAAATTCCTGAGCTCAAGTGATTCACCTGCCTCAGCCTCACAAAGTGTTGGGATTACAGGTATGAGCCACCGTGTCTGGCATGTGTTCGCTACTTCTGTGGTCAACTGATGCTCCATCCAGCAGGACCCTCTGAGGAGCTTTATGTAATGCATGTCAGAATTGTCCTTCTAGAAGATCCAAGGGGGAAGCACTTCCAGCAGCCCCATCCTTCATTGGTCAAGTGTGCTCTAATCAGTGTTAACTCTTCAGTACTTCCAGGTTACATGTGGGTGAGCACCAAGTGGCTTCCCATGGACTTCTCATGACACACTATGTGGTATATGACATAGCTCAAAGCAAGACTATCAGGTCATGCCTGTACAAATCTGGTTGAAGCCTGCTCCAAACCATAGCTACAGGGATGGAAAAGAAGTACATCTGATGTAACAATATACATCACATTTCCCATGATCTTCCTTTTTATATATGTGTACACCACTTATTATTTTCAACATAGCAATTTCTTCTTGGAGTTTTAAAAAATATTGAAACTGAGTACATTCACTATAATGAACTTTCTACTTCATGTGGTAAGTCAAGTTTTATTGTTAATGTGTCTATTGCTTAATTCTATATGAATTTATAATGCTCTTAATTCAAGAGTATGTGCAGTGGCTGATGCCTGTAATCTCAGCACTTTGGGAGGCCTAGGTGGGCAGATCACCTGAGGTCAGGAGTTTGAGACCAGCCTGGCCAACATGGTGAAACCCCATCTCTACTAAAAATACAAAACTTAGCCAGGCGTGGTCGTGGGCACCTGTAATCCCAGCTACTCAGCAGGCTGAGGCAAGAGGATCACTTGAACCCAGGAGGCAGAGTTTGTAGTGTGCCAAGATCATGCCATTGCACTCCAGCCTGGACAACAAGAGTGAAACTCCATTTCAATAAAAAAAAAGGAAGGAAAAGAAAATTATCTTTCATTTCAATTTGAAACTCCTTAAATTAATGAAAGATTATATATTTTAGTTGATACTACCAAAATAAAAACAATTTAAAATCTCCACATTGTTAATCCACATCTCTCATGTCCCTTTAGAGTCTGTGATTAAGAGAAGCATGAGAAATTGAGCACTTTGGGGGCCATTATGAACTAAGATGAATAAGCACTTCCTTTTGCAAATTAGAAGTTGCAGCTGAATTCAACTGTGAGGGATGTTGAAACATTGATATTTTTCTTTTTGTTTGAATTTTATTTTAATTTTCTTTGGTTAGATGACTTCTCAAAATTGCCCTTCTGTTTCTTGAATGTTGACCTTAAATTCATGGTGGCGTTATACCTGCACCAGGGAAAATAAGATACTACTCAAATGGGACTCCTTGACTTTATGAATCTTTCTTTTCCGAAATTGGATGAAGAAATGTGTTGGCAGAAATGGTCTTTAAGAAAAAGACAGTGACTCAACTTCTGAAGTGAAGCCAGGTTCTCAGGCTACAGGGTGCTGGGGTGGGCAGGGAGAGAACTCATTTCAGTAGAGTACAGGAAGTTACTTAATGCTGCTTTTGAGTCAGAAGAGGGTAGAATCAGTTATGATTGAACTCTCTTTAGTTCCACCTAAATGTAGATAGTTTAACATGTGTATATAAAACATATATGTGTGTATTTTTATTCATCTGTGTCCTATGTTTTGCTTTGATAGGAACCTCCCAACCCCCATCGCTTTTCTTCTGTTTAAGTCCAATAGTGATGAGTCACTGACACCCATTGATTTGAAAGTAAGGACTTTCTAGGTCAGAGATTTTTTTTTTTTAATATTACTATACATTTCCCTTTATTCGGTGCCTTTAGTGGGCTCATATGTAGAGGTCTATATTTCAAAGGATTCTTGATTTGAGAAAAAAAGAGATAATCTATGTTCACAGCACATCTGGTCTGTGCTAGGCACTTTATATACTGTTTTGTGTAATCCATAAGCACGTAGTATGCTTCACTCTGAAAAACAAGGAAATGGATACTCTGTTATGTTAACGTAACCCCCAAAGGGTTCACCTTGCCCTCTGCCTAGACAGAGCAGATTCATCAAGACAAGGGAATTGCGATAGAGAAAGAGCAATTCATGCAGGCTGTGCGAGAGACCGGAGTTTTATTATTTCTCAAATCAGTCTCCCTGAGCATTCAGGGAGCAGTTTTTAAGGATAACTTGGTGGGTGGGAGAAAGCCAGTGAGCCAGGAGTGCTGACTGGTCAGAGATGAAATCATAGGGAGTCAGAGCTGTCTTCTTGTGCTGAGTCACTTTCTGGGTGTGAGCCACAAGCTCAGATGAGACAATTTATTGATCTGGGTGGTGTCAGCTGATTGATCAAGTGCAGGGTCTGAAAAATACCTCAAGCACTGATCTTAGGAGCAGTTTAGGGAGGGTCAGAATCTTGTAGCCTCCAGCGGTACGACTCCTAAACCATAATTTCTAATCTTGTGGCTAATGATAGTCCTACAAAGGCAATCTAGTCCCCAGGCAAGAAGGAGGTCTGCTTTGGGAAAGGGCTGTTACAGTCTTTGTTTAAACAATCAACTGAGCTTCGAGGGGGGGCAGGGTGGTTCACGCCTATAATCCCAGCACTTTGGGAGGCGGAGGCGGGCGGATCAGGAGGTCAGGAGATCGAGACCATCCTGGCTAACACAGTGAAACCCCGTCTCTACTAAAAACACAAAAAAATTAGCCGGTCATGGTTGCGGGCGCCTGTAGTCAGAGCTACTGGGGAGGCTGAGGCAGGAGAATGGCGTGAACCCGGGAGGTGGAGCTTGCAGTGAGCTGAGATCGCTCCACTGCACTCCAGCCTGGGCGACAGAGCGAGACTCCGCCTAAGGAGAAAAAAAAAAAAAATGTTTCTCCCAAAGTTAGTTTAGTCTACGGCAAGGAATGAACAATTGGAGGTTAGAAGCAAGGTGGAATCAGTTAAGTTAGATCTCTTTTGCTGTCTCAGTCATAATTTTGCAAAGGCAGTGTCAAAGTGGCGGAACTGAGACTAGAACCAAAGTCTGCCTCTTCACATAATCCCTGATTTTTCTACTCCACTATACTTCCTCTACATCTTCACAGTCCTTGCCTTTGCCAAGGTCCAATGCTGTGGCATTGGCCAGGTCACTACCTCTTGGCATTCTTCTGAAAAATGTGGTACTTAGAACCCTGAAATCCATGCCAGTTCAAACATTCTAAGAGTCTTTAAGATATTGACCAGGTGCAGTGGTTATTTGTATTTGTACGTTATTTTATTTATTTGTGTCAGGGGCTCTCAGGGCCTGGCCACTGAAAATTAAAATACGAATATTCATAAGCCATGCTTGATACTACCAGGACTGTTCCGTTTCAAACACTGATTATTGCTCCATTTTTCAGAGACTTGTTCATTTGTTTGGATATTTAGAAATATTTTTCACAAGCAGAGAGGTCTCAGATAATCTGTGTTTAGTTGGAAATGGATTTAGGGTTTCTATCTGACTGTGGACTTTCCTATTCTATTGCCAGGCCAGAATGTCTTGGGAAAATTTTAGGGAATTCTTCTAGACGTAACTACTCCACTAAAGAGAACAGAGAAGGATTTGGGGCTTCTATCCTTCTCTTTCATTCTTTGGAAGGAAAAAGGAATTGGTAAGCAGCTGAAAAAAAAGCAGTATACTATCCCAATACCTGTAGTTTCATTACTGTATTTATAAATTGTTCCACCTTAACTTATAAAAGGTGCTCATGCATTCTCAATCTAGGTGACATTTCTGGTAATTTCAAGATAAGTTATTTTTGTTGGGGATGTTCTTTCATATAGCATTAAAATATAATTTTTCCAGATGCCATTACTACTTTAAAAGCACTTTAAGCTCAATTCTGTTTTCCTTCTTGGAGGAGAAAGAACCCAACTTTCAAAAGGTACCAGTGTGACAGAAATCTTGCGACTGTTGGTGCAAAGAGCTTAATTCGCAAAAGCAAAAGCACAAGAACTCTCTGATCAACTCCATTCCTTTTGGTCTATTAGTCCACATTTTTTAAAATACCCATTATGAAAATCGAAGTAGAAAATGTGATCATTGCCAATTTCTCTTTGATAAGGTAGTGGAGAAATTTTAAAAGGCAAAAGGCAAAGAAGTGAAAATTAATATAGGACAAAGGAATGCAAAGATTGTTTCTTAAAGTTCTATTAATAATAATCCTAGTCTGTTGAGGTTGAAAGAGATAAAGTATCAGGCTTTGTATAGAATTTTGCTTTGCAGTTACATTTCTGTAGTTGAAATTAGAAACCAAGACTCAGTGTTCAAATTATGAGGGCAATTTAGCTCAAAATGTATCTGAATCAAAACTTTTTGCTAAATACTTATCAGTTAGATTCTAACAGAATGATGATTTTGTTTACTAAAAATCTCTTCTTTCTAGGTAAAACTGAGACAGCTGTTGAGACAACCATGGTTAATTAACCCCCTAATCATCTATTGAATTGAAATTAGGATTTAATTTGGTCAAAATAGAAGAGAAATTGAATAGGCTATCTTTATTTAAATTAGCCCCCAAATAATTCTGCAACACAGAGCAACACCCGATTCTGAAGCTGTGACCACAAACTTGCAGCCCTGGAGGACGCTGGCCCGTGGAGCCCGCACGAGGATCTCGGTGCTGGCCTGTCCCTGGGCTGGGCTCTGCCCGCAGCAGAGCGTGTCCGATGATTGAGCTGTGCGGGTCTGTGGCTCCCCAGCCTCGAGTCGGCCCTCGGTTCTGTCCCGCCTCTGTTTTCTTGCTGAGGGTCTCCGGGAAGTGGTGCCTGGGATGAGGTTTTCACCCCGGGGTTGCTTGGCCAGCTGCCCAGGTGCTGGCTGCCTGAGCCCTGCCGCCGTCCTGGGTGGACGGGGCTGTCGCAGGGGACATCCCTGAGCACCTGCGGGAAGGCAGGTTTAGGAAGTGCCAGAGGTGAGTGGCTTCCTCCCAGACTTGATTTTCTGGAAAGTTCTGGGCCTCCTCTTTTTCCCTAAGGGAAGTTAGAAACTGAGTTTCTCTTGAGGGGAACGTCTTTGCAGCGTCTGTTGTTAGAATGTTTTCCAGGTGTGGAATAACCGGGGCCGTGTGTGTTTGGGAACATCCGTGTCCTGAGCGAATTCAGTAGGGAATGGAGAGAGGCCTCCTGTCAGCTTGG
>NW_016819912.1:0-1537 GCF_001698545.2 Rhinopithecus bieti
CCAGTCATTTTGGGTAAAAACTAAAATGAAATCTCTCACTTACGAGTCATGGTTTCAAAAGACCTTCCTTTGTCATTTACAAGTTAAACAAATATGAATATTACACTTTTTTTTTTTTTACCATTGATTCAGATTATAATTTATAGCTATAGTACCTGCCAGAACATCTCTTAGCTTCCTCTTAGCAACTCTTCCCCTTTTTTTTTTTTTTTTTTTTTTTGAGACGGAGTCTCGCTCTGCCGCCCAGGCTGGAGTGCAGTGGCTGGATCTCAGCTCACTGCAAGCTCCGCCTCCCGGGTTCACGCCATTTTCCTGCCTCAGCCTCCGGAGTAGCTGGGACTACAGGCGCCCACCACCTCGCCCGGCTAGTTTTTTGTATTTTTTAGTAGAGACGGGGTTTCACCGTGTTAGCCAGGATGGTCTCGATCTCCTGACCTCGTGATCCCCCCGTCTCGGCCTCCCAAAGTGCTGGGATTACAGGCTTGAGCCACCGCGCCCGGCCAACTCTTCCCTCTTCTAATCTATCTCCCTCTGTACTGTAGCCAGGGTGATATTTTCAAATTTGAGTATCTAATCAACTCAAGTTCCCTCTTGCTTAAAATATTTTAATGCCTTTGAATCCCTCAAAGAATCCACACAACTGTATCTGTTTTCGCCTACCACTCCAGTCTCATCTCACATCTCCCTCTCTTCTCTTGCCATATTGCTATCAGTTTCTATTTCCTCCAACCATTAGCTATCATCTGAAACCCTCCTCCTATGATATCCTTCTCCCTCCCTATTATATACACAAAACACTTTATCTTTCAGATAACTGCCTTGGGGTGAGGGGATCTATGCTGACTTCAGTTTATGTCAGTTTATTTTGTTATGGACTCTCAAAACAGGTTTTCTTTATTTTGAAGTTCTTATCTTGAATGTTATTTGTGTATTCAAAAGTGGAATTGTTTAATTGATGCCCATTTCATATACCAGCAAAGTTTCTTCACTGTGACATTACTAGCAATTGGGCTGAATAGTATTTTATTATGGAGGCTGTCTTGTGCACTGTAGTATGTTTAGCAGCATTTTAGCCTCTGTCCACTAGATTCTAGTACCACACTTCCCTCCACCACAACTAGAGTGTGACAACCATAAACGTCTCCAGATACATTCGCATATATTGCACCAGGGTATAGTTACCAAACCATTAACTCTATGAATGTAGTGACCTATTTTCTTGCTCATTATTTTATTCCTATGCCTAAGACAGTGCTGAGTTTTAGTGGGTACTTAATAAATATGTTTAAATGATAAATGTTGAGTCATGAAGTTTTTTTATAGCAGAATTTGAAAACATACCTTGTCAAAATGTGAGAGCCATGAAAATGCATCTAGCCATTTATTTCAAACGCTTTCAAAAAAAGCTTTCAAATGCTAAGAGAATTACGTATTATTGTCTATATGAAAAGGAAAATTTAATCTAACTATGCTTCAAGCATTTTTTCAAAAAGCAAAGCATTTAAAACACTGTGATGTAGGAATATGTGAAAAGTCT
>NW_016819912.1:5296-9002 GCF_001698545.2 Rhinopithecus bieti
AAAAAAAAAAAAAAAAAAAAAAAAAAAAAAAAAGGCCCAAACTCCCAGGATTATTAGGCAGTTCAAATGAGATAAATGTGAAGTCATCAATATGAAATACTATGTAGATATATAGAACTGTTATTAATTTGGGTTTAAGATTAATATGTAAAATAATACATTCATTTACAATATGCAAAAAGTAACTAGGAGACTTGATCTGTTCAGTAGCTCTAATTCTCAAAAATGTGTTGAAATTGAATTGCATATTTATACAGAAATCAGGTTAAAAGCCAATATTATTATACACATTGTTACCAACTTCTGATTTTAAATATTAGAAAACACTATACTAAATACTTATAATAGTTATTTTTTGCATTACTTTAAATATATAGTATATGTGGTAATTGGCTTGTTGACAGCATGTTGGCTTTTAACGTTTCCAAATTTAAGTTTTGTACTTCGTTTTGGTTTCTCTGTTTTACTTATTTTGTAATAATTTCTAGGGGAAGAAAAAGTCTCCAGTTTTGAGAGCTTGGCTTTCTCCTTTGATTTCTTCACTTTGTATATGAGAAAAGAACAGCATACGGAAATGCAGTATTTAATATTTTAGTAATCAATCAAAAGCAGTAAGTACTGCACAATCAGCATATTAAGAATGCACTTAGATATCTTATTGATCTCAGGAACATTAACACTACCAGCATTATGACTACATTCTGCTCTTGGATACATCTGCTATTCTCAGTGGCTCGATTTCATTAAGAGCGGTGTTCACATAGGCAAAGGCAAAACTACACTTAAAATGGACTCAGTAACTGCCTGGAAATTTATTTTAGGAATTTTATATTTTATTACATATGTGGGATATAGCATGCATACCCTATATTTCTTGGTAAAACCTTACTATTAAAAAAACAACAACAGATAACCTTTAAAATATGCATTTACTTCTACTGCTCCATTTGGAACTTGTCAAATTTGATTAATATTAACTGTTAACATAATAAAGTACACTGGCCTATATGGATCCTGTGGTGAAATTTCCAGTATCATATATGTATTAATTGTGAAGTTATTTGAGTTTGATACAAGTACGCACATAGGAATCCACTGGAAATATAAATACGAGTTAAGCATAACAATCCGGTGAATTCCCTTTGGAAACTGTCAATATAGGGAAAAAAAGAATTATTGGGTTCTGTTATAAAACTCATTTTGCAAAAGTTAGAAAATCAAATACCACATTTTCTCACTTACAACTGGGGCTAAATGATGGGAACATATGGACACATAGAAGAGAATACACACTGGGGCCTACTGGAGAGTGGAGGGTGGAAGGTGAGAGAGGATCAGAATAAATAACTAATGGGTACTAGGCTTAAAATCTGTCTGTGAAAATAATCTGCACAACAAATCTCCATAATACACATTTATCTATGTAACAAACCTGCACACATACCCCTGAACTTAAAATAAAAGTAAAACAAAACAGAAAAAACCACTTGTTTTGAAAACACAAATTTGTTTCAATGCAACTGTTACATTAGGAAACAATTTGAGAATGACACAAACTACTGGGTGAACTCAGAAATTGCATTCCGGTCAATGGAACAATGGAGTTGGACACAAAACACATACATTCACCTCAAGTATATATCATTTACCTCAGTTCACTCCCACCCACATCTGGCACTAAAACTACTTATTTCAGGTAGCCAACATTCTATCACTTCAAAATAACTAACAAGAGCAAACCCTCTGCATGCTCACTTCCACAAGCATTGAGACTTTTCAAGGTAAAGTGTCTTATTTGTTGTATTATTTATATACATCTTAACCATCTAACATGTATAAAACCATGATCCCATTTTCATTAGATCTTAGATATTTTATATGACACTGACAAAATTTTTTAAAAGTGTCTTTTGCTTAACTCCATTTTGCATAGACCTTGTGGCTTTTATTCTACAATTTCACATAGTGCAAAGAATTTTAGGAACACATATGTCATTTTATAGCAGAACTCAATATACCATAAAACTATATACAAATAATTTTGAGAACTTATATTGATCTGATAGAGACAATGATAATGTTACAAGATGATTAATAATCTATTATATGTATTTGGCATAACTTTATGCATGGAAATTATGCCAACTCTGGATTTTAGGAAAATATAGATATAAAACAATAAGGCAAAATAATTTCATTTCATTTTATGTGGTTAATATTTTTATCTTAATACTACTAAAACAACAACTGGAAACATTTAGTGTTTTAATTTCATGAAGATGTTAATGATATGGTCTATGTTATTAAACTTTTGAAGTAAATATGATTTCTCTTTTATATGATCACCAGAACCCCCACTGTCAATTTGCTCAGGAATTAAATATTCTTTTAGACACTACTGCACAAGTAAAAAATTGTACAAATAGAATTGCACACCCTACTGAGGCAAGACCTCTATTTTAGTAACCTTAGTAAAAATTAGAATATTTTGAAGGGAAATATAATGTACATCCAAAGTCATATTTAAAGCTGACAAATTAGGCTGGGCATGGTGGCTCACGCTTGTAATCCCAGCACTTGGGAGGCCAAGGCGGGAGGATCACTTGATGTCAGGAGTTCGTGACCAGCCTGGCCAACAGGGTGAAACCTCATCTCTACCAAAAATATAAAAATTAGGCAGGTGTGGTGGCATGCACCTGTAATCCTAGTTACTTAGGAGGCTGAGGCAGGAGAATCACTTGAATCTGGAAGGCAGAGGTTACAGTGAGCCGAGATCGTGCCACTGCACTCCAGCCTGGGTGACAGAGCAAGACTGCATCTCAAAAATAAAATAAAATAAAATAAAATAAATAGCTGACAAATTAAATAAAATTCATATTTATTTGTATGCTAAATCTATGGATGCTTCAACAATACAGTATTTTACAGCTTGGAACAAGATTATCACATATAAAAAAATCACTTATACTATAGAAACATGACTTAGTTTAGAAAACCGGAAAAGGTCAAAAATAGCAGCACATACCTATAATTCATGTATTTCATTAGAAACCTATGAAGACTGAATAAAGACATATGATATATATATAATATATAAAGAAAAAGCAAATAAAAAAGACTACTAACATTGTCTTAAAGTTAAAATTAGCAATATACTCAATACCATCTTTTTCAGAAATATTTTAAAAATCTGAAATGCAAATTAATGCGTATTGTCTTCCACTGCCTTAGCTTTTTCCCATTCACTAATACTTAGATTATTATTATACTTTAATTTCTAGGGTACATGTGCACAACGTACAGGTTTGTTACCTATGTATACATGTGCCACATCGGTGTGCTGCACCCATTAACTCGTCACTTACATTAGGTATATCTCCTAATGCTATCCTTCCCCTGTCCCTGCCCAGCCAGGGCCTGGTGTGTGATGTTCCCCTTCCTGTGTCCAAGTGTTCTCATTGTTCAATTCCCACCTATGAGTGAGAACATGCGGTGTTTGGTTTTGTATCCTTGAATAGTTTGCTCAGAATGATGGTTTCCAGCTGCATCCATGTCCCAACAAAGGACATGAACTCATCCTTTTATATGGCTACATAGTATTCCATGGTGTATATGTGCCACATTTTCTTAATCCAGTCTGTCACAGATGGACATTTGGGTTGATTCCAAGTCTTTGCTATTGTGAATAGTGCCGCAATAAACATAT
>NW_016819912.1:10221-19125 GCF_001698545.2 Rhinopithecus bieti
ACCAAGAGCAAATAAATCCCAAAGCTAGCAGAAGACAAGAAATAACCAAGATCAGAGCAGAACTGAAAGAGATAGACACACACACACACACACACACACACACACAGACACACACACAAAACCTTCAAAAAAATCAATGAATCCAGGAGCTGGTTTTTTGAAAAGATCAACAAAATTGATAGACCTCTAGCAAGACTAATAAAGAAGAAGAGAGAGAAGAATCAAATAAATGCAATAAAAAATGATAAGGGGAATATCACCACCAATCCCACAGAAGTGCAAACTACCATCAGAGAATACTATAAACACCTCTACGCAAATCAACTAGAAAATCTAGAAGAAATGGATAAATTCCTGGACACATACACCCTCCCAAGACTAAACCAGGAAGAAGTTGAATCCCTGAATAGACCAATAGCAGGCTCTGAAATGGAGTCAACAATAGCCTACCAACCAAAGAAAGTCCCAGACCAGATGGATTCACAGCCGAATTCTACTAGAGGTACAAAGAGGAGCTGGTACCATTCCTTCTGAAACTATTCCAATCAATAGAAAAAGAGGGAATCCTCCCTAACTCATTTTGTGAGGCCAGCATCATCCTCATACCAAAGCCTGGGAGAGACACAAGAAAAAAAAGAAAATTTTAGACTGATATCCCTGATGAATATCGATGCAAAAATCCTCAATAAAATACTGACAAACCGAATCTAACAGCACATCAAAAAGCTTATCCACCATGATCAAGTGGGCTTCATCCCTGGAATGCAAGGCTGGTTCAACATACGCAAATCAATAAACATAATCCAGCATATAAACAGAACCAAAGACAAAAACTTCATTAATACTTAGTTTTAAGAAATCAACATATACTTATTCTACTACTGGTAGGTAAAATAATTCAAGTTTCATTCTGTTTTCTAATGCTGGTTTAAGATAATATTTCAATGTTTGAGTGCAAAATTATTTACTCAGAAAATTCAGTGACAATTCAATTTCACTATAATCTACTTACATTTAGAAAACAAATTTAAAAAGATGCTTATCTTTCCTCTTTGCCTTAAGCACTACAGGAAAAATATTTTTGAAATTATTTAAAATGCAATTAAAAGTGATTTTTAAATTTAATTTGATTAGCAAAGTAAAATTCAATCACGTTTTAATTCTACAGATGAATATCAGAAAATCACAAAGCAGATAGCATTAGAAGTTAATTACATGAATTTTTTTTTACTTTTATTCATCTACCTAGGGATAAATTTACAGATGTATTTAGCTTCAAAAATCACTTATTCATTCTTTATTGACCACAATGTACATGCTAAGGTTAAAAACAATTGTACAAAGGCTTATCTGCCATCAGGATGTATATAGTTTATTTTTATTTTTTATTTTTTGTGCAAAATTAGTAGGTATTTATATTTTGGGGTTACATGAGATATTTTCATACAGGCATGCAATGCACCATAATTACATCAGGGTAAATGTGGTATCCATCACCTCAAGCATTTATCCTTTGTGTTACAAACAATTCAATTATACTTTTAGTTATTTTAAAATGTGCAATTATTTTGACTATAGTTTTCAAAATTTAATATCTCTTGAGATTTCCAAGCCTTTTAACCGCATATATTTTTCAGAGACCATTAGCATAGAAAATTTAATTGACTCTTTCTGTACTGCTTTAAATCATGCAGTGCCTCCTACTACCTATAAGACCATGTATGATCCCAGTATTCAATTTTGTCTTATGCCACACTCAAACACTGCACTTCAGCCATAACTACTTTTTGTAATATACCAGAATTCACCACGTGACTCGTGACTCGTGACTCAAGTGCTTTGCTCTGTTTCCTCTGTTAACATTCCTCTCTGAATCCTTTGCATGTCTGGTTCCTTATAACCTTTTCCCAGAATCTTCCATCATCTATGTTTGTTCTTCTTGTTCATTCTCATATTCATTCGTTCAGTCTCTACCTGTCTGCCTGCCTGTCTCTCTCTCACTCCCTCATTCGCTTTCTGCAGGCCTCTGTTTCAGCCTCTGAAAATCATCAAAAGCATGTGTGTTGCAGTGCACAAAAATTCACACTCTTTAAGGATTATATCAAAAATGGAAAATTCTGCATCATACATGATAAATATTTTCAACGTGGGTAGATAATTCCCAACCATTTTCTAAAGTGCCCCTGTCAATTTATATTTCTGCTAAGAGCTCCTGAAGCTTCACTTCTTAGTTATCACTTGGCATTAACAAACATTTTGAAGCAATTTTTGCTAATCTTATGAGAGTGAAGTGGTATTTTATTGTGACTTTAATTTATATTTTCCTGATTATTAACGAGGCTAAGCATCTTTTCAAAAGCTTTGAATTTCCTCACTGAAAAGTTCCATGTCAAGTATTTTACTCAATCTCTATAAGGCTTTTGATAGGGGCTCTTCACACAATCTGATACATGCTTCTACTCAGTCATATGCATTGGAAATATCTTCTTCTGCCCATTGATTGGTCTTTCCATTTTTTAATAGTGTCTGTTGATAAACAGAAGTTAATGATTTGAATGTAAATGCTATTTTTAAAATGTTTTCCCTTACGCTACTGTTTTAAAGTCTTGTTTAGCAAAGCACCTATCTTCAGGTCAGGAAGTTAATCTCGATACTCTTCTATCTATTTAATGTTTCTATCTTTCAGCTTTTAATCCATTTGGAATTATTTCCTTATATGGTATGATATGAAGATTCAGATTTCTATCCACATGGACAGGAATTTTCTCAGCACCATTTGAGAAAGAACATCCATTTTCTACTGTTCTTCAGCACTACTTCTGTCATAAATCAAGTACCATTTATGCCAGAATCTGGGTCTATGCTCTCTATTCTGCTCCATCAGTTTACTTATCTACTGTGCAAATAACGCACTCATCTTGATTACCATAGCTTTTTATATGCTAGGTTATATTACAGAAGAAGCTATTTCAGTTTTTCTTCAAGAATAACTTTGTTATTCACAGAGACAAATAGTACAGGTTCTCACTCATGCATGGAATCTAAATATGTCAAACCCATAGAAACAAATAACAGAGTAGTGGTTACTAGGCCCTGGGGATAGGGAAATACAGGGAGATGTTAGGCAAATGTACAAACTTTTGGTTACACAAGACAATTTCTAGAGACCTAATTTACTACTATATGACAATGATTATATTGCATAGTACCCTTGAAATTTGCTAAGAGAGTAGATCTTACATGATCTAAACATAATGAGAAAAAAATGGTAAATATGTGAAGTAATAGATATACTAATTAGCTTGATTGTGGTATTTTACAGTGTACATGTGTATCAAACCATCAAGTTGTATACCTTAAATATATATAATTTTAATTGTCAAAATACCTCAATAAAGTTGAAAGAAGAAAACATGAATCTTTTGTTTTCCTGGGCCATTTACAGTTCACTATGAATTTTAGAATTGACTAGCTGGATTCCAAAACAAAAAACGCAGAACACCTGTTAAAATTCTTATTTTGGTTTCTTTTGGTCAGCTTTTAAAGAAATCTTCTTTTTAATACTGACCATTTCAATCCACGAACAAAGTAAGTTTGTTTATATTTTAGTCTCTCAAGTTTTATTATTTCCACTGTGATGGTTGTGAGCAACTTTTATTGGATTTTCTCCTAGGTACTCGATAATTTTTATGCTACTTTATGTTGTATTGTTATTGTTATTTGTTCTACGTTATTTTTGAATTTCCCTTTTGATATCTTCTTCAAACCAATAATTGTTCAGGAACATGTTAATTTCAATATATTTGTGAATTTCCCAGAATTCCTCCTCTTACTGATTTCTAGCTTTATACCATTGCAGTTGGAAATTATACTTGATATGATTTCAACCTTTTAAATTTTGTTATGGCTTGTTTTGTAGCCTAATATATGGTCTTTCCTGGAGAATGTTCCATGTGCACTAGAAATATAAATCATATCTGATTTTAGGTTTACTTTATCAATATTTGTTTTAATATAAAATACATTAAATTTACCTGAGATGTAATTCATATACCATAAAATGATTCTTTTAAAATTTACAATTACGTGATTTTTAGTATACAGTAAGTCCTTACAATATCATTAATAGGTTCTGCAAAACCACAATTTTAATTGAAATGATGTGTAATAAAATCAATTTGGCCAGTCGCGGTGGCTCATGCCTGTAATCCCAGCACTTTGGGAGGCCAAGGTGGGTGGATCACTTGAGGTCAGGGGTTCGAGACCAGCCTGGCCAATATGGTGAAACTCTGTCTCTACTAAAAATGCAAACATTAGCTGGGCGTGGTGCAGACACCTATAATCCCAGCTAGTCAGGAGGCTGAGGCAGGACAAGCACTGGAACCTGGGAGGTGGAGGTGGAGGCTGCAGTGAGCCAAGATCATGCCATTGCACTCCAGCCTAGGCGGCAGAGTGAGACTCCTTCTCAAAAAAAAGAAAAAAATATTACCATAGGCTAACTGAAATACGTAAGAGTAAATTTCCTATGGCATATTTCTGGTCACAAAAACATCACCAAGCTTCCAAGTAAAGACCACATACTCTTCTAATATTAAAAATTAAAGTAAATGTGAGCTATACATATATTTAAGAAAGATTAATAAAGACAAGCAAGAAAATTATTTACCAAAGTTTTGGTGAATCATTAACAGTGGTTGTAGGGTAAATTCAGGCAGTGGTGCATTAAATGAAGGAATAAATGTTTGCAAACTGAATATTTTAAGGAGCACCTCTGACCATCACATAGTACAAAAACAAACAGTAACAAATAGGGTGGGCTGAATGCTCTCAAACTACATTGTTTATTGTTGTATGTTTGCATGATTATCATCTACTTCATAAGTTTCTTTTCAATAATTTTTTATTTTTTTTAAATTTTTAATTTATTATTAAAAAACTTTTTAAGTTCTTTTCATAGGGTAACGATGTGGGGCACAACGTGCAGGTTTTTTTTGTTTTACAATTGTATAGCTCTTGTGCCATGTTGGTGTGCGGCTGTCACCCATTCACTCGTTTCAGAACCCATCAACTCAATCATTTTTACATCAGGTATAACTGGCAAATGCCAATCCTTCCCCTCTCGCCCACGCTCCCATAATACGGTCCCCCAGTTGTGTGAATGTTTCCCCTTTCCCGAGTGCCAAGTGGATCTCATTGGTTTTCAACTTTCCAACGCTATGAAGGTGGCAGCTGAAAACATGTGGTGTTTGTTTTTCTGTTCCTTTGTGATTAATTTTTGCTTAACGAAATGATGGTTTCCACGCCTTTTGCATCCAAGTGTCGCCTACAAAGGGACAACAACGCTCATGCCTTTTTTTTTATGGCTTTGCATACAGTAATCTCCAATGGTGTATATGTGGTCCAGCAATTTTTCTTAATCCCAGTCTGTTTACTGAATGGACACCTGGTTATTGATTCCAAATCTTTGCCTACTGTTGAATAGTGGGCCGCAAATTACAACATGACATGTGCAGATGTTGTACTTTATAGCCACACATTGCATTTAATACCAACCTTTCGTGGGTCATTATCCGGCCAGTAACTGGGAAAGCTCGCTGGGTACATGGTGTTTTCTCTAGTTCCTACGAATGTCCCTTGAGGAAAAATCGTCATACTGTTTTTTTCCCACATGGTTGGAACTAGTTTCACAATGCTCAACGCCAGCAGCTCTGGTAAAAAAACAGTGTTTGGCCTATTCTCTCCCACCTCTCCACTTTTGTTTCCTGAACTTTTTTTAATGATGGCCATTCTAACTGTTAGTGAGACTTTTAATTTGCATTTCTCTGACGGCCAGTGATGACGAGCGTTTTTTCATGTGTCTGTTGGCTTTGTATTCATTTATTTTCCAACAGACTTATTTCAGTTCAGGGTGGTGGGTGGCTGGAGCTTATCCCAGCACCTTAGAGTACAAAGGCAGGAAGCAGCCATGGACAGGATGTCATTCCATCGCAGGATACATTTACACAAACTCACACTCACTCATACTGGGACAACTTAGACACACCAATTAACTTAACATTCACATCACTGGGATATGGGAGGACACTGGAGTATCTGAAGAAAACCCATGCAAGCGTGAGGAGAACATGCAAACTCCACACAGACAGTAGTCCCAGTAAGGAATCAATATTTTTCTCTCATCAATGTTATAGTTAAACAACATTGAATGAAATAACATTATTCAAGGACCTGCTATGTTCAAAAATTTGTGCAACAACCACAGCTAATTTCAGAATTGTTTTTATCACCGCCAGTAGAAGTTAAATGCCCATCAACATCCATTTCTCATGCCAACCCAAAGACTCTGGAAACCGTTAGTCTACCTTCAGTCTTTATAAAGCTTTCTATTCTGGAACTTTTATAAATCAGATTGCACAATATGTGGTCATTTGTGTCTGGCTTCTTTCACTCAGCATATGTTTTTAAAGATTCATCCACGTTGTAGCATGTATCACTACTTTACTTTCTATAGCTGAATAATATTCCATTATACATATATACCACTTTTTAATCCATTTACTAGTTGATATGCATCTGGATTTTTTCACTTTTTCGGCTATTATAAACAATGTTGCTATGAATACTCACATATAAATGTTTTGTGTATGTGGACATATATTGTCAATTCTCTTGAGTGGAACTGCTGGGTCACGTGGTAACCCTATGTTGAACTTTTGAGTTGTTTTAAACCGTTCCCCACAGCAGATGCACCATTTCAAATTTTCACCAGCAATATATGAGGTTTTAAATTTTTCCACATCCATGCCAGCACTTACAAAATGTGTGTCATTTTATTTTAGCCATTCTAGTGGGTGAGAAGCAGTAGCTCATTTTGGTTTTGATTTGAATTTCCCTAGTAAATAATGATGTTGAGTATATTTTAATGTGCCTATTGTCTATTTGTAGATCTTCTTTAGATAAGTATCTATTCAAAATTTTTTCTCATTTTTAATTGGGTTATTTGCCTCTATATTACTGAGTTGTGTCTTAGTCCATTTTGTACTCTTACAATAGAATAACCAAGACTGGTTAAATTATAAATAACAGTGTATTTTTTACAGTTCAGGAGCTGGAGAAGTCCAAAATCAAGGGGCTGGCATCTTAAGAGTTCCTCTTGCTGTGTCATCCCGTGTTAGAATGCAGAAGGGCAAGAGTGTGCAAGAATGAGAGAAAGCAAGAGAGAGTTTAACTTGCTTTTATAACAAACCCACTCTACAACAACAAACCCACTACCAGAATATAATGAATCTATTCATGAGGACAGAGCCCTCATAACCTAACCACCTCTTATAGCTCCCACCTCTTAACAATGTTGGATTGGGGATTAAGTTTCAAACACATGAACTTTGGGGGACACATTCAAACCACAGTATTTATGCCTGGCCCCCCAAATTTATGTCCTCATATGCAAAGTACATTCATTCCATTCCAACAGCCCTTGCTTTTGTTGTTGATTCTACAATAAAATAAATTACAGAATTGTTTCTCATATGCTGAATTAACTTTGCATTCCTGGGACAAATTCCACTTGTTCGTAGTCTATAATGCATTTTCATATGTTGACAGTTTCAGCTTGCTATTATTTCGGCAGGATGTCTGTAAAATTCTTCTATGTCCTTTATGTATGTATTTGTGTTTACCAGTTTTCATTATTCTGTCATTCAGATTTAAGTTATTGTCTGTTGTTCTTTCATTTCAGCCTGGAGGTTGAGTATCAGATTCCTATGATATGTATTGTAGGGCTGATGTATTAGCAAATAACTCTCTTGGCATCTCTCCATTTGGGAATGTCTTAATTTTTCCCTGTTTTTGGAGGGACTTTTTTCTGGATATAAATTTTTTGGTTGACTTTTTAAAAATTGTTAGCTCTTTGAGTATATCATCCCACGGTCTTCTGGTCTCCATGGTTTCTGATGACAAAATAGCTGTTAATCATATTGAAGACCCTTTTTATGTAAGTAGCTTGTCTCACTGATTTCAAGTATTTCAAAGGTTTGATTGTATGTTTATGTATAGATCTCTTTGAATTTATCTTACATGGGGTTTTCTAAGATTCTTAGATATGTAGATTAAATCCAATCTGAAAAGTTTTGTTTTTTAACTTCTAAGTTCTGGAGTGGATGTGCAGGTTTATTACATAGGGAAATGTATGCCATGGTGGTTTGCTGCACAGATCAACCCATCACCTAGGTGTTAAGCCCAGCATCCATTAACTATTCTTCCTGATGCTCTCCCCTATCCCCACACGCCCCCGACATGCCCCAGTGTGTGTTATTGTGTTGTTCCCTGCTCATGCGTCCGTGTGGTTTCATTGTTAAGCTCCCACTTATAAGTGAGAATATGCAGTGTTTGGCTTTCTGTTCCACATTAGCTTGCTAAGGATCACGACTTCCAGCTCCATCCACATCCCTGCAAAGGACATGATCTTGTTCTTTTCTATGACTGTATGGCATTCCATGGTATATATGTACCGCATTTTCTTTATCCAGTTTAGACTTTATCCAGTCTGTCACTGACAGGCATTTGGGTTGATTTTCAGCTATTACCCCTTCAAATATTTTTCTGTCCTTTTCTCCTTCTTGTCAGCATAGTTGATGTTGTCTCATAGGTCTCTGAGGGTCAGTTCATTTTTCTTCATTCTTTATTCTTGCTGTTGCTCAGACTGAATAATCTTAATTGATCTACAAATTGGCTGAGTTTCTTTTATCTACTCAAATCCGCTGTTGAGCACCGATAGTTAATATTTTTATGTCATTCATTGTACTTTTTCACTCCAGAATTCCTATTTGGTGTGTATATGTGTGTATGCATACACACGCACGTACACGTATATATACATACACACATATTATATATATATATATA
>NW_016819912.1:19782-25314 GCF_001698545.2 Rhinopithecus bieti
ACCTTGAGGTTCTGTGTCATGTGTGGCCACTGAAGTCCCTCCTCAGTTAACTTCTTAGTGGTCAGTTCATGATTGGACAAATATTTTGTTAAATATCTAGAGCAAAAAAAAAAAAAAAAAATTCAGTTTTCCTGAAGGACTCTGTACCCATATGAATACCTTCACTACTCATTCTAGCAATGTACAACTCTGCCTTAGCTTCACTTCCTGCATTTTCAGAACCTCAAGGTCAGCTAGAGGTTAGAGATTAGGGGCTGTTAAGCCTTTCCTGTGCATTTTAAACTCTGGACATGAGCATAGCCCTATGTTTGTGTGTGGCCGCTTAATTCCCAAGAAGATGTTGGATTTTTTCAAACCACCCGATGGCCATTCTTGTTCCCTGAATTTTACTTTCAATGTTTTTGATTAGCCTGCTGTTTTCATCAACTCTTATTCTCCCAACGAGTAACTGCAATAAGTAATTGCCTCTGACTGTTTTTGAGAAACATACATAGAAAAGCTGTTCACACTTCACGTGCTTTGAATGAAGACAGATTTATAAGTGGGGTCTTTGTTAGAACCATGATACAGGGAAAATTATAATAAGTATCTGAAACTATGGCTTTGAACGATCACCCTTTTTTGCCCCAAAGTTACTTATTTTAAAAGCTACTTTCAAACTGGGAGTGGGAAATTGTAATAGAGCAAGTTAAAACACCACAACGTTTATTACTCTTGCCAGTATTCAGTTGTTATTGAATAAACACTACCTAGATTGCTACATGCTTTTGCTTAATTTCCAGAGTTTTGAAAAATTGTATTCTGATGATTTTTGTCCATGTTCTCAATGCTTTTATGGAGAAGAGGATATATGTAGTTGCTTATTGACTATTTTGCTCAAGTTACTACCTAATTTTACTATATTGATGTTATCTTTTATCCATGTACTTTGCTAATCTTTTAAAATTGTTTTTCTGAAGATAATTTTGTTTTCATAGGAATACAATAATTCAATCTTCAAATAAAGACAGGCTATTCTTGTTGCAGTTCTGTACCTGTAATTTTTTTGCCTTACTGCAATGTCTAGAACAGAATCATTCAGAATATAGATAATGATAATGGGCATGTTCCTCCTGTTCCCAGCCACTATAAAACTTTGAGTATTGTCATAACCTCAAATTAAAAGATTTCCCTACTCATCCTAGATTGCTAGTATTTTTTGTTTGAGTCACTGATGAATTTTATAAAATTATTTTTCTGCATCTTATGAGGTGATTGTATGGTTGTATGTCTTAAATGTGTTAATATGGTGATTACCAAGAATTAAATACATCAGTCAAAAGCCATGAATGCCTAGTTATAAGAAGACAAGCTATGGCAAATAAAAAAGATCAGGAAGTAGTAATAAACATGCTTTTCTTTTCTTTTCAAAAAAAAATGAGTATTTGGACCACACAGTTTGCACAAACTGCTGAGAAGAACACAAAAGATAACACTGGTTCAATTTAATGAAGTTTTCTACTGTCAGCTCTAGCAGGTGCATGAAATTGAAGAATTACAAGAGATTTCTGGCAAGTTCTACATTTGTCATCTCCCTTAAAAGCTTTGGTGACTGGAAATCATGTCAATAACACTAAAATATTCAAATAAGCACCAACTATATGTATAGGCGAGGGTTGCAGAACATGTACACTGTTTTAAGGTTGCCTGGATTTAAAACCCAGATCTGCCATTTAATAGGTATGACTGTGGGCATCACACTTATTTTCCTGAGTCTCAGTTTCCTCTTCTGTTACTGTATTAACATTATCTTCACAGAACTCTTGTAAGGATTACAAGTATTATATATGTCAACTGCTTAATAAAGACCCTGGTAATAGAAAATGCTACACAAGTGTTAGTTATTATTACGTATTTTTTGACCACTTTAACAGTTCCACTTAGATGGGTTCTATCATTGTTACTACCTTTTATTTCTATAACTACCATAAATCTTCAGTCATATTTATTATTGCTATTTAGATTGCTAATGTAACACCCACCCCAATAAATCAGTACTAATATTGGGGAATTTGATCTTTTAATCACTGTCCCCAACTTTTACTACAAAGGACTATTAAAGGTGAATTAATGACAACTTGAGTCTATCATACATAGTATGGGATTTTTAATCTCATTAAATCTTTAAAGACTCATATTTCAATATTGCTTATGCTTAGCATTTCAGTAAAACTTAACTATAGGAGAGCTTCAAGAATAATGTTCTCTCTTATGAGTTTCATACTTGTACATATTCTTCTGTTGTTGTTTAGTGTCCCTTAGTTTAAACTTGAAGAACTTAAAAAAATGGTAACCATGTGAGGAGATGGATACCTTAATAGCTTAGCTAGAATAATCACTTTACTATGTATGACCATATCAAAATAACATGTACACCTTAAATTAATATATACTTTTCTTTAGAAACAAGTAAATAGTAAAAAATAAGATTTGTTTTGACATTATAACTGTTTCAGCATCCTTAGGGAGTTACTTTTCCACCCAGAAACCTCTGTGGCCAGTGGTGCCTTTGTCGGAATTTTGGTTGGGCCCACTGGGCTCATTCCACTCACTTGGCCTGGCAGACTGCACCTATCTTGTGCTACTGGCCTGTATCCCATGCCTGCCAAGGGTGAGCCAGGCCTGGAGTGGCAAGAGGTGTGTGAGTGAGTGTATGGTCCAGCTGCTGCACACAACGAGGCACACCAGTGGCTATGGTGTTGTGGGCAGCTGCAGGCACCAGCTCCATGCAAGGCTGTAGCTGAATCAGATTTACTACAAGTGGCTTCTAATGTGGGCACCCATATCTGGACAAAGGGAATGTGCTGGTACATGGAAGTTTGGAGACACCAGGAATTACAAAGCCCCAAAGAGGGTTCAGCGAGCCCTTAGGTCTGGGCTCCCCAAAGGGCCACAGCTCTTCTGTCTTTCTTGTCACCCACACCGTGGTGAGCAGTGTGTGTGTAGGGGTGTTTCATCCCTGTTTTTGTTACAGCTCTTTAGTTCCACTATTTGGTGGGTTCCACCATTTGTCCCGCATCCAGGAAGAATAAGGTACACCAACAACTGGAGGGTAAGCAAGGCAGAGAGGAGCTTCATTGAGTGACAGAACAGCTCTCTGGAGATCCGAAGTCGGTAACTCCTTTCAGCAGGCAGGTCATCCTGACAAGTACCCAGGTCTCAGTGTAGAGGAGATGCATAGTAGGTAGCTCCTTTCCACAGGCAGGTCATCCTGACAAGTCAAGCAGATCCTAAGTGGGTAGCTCCTTCCTGCAGCTGGTAGTCCTGACATCTGTGTGAGTGTGGCTGAGTCTGGGATTTTCGTGGGCTCAGAAGGGAGAATTTGAGTGCTAATTGGTCCATGGACTGCCATGGGTGGGTCCAAAAAAGGCACCATATGTTCTTACTCTGGGCCATAGACTCTACCTGGAACTGACACCGTGGCCTCCAGGCTTCAGGCCTTCCCTGGCTTGAAGGTGGGGCTTCGGGAGGGACATGTCCCTTTCCACCCAGGAACCTGTCTGCCTCCCACTGCCATCAACATGCCATCCGTGGCACCCATGCTGTTCATGCTGAGGGGTGCCTGCAGGCCTTCACTGAGCTGTCCTCAGCCCTCCCTGGCCCCTGTCTCCCTCCCATGCTCATTGGCACCTGAGGTCTAGTGGGGGCTGAGGCAGCAGGGTGCTGGCATGTCTGTGCTGCCCTGAGCATGTGCACACCCACCAGGTCATGACAGTGCCTAGGCTTGGCTACAATTCTGCTCCACACTGGAGTGGGCACCAGGAGTGGGGAGAGGCCAGGGAGGGGGAGCAGGCACTCCTGAACCTGCAGAGGTAGGGGGAGCTTCTTGGGCCCCTGAGAGTACAGGGATGCCCAGGTCTGGAGCCACAGCTGGGTGGCTGCAGCTGCACCCAGAAGTGCAGGGCTCCCACCTTGCCAACTTAGTAGGTGGGCTGGACTCCCACTTGTTTCTGGCCCCTCCCAGCTCCATGGAGCATGCAGCCCTGGCCATGCCTCCTTGGCTGTAGCTGGCATCCTCACAGCAGCCCCTCCAGACATGCCATCGCTGTCATCTTAATGATAATTTTATATTTCTTATTAAGTATTTCCAAGTTGTGAAGTAAGCTATCATCCAAACACTGCTATAAATTCTTCCAAAGGTAAGAAGTATCCCTTAGTAATCATAAAAAAATTAGTTCCAGTCATAAAGGAGAAAATAGAGGTGAACGTTCCATTGCATTAATGATTCAGAAATCACAGATGATATTCGGAATCATGCCAAGAAATCAAAGGACATTAGAAGCAACAATAAAGAAGATGAGGGATTTTAGAGGTGAGAGAATCACTTGGGGGTATAGGAGTC
The DNA here is from genome assembly GCF_001698545.2 of Rhinopithecus bieti. Lineage (NCBI taxonomy): Eukaryota > Metazoa > Chordata > Mammalia > Primates > Cercopithecidae > Rhinopithecus > Rhinopithecus bieti. Next base: position 24,164 of record NW_016819912.1, read on the forward strand.
AAGAGAAAACTTCCCATTCACCTTCTGGAGGTTTGCAAACAAATCAACTCATAAAAGGCAGATTAATAGGAGAAAGGGCATACAAATTTAGTTTAATGTGGAATTATAGGAGGATGATTACCCAATAACCCAATTAGGTATAGATGACTATATAGTCTTCTTAGGGGAATAAATAGATGAGAAAGTGTTGTTTATTTTAGGGGGTAGTAAAATGACTTTTATGGAAATTCAATGGGTTTGAATAACACATAATGGCCTCGAACAAAACCTGTCTGGCCCTTAGAGCAGACAGTGGTTTGTGACAAAACTCTGTACAGGTTTGTTGATAGCCTTTAGTCTTTCTTCCTGCAAAGAGTTCAGTTAATGAATGCTCAGGGAATGGACGAGAGGTCATTGTTTTATTCTTTGGTAGGTCCAGACTTTAGGCAGGTAAAATAACTTCAGAGGACAACTTCATCTTGTACTTTGGGTTGTACACAGGACTGAGAGACAGGAGGTAGAGAGGGTCGGGTGTCGGTGTCAGAGAGACCTTGAGGCTTCCTGTTCAGCTCAACATGTCAAAGTGTCATATTCGGGGCATTGCTTTCTGAGCCCCAAAAGGGGAAAGCTCCCCCTTGATTTTGAGTCACTACTTCATTTTAGTGGCTCATTTAATGGCAGCTCACAAGCTGCCATTAAGAGAATACATCTTCCCAGGTTTTATTCAACCTTCATGATATAAGACAGAACTGCTCAAAATGATAAATGACACCATAGTAAAGCCTGAAACATTGTTGGTTAATAGACAATATTAATTAATTCATTCATTTTTCCATTTGTCTTTCATTCAGAAAATATAGTTAAGTACCTGCTATGAAGTTGGTGTGGGAGATACAAGAAGAAAAGACAAGTGTGATACCTTTCCTCATGGAGAGTGGTAGACAAAAAACCAGCAAGCAAGCCACAAGTAGACGAAATAATTTTAGTAACTTTAGTGCTTTTAGTAAATGCTAATAATAAAATAGTAAGAGTCATATAATGAATGAAACTTAGAGCAGGTGTATTTTAAATAAGTTTGTAATGGAAGATTCACTGAGGAACTGACAGGAAAAGCATTTAAACTGAAATTTGAAAGATAAGCAATCAGTCGTAGGAAGGGCTGGTACATATTT
>NW_016819912.1:25903-45061 GCF_001698545.2 Rhinopithecus bieti
CAGATCTCTTATAACAGTAATCTTTATTTACCACAATTCTTAATTCTGCCTTTTATTCATTTTCTTGTCCAGGAGAATTCCCTCTCTAGAAATAATTTTCCCATGATATTTTATGAACAAAGCTTTGTCTTTGCATTTAGGGACTTCTGCAACTCATCTGTTTAGAGGTGATAAGTCTATCCATCCAAGAGAGAGTGTTGGGGTGCTCTTAATTTTCACATAGTATTGTTAATTTATCCATTACCCTATCCAGATCTATTAATTACCAGTCTCCTAGACTTGAAAAACTTCTCAACACAAACTTTAACTGGCTGCTCAGCACACTTTATGAGAATTGTATTTTTGAAGTATTGTGCATTAATCCCTCTATCTCAGCAAATTTTCCCCAAACTTTAAAAATCAAACTCTCATATTTATGACATGGAACTTGACCTTGCTGGCTATACTGCCTGATAGCGGCCCCTAGGACTCTTCAGAGGACCTTTATTTGTGTGAATCGAGTTGCAAGCCACAGCTCCATGTCACAAACATCCTTTCTTTCATCAAAAGAGATCTTAAAACAATATTACATTTCATGATTGGACCATTAAAAAATCTTATTCATCTACAGAATTGGACCTAATAAGTGGCATTTTGTTATGTTCCCCCATTGGTTTAATAAAAATACAGGATATATTCTTACAAAATAACCTATTACAATTTCCAGAGAGACAGTTTTGAGGATGTATTTATCTATAGGTTGGTGCAAAAGTAATTGCAGTTTTCGCCATTAAAAGTAATGGTAAAAATCGCAATAACTTTTGCACCACCCTAATACAATATTCCCCTTACTTGATCCCTAATGTACAAGGTTTAGAGGAAAAGTTTTCTATGCCCTTTAGGGGTAGACTATTCTATTCTCTTCAGTAATTCGGAGTTTCACACTGACTTAAAAATAAAAAATGAGTAGGGCTTAATGGTGCAGGCATGTAGTCCCAGCTACTCAGGAGGCTGAGGCAAGAGGATTGTTTGAGCCCAGGAGGTCAAGGATGCAATGAGCCATGATCATGCTACTGCACTCCATCCCCTGGGCAAGAGAGATAAGCCTTGTCTTAAACAAACAAACAAATGAAAACCACATTTACCCTGAATGTCAGCAGGGAGTGAGCCACGATAATAAATATCACTTTCCCCTTCAACGCTCACCTCTCTTGCCAATGATTTCTATTGGGCCAACAAAATTCAGAAGCCAGAGTACAGAGATAATTGCTTACAGAGTCCACAGAGATCAGTCTTCTAGGTATCAAGCAAGGTGGAGAAAGGTAGAGTATAAAACTAGATGGGTGAGAGGAAAATGTCTTGCACAGTAAATCAATTCTATTATCTGAGCAACAGTAGAAACAATAATTCCCTGACTTGCTTGGCTTACAAGGAAGTTTTAAGACTAAAATGATGTTTCAGATAATAATCTATAACTTCTAAAACATGTCACAATAAAGTGTCAAAATATCTGACTGTTTAGCAATTGAGAGAAAATATGCAAAACAAAATTAGTTTTCTTATTTTAAGTCTATTTTGTTCTAATGAAAAGCTTAAGAAACAGACATTTTGAAAATCATGGTACTGAAAACATTCCCTGTTATGAGATATTCAAATTGTTTTTAATTTTCATTTGTATAAATGAAACAAAGATGAATATCTTAGGTTTCTAACACTTGTTTCTGTGATATAAATTCTGGGGCTCTTGACGCTCCATTGTCAAATTGTTTTCATAAAACTTGCACCTATTCACACTCTTTATTTTATAATGGTAAACTGGTATCTGATTGCTATATTAGCAATTAATTTTCTTACTCATTACACACACACACATATATAAACATGCCTTTTGCATTTAATAATTAGTTTCTCAAAATTGTGTCACTCTTTATCAACTTTTAAACCATTTACCTAGAATATTTTATCTGCCACAATATTTATTATATATTTTCCTCAGTTTTATGTAGTAAAATTACAATTTTCTCTTTAATCCATCTGAAATTTATTTTGGTGTAAAGAAAAGGTCTAACAGGTCTAATATTTTACTGAGTAGCTTAACAAATTTCACAGCATTACTGAATACTGTTTCATTTTCTGACTAATCAGAGTTCTTATATCATTGAAAGATTTATGTTATCTTTAAATTACAGATAAAGAAAGAAGAGTTTTAATTTGTCTAGAAATCAGTTATAGTGCATTGTGATTTTTCTTGATTGGTTCTATATTTTCTGAGCCACTGAATATTCCAGGAAGTTCTGAGGCCATCACAAACGATTTGATTAATGTTTTGAGTTTTTCCCATTAAAATTTGGACATTGCTTCAATGTTTTCTAGTGTTAATGTTATGTCAACGTCTAAGACCTACTTGATTTTTGTCCTTAAGTACACAACTTTTGTTGGCTTCTTTGTTCTATTCAGATGTCTACAGAATTAATTTTTTAAGTACCAGGATAATTCTTTAAAAAACACATTTGAAACATTTTTTGTACCTCAATCTAATTTTCCTCTCTTCAGTTGTGGCTTTGTCTTTGGCAACCACAACTGTATAATACATTTTCCCTCTTTTTTTCCAAATTACATTCAGGTTTATATACTGATTTTTGCTTTGTTTCAAACAGATTCATTTCTTAATTCCATCCTCTACAGAGCCAGTGTTTTTGGTGTTATTTTTGTTATCAGCACACCTGGTGAAACTTTTAGTTTCCATATTAGGTTGTTAGATTCCTTGCAGTCTATGCTTAATTTCATTAAAGTTTATTTTACTCTCCATTTTTATTTTGCATGATTGTATTTAAAGTTCATCATCTGTAAATTACATTTTGAAAAGTATTCACAGTAGCAAAGTTTACATATCATTTGAGAATATATGCAAGTTATATCTTTTTTCTTCAGCTCTGACATTTTTGAAGTAAATATTTAAGACATGCTAGTTTTCTAAACTGTTGAGACTTTTCACAAATACCAGACTCTTTTCTCTATTCATACATCCCTATAAAACAATATATCTAGACACATTGTTTGTCAATCTTTAGATTGTTTCTCATGCCACTCACAGCCCAAAACGATTTTGATATAACCCTATTTTAATTTAAAACTGAAACGTAGGTTGATGTGCACATCTTCTGGAGAAATTCAGGGTGCAATCAGAGATTTATCATCTGATTTTGTGGGCCGCATGTGGTCCTGTCATGACAGTTCCCTAAAAGACAAAGATCCGTGGTTTTGCGTTGCACTGCAGATCTTTAGGAGTTCTTAGAGGTGCTCTGGTGCCTTCCAAGGAACAAGCAGGGGCCTTAATTAGTTTTGTTTTGGCAACCAGGCTTCCATTTCAACCACCTGTGTTCTCATTTATAAGTTTAAGTATTTGCTTTGTATATAGAATTAGATGCAAATGCAACAATGTCTCACAGAGCAGTGCTGCTTAACATCTGTGTCAGTCACCTGGTCAGCTTTTAAAATGTAGTTTCTCATCCTGTATCTCTGGCCTAAGGCCAGAATTTTGTAGTTCTAATAAACTACCAGGTGATGCTGATGCTACAGCTCTGTGGAACACACTTGAAGTAGCTAAGTAGTCTGAGAGCCTTCGAGTAATTTCAGCTATGCTATAACCAGTTGTTATGTATAAAATTTCTATTGTTTAAATGTGCCCTTCTGAAATTCAGGTTTCACCAATTTCATAGTATTAAGAGGTGGGGCCTTTAAGAGATGATTAGGCTATGATAGCTCCTCCCTTTTGAATGAGAATTAGGCTATTTATGAAGCTTTCAACTGTACCTTACTTTTTTGCCTGTTGCCATCAGAGAACAAAGTGTCTCTCCCTCTGGAGAATGCAGCAATAAGGTGCCATTTTAAAACACAGAGCAGCCCTCACCAAACAGAAACATGACATTGAACTTCACAGCCTCCAGAACTGTGACAAATAATTCTCCCTTCTTTATAAATTACCAACTCTCAGATATTATGTTACAGGAGCACAAAAAAAGTCTAAGACAAGAACATGATGCACTCTAGGATGCACTTTTCCCAGAGATCTCTATGTCTCTGTTAACAGTGCTTTCTGTAAGGAACTATATAGTTTTATAATGCATGGTGTTGCAAAACCTGCTCTTAAAATCCTATGATGTTCCTTACTAGTATCTGTCATTGTCTTGCCTTTTAATATTTTCTTGTGGTGATTTGTCATAGTTGTAGCTGTCTATGATCTCTTAACCAAACCTACTAAGTTTGAAGAACTTCATACATGAATTCTGCCCCTTCAAAATTGAAGAAAGTTACTTTGCATCTTTTAAACTCAAGTTAGTGATGTACATGTGTTAGACAACCCCACTCAGATGCAATGTAGCAAGATTCTTCTTCTAAAGGAAGTGAGGAAAAGAAGAGAAATAAAATAAAGATAGATAGTGAGAAGAGGTAGCAGATGCCACTCTCTGGTGAGGATGGTGCTTATAGAAACAGACATGGGAGATAGCCAAGAAGGACATGCCATCTACACATTAGCAAGTATTTAAAACAAACTACGTTCTACTTTGGAGGCGGAAAATTTTCTACTAAAACAGAAAGAAGCATAATTTGGAAATTGGTCCACAATGCATACCTTCCAAACCTGACCCTCTATTTTGCTTCTCCCACTTTTAAAATTCCTCTTAGTATTTACCTGAGATAATACAGAATATTTTAAATTAATTCCTTTACAATGAACATTAGCTAGCATAGTTTCTGTTGTGGGCAATTAACCATCCTGACTAATACAGTACTCCCTAAAACAAACACTTAATTTAAAAAAAAATTGTTCCCTGTATTAAACAATAACTAATAAGATAGAAAAAAATAAATTTTCCTTATGAGGCATACTAATATCATGAGAGAGGGAAGGACACTATGAATAGATTAAGACATTTTTCTCAATGCTTAGTTTTCCAAAGTCTGTACAAGATAATTAAAAATAAACATACAGAGCAACAGAAATCACTAATGGAAATAGGAAAGGAAAATAATTAGGTATATTTCCACATAAAAAATCATATGAGGTGAGTTTCATCTATCTGCCACATTAAANATTTCACCGTGTTAGCCAGGATGGTCTCAATCTCCTGACCACCTCAGCCTCCCAAAGTGCTGGGATTACAGGTGTGAGCCACCGCGCCCGGCCGGGCTGGTACATATTTCTAGCACCTACATCCTACAGGCCCAGAACTTGCATCAGTAGTGAATCATGGCATACTTTTCTGGAAATCCTGGAGGAAAACCCAGTATCTTTCACAACTTCCTGCTGCCTACTCCCACAAGCTAACGAGATGAAAATTTCTACCATTTGGGGTCCAGATCTCTTATAACAGTAATCTTTATTTACCACAATTCTTAATTCTGCCTTTTATTCATTTTCTTGTCCAGGAGAATTCCCTCTCTAGAAATAATTTTCCCATGATATTTTATGAACAAAGCTTTGTCTTTGCATTTAGGGACTTCTGCAACTCATCTGTTTAGAGGTGATAAGTCTATCCATCCAAGAGAGAGTGTTGGGGTGCTCTTAATTTTCACATAGTATTGTTAATTTATCCATTACCCTATCCAGATCTATTAATTACCAGTCTCCTAGACTTGAAAACTTCTCAACACAAACTTTAACTGGCTGCTCAGCACACTTTATGAGAATTGTATTTTGAAGTATTGTGCATTAATCCCTCTATCTCAGCAAATTTTCCCCAAACTTTAAAATCAAACTCTCATATTTATGACATGGAACTTGACCTTGCTGGCTATACTGCCTGATAGCGGCCCCTAGGACTCTTCAGAGGACCTTTATTTGTGTGAATCGAGTTGCAAGCCACAGCTCCATGTCACAAACATCCTTTCTTTCATCAAAAGAGATCTTAAAACAATATTACATTTCATGATTGGACCATTAAAAAATCTTATTCATCTACAGAATTGGACCTAATAAGTGGCATTTTGTTATGTTCCCCATTGGTTTAATAAAATACAGGATATATTCTTACAAAATAACCTATTACAATTTCCAGAGAGACAGTTTTGAGGATGTATTTATCTATAGGTTGGTGCAAAAGTAATTGCAGTTTTCGCCATTAAAAGTAATGGTAAAATCGCAATAACTTTTGCACCACCCTAATACAATATTCCCCTTACTTGATCCCTAATGTACAAGGTTTAGAGGAAAAGTTTTCTATGCCCTTTAGGGGTAGACTATTCTATTCTCTTCAGTAATTCGGAGTTTCACACTGACTTAAAATAAAAAATGAGTAGGGCTTAATGGTGCAGGCATGTAGTCCCAGCTACTCAGGAGGCTGAGGCAAGAGGATTGTTTGAGCCCAGGAGGTCAAGGATGCAATGAGCCATGATCATGCTACTGCACTCCATCCCCTGGGCAAGAGAGATAAGCCTTGTCTTAAACAAACAAACAAATGAAAACCACATTTACCCTGAATGTCAGCAGGGAGTGAGCCACGATAATAAATATCACTTTCCCCTTCAACGCTCACCTCTCTTGCCAATGATTTCTATTGGGCCAACAAAATTCAGAAGCCAGAGTACAGAGATAATTGCTTACAGAGTCCACAGAGATCAGTCTTCTAGGTATCAAGCAAGGTGGAGAAAGGTAGAGTATAAAACTAGATGGGTGAGAGGAAAATGTCTTGCACAGTAAATCAATTCTATTATCTGAGCAACAGTAGAAACAATAATTCCCTGACTTGCTTGGCTTACAAGGAAGTTTTAAGACTAAAATGATGTTTCAGATAATAATCTATAACTTCTAAAACATGTCACAATAAAGTGTCAAAATATCTGACTGTTTAGCAATTGAGAGAAAATATGCAAAACAAAATTAGTTTTCTTATTTTAAGTCTATTTTGTTCTAATGAAAAGCTTAAGAAACAGACATTTTGAAAATCATGGTACTGAAAACATTCCCTGTTATGAGATATTCAAATTGTTTTAATTTTCATTTGTATAAATGAAACAAAGATGAATATCTTAGGTTTCTAACACTTGTTTCTGTGATATAAATTCTGGGGCTCTTGACGCTCCATTGTCAAATTGTTTTCATAAAACTTGCACCTATTCACACTCTTTATTTTATAATGGTAAACTGGTATCTGATTGCTATATTAGCAATTAATTTTCTTACTCATTACACACACACACATATATAAACATGCCTTTTGCATTTAATAATTAGTTTCTCAAAATTGTGTCACTCTTTATCAACTTTTAAACCATTTACCTAGAATATTTTATCTGCCACAATATTTATTATATATTTTCCTCAGTTTTATGTAGTAAAATTACAATTTTCTCTTTAATCCATCTGAAATTTATTTTGGTGTAAAGAAAAGGTCTAACAGGTCTAATATTTTACTGAGTAGCTTAACAAATTTCACAGCATTACTGAATACTGTTTCATTTTCTGACTAATCAGAGTTCTTATATCATTGAAAGATTTATGTTATCTTTAAATTACAGATAAAGAAAGAAGAGTTTTAATTTGTCTAGAAATCAGTTATAGTGCATTGTGATTTTCTTGATTGGTTCTATATTTTCTGAGCCACTGAATATTCCAGGAAGTTCTGAGGCCATCACAAACGATTTGATTAATGTTTTGAGTTTTCCCATTAAAATTTGGACATTGCTTCAATGTTTTCTAGTGTTAATGTTATGTCAACGTCTAAGACCTACTTGATTTTGTCCTTAAGTACACAACTTTTGTTGGCTTCTTTGTTCTATTCAGATGTCTACAGAATTAATTTTTTAAGTACCAGGATAATTCTTTAAAAAACACATTTGAAACATTTTTTGTACCTCAATCTAATTTTCCTCTCTTCAGTTGTGGCTTTGTCTTTGGCAACCACAACTGTATAATACATTTTCCCTCTTTTTTTCCAAATTACATTCAGGTTTATATACTGATTTTGCTTTGTTTCAAACAGATTCATTTCTTAATTCCATCCTCTACAGAGCCAGTGTTTTGGTGTTATTTTGTTATCAGCACACCTGGTGAAACTTTTAGTTTCCATATTAGGTTGTTAGATTCCTTGCAGTCTATGCTTAATTTCATTAAAGTTTATTTTACTCTCCATTTTATTTTGCATGATTGTATTTAAAGTTCATCATCTGTAAATTACATTTTGAAAAGTATTCACAGTAGCAAAGTTTACATATCATTTGAGAATATATGCAAGTTATATCTTTTTTCTTCAGCTCTGACATTTTTGAAGTAAATATTTAAGACATGCTAGTTTTCTAAACTGTTGAGACTTTTTCACAAATACCAGACTCTTTTCTCTATTCATACATCCCTATAAAACAATATATCTAGACACATTGTTTGTCAATCTTTAGATTGTTTCTCATGCCACTCACAGCCCAAAACGATTTTGATATAACCCTATTTTAATTTAAAACTGAAACGTAGGTTGATGTGCACATCTTCTGGAGAAATTCAGGGTGCAATCAGAGATTTATCATCTGATTTTGTGGGCCGCATGTGGTCCTGTCATGACAGTTCCCTAAAAGACAAAGATCCGTGGTTTTTGCGTTGCACTGCAGATCTTTAGGAGTTCTTAGAGGTGCTCTGGTGCCTTCCAAGGAACAAGCAGGGGCCTTAATTAGTTTTGTTTTGGCAACCAGGCTTCCATTTCAACCACCTGTGTTCTCATTTATAAGTTTAAGTATTTGCTTTGTATATAGAATTAGATGCAAATGCAACAATGTCTCACAGAGCAGTGCTGCTTAACATCTGTGTCAGTCACCTGGTCAGCTTTTTAAAATGTAGTTTCTCATCCTGTATCTCTGGCCTAAGGCCAGAATTTTGTAGTTCTAATAAACTACCAGGTGATGCTGATGCTACAGCTCTGTGGAACACACTTGAAGTAGCTAAGTAGTCTGAGAGCCTTCGAGTAATTTCAGCTATGCTATAACCAGTTGTTATGTATAAAATTTCTATTGTTTAAATGTGCCCTTCTGAAATTCAGGTTTCACCAATTTCATAGTATTAAGAGGTGGGGCCTTTAAGAGATGATTAGGCTATGATAGCTCCTCCCTTTTGAATGAGAATTAGGCTATTTATGAAGCTTTCAACTGTACCTTACTTTTTTGCCTGTTGCCATCAGAGAACAAAGTGTCTCTCCCTCTGGAGAATGCAGCAATAAGGTGCCATTTTAAAAACACAGAGCAGCCCTCACCAAACAGAAACATGACATTGAACTTCACAGCCTCCAGAACTGTGACAAATAATTCTCCCTTCTTTATAAATTACCAACTCTCAGATATTATGTTACAGGAGCACAAAAAAAGTCTAAGACAAGAACATGATGCACTCTAGGATGCACTTTTCCCAGAGATCTCTATGTCTCTGTTAACAGTGCTTTCTGTAAGGAACTATATAGTTTTTATAATGCATGGTGTTGCAAAACCTGCTCTTAAAATCCTATGATGTTCCTTACTAGTATCTGTCATTGTCTTGCCTTTTAATATTTTCTTGTGGTGATTTGTCATAGTTGTAGCTGTCTATGATCTCTTAACCAAACCTACTAAGTTTGAAGAACTTCATACATGAATTCTGCCCCTTCAAAATTGAAGAAAGTTACTTTGCATCTTTTAAACTCAAGTTAGTGATGTACATGTGTTAGACAACCCCACTCAGATGCAATGTAGCAAGATTCTTCTTCTAAAGGAAGTGAGGAAAAGAAGAGAAATAAAATAAAGATAGATAGTGAGAAGAGGTAGCAGATGCCACTCTCTGGTGAGGATGGTGCTTATAGAAACAGACATGGGAGATAGCCAAGAAGGACATGCCATCTACACATTAGCAAGTATTTAAAAACAAACTACGTTCTACTTTGGAGGCGGAAAATTTTCTACTAAAACAGAAAGAAGCATAATTTGGAAATTGGTCCACAATGCATACCTTCCAAACCTGACCCTCTATTTTGCTTCTCCCACTTTTAAAAATTCCTCTTAGTATTTACCTGAGATAATACAGAATATTTTAAATTAATTCCTTTACAATGAACATTAGCTAGCATAGTTTCTGTTGTGGGCAATTAACCATCCTGACTAATACAGTACTCCCTAAAACAAACACTTAATTTAAAAAAAAATTGTTCCCTGTATTAAACAATAACTAATAAGATAGAAAAAAATAAATTTTTCCTTATGAGGCATACTAATATCATGAGAGAGGGAAGGACACTATGAATAGATTAAGACATTTTTCTCAATGCTTAGTTTTCCAAAGTCTGTACAAGATAATTAAAAATAAACATACAGAGCAACAGAAATCACTAATGGAAATAGGAAAGGAAAATAATTAGGTATATTTCCACATAAAAAATCATATGAGGTGAGTTTCATCTATCTGCCACATTATAATGCACATTTGGTGTTAAGGTCACTAAGTCCAGGAAGTACAACAACTTTCTTTTTTTCCAATAGTATTGATGAAGTCTTCACTTTCAGTTCTGATCTGCTTCTCTTAAACTGGCAAAAAACAAAATGCTGTAAATATGTCTATGCTACCCAAAGCAATTTATAGATTTAATGTAATCCCTATCCAAATACCAAGGACATTCTTCATAGAAATAGAAAAAAAAACCTATCCTAAAATTTACATGGTACTACAAAAGATCCACAATAGTCAAAGTCATCCTGAGCAAAATGAACAAAACTGAAGGAATCACATTACCTGATTTCAAATTATACTACAGTGCTATAGTAATCAAAACAGTAAGTTACTGTCAAAAAAACAGACACATAGATGACTAGAAAACAATAGAGAGCTGATACATAAATCCATGCATCTACAGTGAACTCACTTTTGACAAAAGTGCCAGGAATATACAATAGAAAAACAACAGTCTCTCAACTGTTGCTGAAAAACTGGAAATCATTATGCAGAATAATGAAACTAGCCCCTATCTCTTACCATACACTAAAATCAAATTAAAATGGATTAAAAATTTAAATCTAAGATCTCAAACAATGAAACTACTACAAGAAAACATTGGGGAAACTCTCCAGGATGTTGACATGGGCAAACTTTTTTTGAGTAATACCACACATGCACGGGCAACCAAAGCAAAACGGACAAACTGGATCACATCAAGTTAAAAGCCTCTGCACAGCAAAAGAAACAATCAACAAAGGGATGAGGCAGTCCACAGAATGGGAGAAAATCTTTGCAAACTAGAAGGGATTAATAATCGGAATACATAAGAAGCTCAAACAACTCTGTAAGAAATAATCTAATAATCTAATTTAAGAATGGGCAAAAGATTTAAATAGATATTTCTCAAAAGAAGACATACGGATGGCAAACAGGCATATGAAAAGGTACTCAACATCATTAATCATCAGAAAAATGCAAATCAAAACTCCAATGAGATATCACCTCACCCCAGTTAAAATGGCTTATATCCGAGAGACAATAGCAAATGCTGGCAAGGTGATGGAGAAAAGGGAACCCCCCTATGCTCTTGGTGAAAATGCAGATTAGTACAATCTCTATGGAGAACAGGTAGAAGGTTCTTCAACAAACTAAAAACAGAGCTACCATTTGATCCCTGATTCCCACTGCTAGGCATATACCCCAAAAAAGAAAATGCGTATATTGAAGAGATATCTGCACTCCCATGTTTGTTGCAGCACTGTTCACAATAGCCAAGATTGGATTTAACACAAGTGCCCATAAATAAAGTGTGGTACTTATATACAATGAAATATTATTCAGCCATGAAAAAGAATGAGATACTGTCATTTGCAACAACATGGATAGAACAAGAGGACATTATGTGAAATGAAATAAGCCAGGCACAGAAAAACAAACATCGCATGTTCTCATTTGTGGGATCTAAAAATCAAAACAACTGAACTCATACACATAGAAGAAGGATGGTTATCAGAGGCTTGGGACAGTAGTGGGGTGGTAGGTATGAAGTGGGGATGGTTAATGGGTACAAAAATTATTTAGGAAGAATGATTAAGACCCAGTATTTAGTATTTTATAGCACAACAGGGTAACTATAGTCAATAATTTCATTGTACATTTAAAAATAACTAAAATAACTGAATTGTTTTGTAACTAAAGGGATAAATGCTTGAGGAGATTGATGCCCCATTCTCCTTAAGGCGATTGTTACACATTGCATGCTGTGTCTGTATCAAAATATCTCATGTACTGCATAAACGTATACACATACTATGTATCCATAAAAACTAAAATTGAAAAGAAATTAGAGAGGGCATTTTTCATGTCTTCATATTTTCTTGAAATTTTATTATCATTAGCCAGAAATCAAAAGAATAAAGAAAATGGTAGAAACATTTCTAAAATAATAAGCAATGATAAATGAAATGTAAAGAAATAAAAGTTACTTATTATAGTCATACTTTACTCATCTTAGGTACAATTTGTTTTCCTTAAATCATGTATGAGAAATTAAGGTGAAAAGAAATTACAAAGACATATCTATTCTTCCTTTTCAAGGTAGTAATGAGAGGTGACAATGTGCTAGCAGCCCTCGCTCTCGGCGCCTCCTTGGCCTTGGCATCCACTCTGGAGGCCCTTGAGGAACCCTTCAGCCCGCCAAGGCACTGTAGGAGCCCCTCTCTGGGCTGGCCGAGGCCGGAGCCAGCTCCCTCTGCTTGCGGGGAGGTGTGGAGGGAGAGGTGCAGGCGGGAACCAGGACTGTGCACAGTGCTCACGGGCCAGCGCGAGTTCCAGGTGGGTGCAGGCTTGGCAGCCCCACACTCGGAGCAGCCAGCCGGGGCTGCCAGCCCCAGGCAGTGAGGGGCTTAGCACCTGAGCCAGCAGCTGCGGAGGGTGTGCCAGGTTCCCCGGCACTGCCCGCGCTGCACTGGAATTCCCGCCAGACCTCAGCCGCCTCCCCACCGGGCAGGGCTCGGGACCTGCAGACTGCCATGCACGAGCCCCCCTCCCCCACCATGGGCTCCCAGACCCAAGGAGCCTCCGCAACGGGCACCGCCCGGTGCTCGGCGGGTCCCAGTCGCATCAACCACCCAAGGGCTGAGGAGTGCGGGGGTGCGGTGTGGGACTGAGGGGCAGCTCCACCCGTGGCCGTGGCACAGCATCCACTAGGTGAAGCCAGCTGGGCTCCTGAGAGTTGGGTGGGGACTTAGAGGACTTTTATGTCTAGCTGGAGGATTGTAAATGCACCAATCAACACTTTGTGTCTAGCTCAAGGATTGTAAATGCACCAATAAGCACCCTGTGTCTAGCTCAAGGTTTGTAAACGCACCAATCAGTGTTCTGTGTCTAACTAATCTAGTGGGGACTTGGAAAACTTTTGTGTCTAGCTAAAGGATTGTAAATGCACCAATCAGCACTCTGTGTTTAGCTCAGAGATTGTAAACACACCAATCAGCACCCTGTCAAAACAGACCAATCAGCTCTCCGTAAAACGGACCAATCAGCTCTCTGTAAAATGGACCAATCAGCAGGATGTGGTTGGGGCCAGATAAGGGAATAAAAGCAGGCTGCCTGAGCCAGCAGCAGCAACCTGTTGGGGTCCCCTTCCACACTGTGGAAGCTTTGTTCTTTCACTCTTTGCAATAAATCGTGATGCTGCTCACTCTTTGGGTCCACACTGCCTTTATGAGCTGTAACATTCACCAGGAAGGCCTGCAGCTTCACTCCTGAGGCCAGTGAGACCACGAACACACTGGGAGGAATGAACAACTCCAGACAGGAGGAACGAACAACTCCAGACGCGCCACCTTAATAGATGTAACACTTGCCGCGAAGGTGTGCAGCTTCACTCCTGAAGCCAGCAAGACCACAAACCCACTGGAAGGAATGAACATCTCCAGACGTGCTGCCTTTAGGAGCTGTAACACTCACCGCGAGGGTCTGCAGCTTCACTCCTGAAGCCAGTGAGACCACCAACCCACCAGGAGGAAGAAACTCCAGACACATCTGAACATCTGAAGGAACAAACTCCGAACACACCATCTTTAAGAACTGTAACACTTACCGTGAGGGTCCATGGCTTCATTCTTGAAGTCAGCGAGACCAAGAAGCCACCAATTCCAGACACAGTAATTGGTTATTAAAATCTTCTCTAAATCCCTGAACTCTATTAGGCATCTAAGAAAGATATTATTTAGAGCAAAAATTTACTAAGGATGTCACCTTTGTGAGAATTATTTCTAATCTAAAGCTGACACATAACTGGACATTTCTCAAACTAGAAGAAATTACAGGAAAATATTTATCCATCTATGCATATCTGTTAGTTTCTTCAAGTTAACTAAGATTTTAAAATTTAACAAAATTTCACTTTCCATACTCTATTATATTTTATATCTTCCGAAGTACACAATCTACAATCTGTTTAATTATTCTAGAAGTGTCTTAGTACTTTGATAAATAAGAAACATGCAAAATATGTAATTTCATAATTACACTTACATATCACATTTTATATTCTTATCTTTGACGACTACTTTTAAGAGGTACTTCATTGATAATATTCCCTAATGGCACTGTATGACATACATGGCAACACTATTTCCTCTCTGAATTCTGTTCATTGATGACTTAAGAAAAGTTTGTGCTTAGTACACGTATTACATAAATAATCCCTCTTAAGATCTCTCTTGATATTATTTGCACAAGACACACATGAAATTCCATCTTCAGTTTAAAGACAAAGTTCTGTGTTCAGAAACATTCTTACCTAATTTAAGAAACTATATTCAAGGGGAAAAGTATGGGGTATTTTTCTCAACTGAGGTCAAAGTTTAGTCTTTGACTATCTAGAAATAGGACAGAAACGTCAACCACCAGAAAGAAAGAAAATGTTCACAGGGAGAACTCAGAGTGACATATTATTTCATCTTATGGACATTTGAATGGATGTTTTTGTCTTCACGTCTTTAAAAGCACTCACACTTAAAAGAACGAGAGCACACTTCCTACTTCTTGGATATTTGATTTCTACTAGGATGCTGAGTAACAAGTGGAGGCTCAATAAATGCTCACAAAACGGGCAGAAAAAGCTTTATGGCTTCATGAAACTGTAATAAAGAGGCTTCTTGGTCACTGAAAGGCAAATAAATCTAGATCTAAAAAGTACAGATATGTTTCCCCAAGAAGAAATCTGTCAATTCTTATAGAATGAGACATTAACTATAAGTACGCTCTTACTTTTTACTGTTACTTAAGTGGTAGAAACAGACTATGAAATGGTACATCTAAAAGTTTTCTAAGAATCTTTTATTAAAGAATTTCTACTAGTAGTTTAATAAGCTTATTTTAATTCATTAAAAGTATAATGTAAGTAAAACATAAAGCAAACAAATCAGGGTTTTGAATTTGTAAAGGATTAGTCTAATAATGGATAAAATTTTCTATTTCTAACATCTATACTTTTAACTTCAAATTGTAAAACTATAAATTAACTAAATGTTATTTCTCCCTGAAGTCTTTGTTTCCAATTAGGTAAGAATTTTCTATTTTTTCTTTCTCATTTTACATTGTAACTTAAATGACATGTCATATTCTCTCTTGTAATATTGCCAGTTTTGTATTAATGTTATTCTGCTACTAAATGATCAGCTCCATGAAGGCATGTTATAGATCTCATTATCTGTCACAAGTTTTTATCACCTGTTTGCGATACATTCCATCTATACCCATGATTCTTCACCCCTCCCTGTATCTACACCCATTGCTATGTAACTCTGCATTTCCTTCCAGTCATAGTTAAGGTAACAGGCCCTGACAATTGACATTGAGCTTAACTATAAGACTTGCTTTAACCAATGGGGAATTAGCAGACATGGTGCAAGTGGAGGTTTAAAACAGACTTACATGTGGGCTTTGCTCTCTCTTGTACCTCTACCATTAACACAAAAACATTCTCAGGTTTGTTTGCTGAAGGATGAGGGGTGTGTGGAACACAGCTGGGTAATCCAAATCATCAAGGTCAGCCTAGTTCAAATGGTAATCAGCTGACCCTAAGACATGTGAAGATGTTCAGCCAATCCCTACCTAGAAGAACTAAATACTGAAGAAAAATGAGAACTTTACGTTTGGAGTTACTGAGTTTTGGGATGGTTTTTATAAAGTCCTAGGTAATAGATCTACAGTAGAATACTATATCTATTGGTATAATATATTGTAAACAATATGTGCTCCAAAAATGTGGAATTAAAATACTTTATTTTGAAAATTTATCTTCACAGACAACAAGGATAGTATAACTAAAACATAGCCACCATACTGAATGAAAAATTTGCATCTGAATATGTTTTCTTTGATCAGTTTCCAGTACTATATAATATAGTGCAGCTCAAGCACATTCAACTATAGGGATATCCAAATGACCCAATAAGACCAGAGTACTCCAACACTTTGGATATGCTGACTGATTTGTGTGTGAGTATGTAACCCACTAAGGGCCATATAAATTTTTTCTTTAAATTTCCTTTTCATTTTGGAGGTTTCAAGAAAAGGGAGAAGTATAACATATAGATTCTTACAGTAATTATTTTTCTCTCTTCAAGGGAAATTCACCAATAAATCAGAGATACAAAGTATGCTCTCAGAAAGCTGTTTAGTCACTTAACAATATTAGCACAAATATGACTATAGTACAAGAGAGAATATGATGTGTCATAGTGTTACAAGGCACAATGGGAAGAAGTAGGAGAAAATTGCAACGTACAAAGATAATCAGTGGGAGTCGAGATAAGAGACAAACAGAGAAAAAGACTTGTTATATTATTTGAGGCACTATACAGAGCCTTGCCTGAATTCTGTTTTAAGTTTTTAGGCTAATACCTCTTTTATATTTTTTATGAGCTAGCTAGTAAGTGGTAAGTATTACTGAATAAAATGGATGATTTTCATTAAAATCAACATAGCTCATAGTCTCTATTCTTTGTACCACAGACAGTTGACAGTATATTATATGCCAGACTATAGTGCAAAGGGCTAGTCTCCAGTCAAAGTTTCAAATTCAATCTCTCATTTCCACAAGAAGAGATAAATAGGGAACAAATAAATTTTGATTTAAAAGAATAAGTTGGGAAAAGTAAAAAGCCCAGAGTTCAGTCCCAGGGTAATAAAACATACAGACTGATGCAGGGACCAGTAAAGCATGTGGGAAATAATTCAACACGGTGACTTTACAACCTTGTTATACATGAAAACATTATAAATCCCATAAGATAACTAAGAAAGAATGCAAGGTTAAATATTTTAAAGGCTTCATTTTTGTACAAGAGAATATGATAATTGTAGGCTGTTCAATGGGAGAAAAAATAAAATATAACTTGATGTGTGCTACATATTAAAACATAAATATAATATTGGATCTCAGCACTCAGATCTTTATTTCTAATACCATGCCCCTATAAAATACACCAAGGACTCTGGGAGACATTGCTCATTCTAGTAGGGCTGGAGTGGGGAATATGAGTCTGGAGATATATGGTAAGTTAGTGCCCCACACATACACACATAGATATGGGTATGTCAAAAGGACACAGGACCCAATGGGCAAAAGTCTTGAATAATTTGTGAAGCAAAATAAAAAATGTATTAGATTATAAACATAAAGAAAATATTCATGTCATGATATAAATTATTGAATACAAGGAGAGTAGACAATATCTCATGCAGAATAATTCCAAATAATTTATGTAGATATTTTATGTTCAAAAAGGTAGAGCATAGCTCTTCATTCCTTAAGAGTGGGCTGTCCATTGTGACTTCCTTCCAAGGAGGGCAATATGGAAAGGATATAAAAAATATAACTTTACATTGGAAAAACCTGACAAGCACTATTTCCACCAGGTGACTAAGGGCAATGTCAACAGTGACAAGTCATGCTTGATAGCATGTACTCTTCATATGATGTCATAAAAATGACACTTTACTGGTGATATCACCCATAAAACCCTAATTATGAAGAAAAGTAAGACCAATTTCAATTGAGAAACATCCACAAAATACCTAACCAGTATTTCTCAAAACTCTCAAGTGAATAAAAAATAAGAAGGGTCTAAAATTGTCACAGCCAAGAGAAATCTAAAGAGATATGACAACTAAATGTAATATGGTATCCTGTATGAAATCCTGGAAAAGAAAAGATAGTAGGGAAAAGCTGAGAAAACATGGAGTATGAATGTTAGTTGATCATTATGTATTAATATTGGCTCACTATTTGTTACAAATGTACCATACTGGTATGTTAAAAGGGGAAATTTGGTATGAGGTTTATGGGAACTCCTTGTACTATCTTTATAACTTTTCTGTAAATCTAAAATTGTTCTCTCCTCTCTCTCTATATATATAAATTATATATATGTATACATATATGCATATATATGTATATAGCTATCTCTCTCTCTCTCTCTCTCACACACACACACACACATATATATATATATATTCATATATATGAATGATACCAAAAAAACCCAGAAGAATGCATGGTGTGTGACCATCTACCTATCTACCTGAGGAGGGGCCAGGACAATAAAAATCTCTGAGAGATGGCAACCTTTGGGTTTGGCTTCAAAAGAGAAATTGGAACTTGTTAGACAAACAAGGGGATCGAAGGCATAAGAAAGAACAAGAATTGATGTTTGGAGGCAAGTGAAGTCGTGACGTGTTCAAACAAAGAGGACAAATTCAGGGCCACCAGATAGAGTTAGGAGAATTTTGTGGTTAGAATACAAAGGCTTTGCACACCATGATAAAGAGTTTGGATTTTGTAACGGCAACAAAAGCCAAAATTGACAAATGGGATCTAATTAAAGAGCTTCTGCACAGCAAAAGAAACTACAATCAGAGTGAACAGGAAACCTACAGAATGGGAGAACATTTTTGCAATCTACTCATCTGACAAAGGGCTAATATCCAGAACCTATAAAGAGCTCAATCAAATTTACAAGAAAAAAACAACCCCATCAAAAAGTAGGCAAAGGATATGAACAGACGCTTCTCAAAAGAAGACATTCACACAGCCAACAGACACATGAAAAAATGCTCATCATCACTCACCATCAGAGAAATACAAATCAAAACCACAATGAGATACCATCTCACACCAGTTAGAATGGTGATCATTAAAAAGTCAGGAAAGAACAGGTGCT